>NC_061510.1:101054723-101270939 GCF_022539505.1 Lolium rigidum | reverse complement strand
GGTTTCTCCTGGTAAGCACCATGCTGCCTAGATCGCATCTTGCGATCTAGGCAGCACAAGCTTCACGTTGTTCATGCGTTGCTCGTGCTTGAAGCCTTTTTGATGGCGAGCAACGTAGTTATCTTAGATGTGTTAGGGTTAGCATTGTTCTTCGTATCATATGCTGTCGTAGTGCAACCCGTATACATCTAGCCGCCCTTACACCTATCTTAGGTGTAGGGGCGGCACCCCGCTTGATCATTGTTTAGTAGATCCGATCCGTTACGGTTGCTCCTTGTTCTTCAAGGATTAGTTTAACATCCGCAATAGTTAGGCCTTACAAAGGGTTGGAGGATCCAGCTGGCGTGTAGGGTGTAGTTTGCTAGCCCTAGACAGGATGTTCCGGGGATCAACCTCGTGTTGGTTTTTAGGCCCTGTCTAGGATCGGCTTACGATCACCGTACGCGAGCGCGAGGCCCAATCGTGAGTAGGATGATCCGATTGTGCGGTGAAAACCCTAAATCGTCGTAGATCGTTTTAGCTTTGTCTTGATCAAGCAGGACCACCATATATTCGTACACCTCGTACGAATCATGGGTGGATCGGCTCTTTGAGCCGATTCACGGGACAACCCGAGAGCCGATCGAGGCTCGTATTTAACGTTTACGTGTATGCCATGCAGGAAACTAAGCGAGGCATCATCCAACACCTTCCCGACCGGGTATAGGTCAGGTGGCACGCCCTTGCGACGAGCATCGGACGTGTGACCGGAAGGCTTTGCGGGCCGTCGCTCCGAGGGACCGGGGCCAGCCGCAGCCCTAGTTGTTCCCGGCTCTACGGTGTTGCCGGTCGCTGCCCGCCGGTGGGTTTCGACCGCAACACATTTCGGCACGCCCGGTGGGACAATCTTCGACATCCACCGCATCGCCATCTACATCCGAGATGGCGGAAAGCACTCCGGTCAAGTACGAGGATCCGACCGACGAGCTCAAGAAGAAGCATGACGAGATCAAGGCAGTCCTCGAAGCCGAACTCATCGGCTCTTTCCACGGAACCCGCTCCCATGGCATCGGGTGGAAGGGGTTCTCACCTGAAGGCGCGCTCGATGGAGTGGACCTGTCCACCCCGTCGGAAGAACGCACCAGGTCGCTGCGTCGGGAGATCAACTTCATGGTGGCTCATTCGCTGCACCGCCACTCGAGAGCCCGGTGAACACTTTGGAGCGTGTCGCTCCGCGCGTGATCCAGGAAATCATGAGCCATCGGTATTCTCCGTCGGGACCAGCTCGGGGACTTACAAAGGAGAGATGCCACTCCAGTCCCATCCACCGCTGCCGTTCGCGTTGGCAGCAACAGAAGTGCCGAACTCATCGGCATACGTCGTCTACAAGATTGGTGGTGACCCTAGTGACTACCAATTCTTACCTGAGGCGCCCAAGGAGATCTCGCACGGATACGCGTGCGCATATGTGCCAGACTGCAGTACCTGGGCACTCTCGAACCAGGCTGCAACAGCAGGGGCCTCTGGAATAGCAGGAGGAACGTCGGGAGCAGATCTCGAGAAGCAGACGTGGCTAGCTAAGTACGCTACTCCGACAAACCTCCAGAGCCCAGCTCCTGCAGTTGGCTCAGAACTGGAAAAGCAAGCATGGCTGGTTAAGTATGCCACCCGGCGAATCTTCAGGGTTCGACACCTTCAGCCATCACCGCGGATCAGATTTGTACAATTCTGAAAGATCAGTTCGGCATGATGCCGAAAAGGAAGACGTTCGGCTATACCAAGCCGTACCCCAACAAGTACGAATTGATCCCGCTACCACCCAAATATCGGCTCCCGGACTTCACAAAGTTTAGTGGATCAGATGGTTCCAGCTCCATCGAGCATGTGAGCCGATATTTGGCACAGCTGGGCACGATCTCAGCATCAGACGAGCTGCGTGTGAGGTTCTTCGCACGGTCCCTCACGGGATCGGCTTTCGGGTGGTACACAACGCTGCCACCGAACTCAATCCGGACTTGGAAGCAGTTGGAAGAGCGAGTTCCATGAGCAGTATCACTCGGAGGCTTCCGAGGCTGGCATTGCCGATCTAGCACAAGTACGACGAAGCGCGGGGAAACAGTGTCGAATACATCCAGCGCTTCAGGACCGTGAGGAACCGATGCTATTCGGTTCACGTAAGTGAAAAAGAAGCGCTTGAGTTGGCGGTGGTGGGTCTCTCATCATCGATCAAGGACGTGGCCTCCCAAGCAGACTACCCTTCATTGGCGCACATGGTGCAGAAGCTGTCAGCATATGAACAGCGCCACCCAGATGTCTACCAGGACAAATTCAAGTGTGCGGTGGCCCTGGTTGAGGCAGACGAGGATGAAGGTGCTGCGGGAGATCGAGAGGTAGCAGTGGCCGAATGGACTCGGGCGGCAGGCCCCGTGTCCTGCAAATGGGTGAAGCCACAAGGCCCTCCAAAAGGGTTCGACTTCGACGTGACCAAAACCGAGCAGATTTTCGATCTCTTACTCACGGAGAAGCATATAAAGGTACCCGAAGGCCACAAGATCCCTACGGTGCAGGAGCTGAACGGAAAGCCATACTGCAAATGGCATAACACGTTCACCCACACCACTAACGACTCCAGGGTGTGGCGTCAGCAGATCCAAATGGCGATAGAAAAAGGGCGGTTAATTTTCAACCAGTATGCCATGAAAGTCGACACACACCCCTTCCCCGCCGTTAACATGGTGGAGTATACTTACCATGGAGGGTGCCAGCCAGATTTCTCGTGCAATATCAACATGGTGGGACATGGGCACCACTCTGGTAAGGACGGAGATGAGGGCAGCTGCTCTCATAACAAAGACACAGAGGAAGCCGCTCCACGCGATCGGCTCCGCCACGACGGCAAGCGCTATGTCACAGAGGGAGAAGTGAAGAACATAAGATATCAGCGACCTCTCTCTGATCACCTCCTCAACAAGTATGTGAGTCAGTATGACCAACGCCGACGATACGACGACGAAGATGAAAAAGATCGTCTGGCTAGGGACGACAGGAGACGTCGTCGGCACGACGAGGAGCGATATGAGCGCCACGCCAAGGAAAAATCGAGGGAGCAAGACGACGTGGATAGGCACTGGGACTGCCCCTTCTTCAGACACTGCTGGGATTCAGGAATGAGCCGATTGCCAACAATCGGCAATTGCCCAGAATGTAAACAAAGGAAGAAGGATGCAGCTAACGTGTCCGTGTTCAAACGTCTAGGGCCTCTCCCGCCTCGGAACAAGCATGCTGAGTCCGCTCGGGTGGAAGATCTCGAGGAACTGGAGGACGATGATGAAGAAGACAAGTATCATCGGCCAAGGTGGTGCCCTGATGGGCTTAGCCATTCCCAAAAGCGAAGGGTTCAGCGTCTGCGTGGGTTGGAGAAAGCTGAAAGGTTATACCTGCACACGTTGAGGAAGGCACGGCCTGATCTGGCCGCCAAAATTCAGCGAACCCTGGACGAAGAAGGTCGGCCACAAAGAAAAGAGTGGCGCCCCAGACAAAGGAAAGCCGATGATGAGACATCGGCTGGAACAAACATGGTCTTCATCCTTCCAACGGAGTTTAGCGCTCCAGGGTTATACGAAGCACCCGTGGCACAACCGGATCTGCGGCCCACGGCCGGTCATCTTTGAGAAGCCACGAGAAAGAAGTTACAGGCATCTGAAAGCCCTGTACTTGCGAGGATACATCAATGGGCAGCTTGTCAACAAGATGTTGGTGGACACCGGAGCGGCATTAACATCATGCCATACTCCATGCTACGTCGGTTGGGACGCTCCAGCTCGGATCTGATCAAGACCAATGTAACACCGAGCGATTTCAACGGCCAAGCATCCGACGCACAAGGTGTTCCGATGTGGATCCGACCGTAGGAAGGAAAACTGTCCCTACGACGTTCTTTATTGTCGACGACAAAAGCTCCTATGTTGTCCTACTAGGGAGAGATTGGATCCACGCCAACTGTTGCATTCCATCCACGATGCACCAATGCCTAATACAGTGGGATGGAGATGAAGTAGAAGTCGTCCACGCAGATGATTCAGCCGAGATTTCGACGGCTGGCATGAACGTTTGGGAGACATCAGGCCAAGAGCCACTCTCAAGCATCAATTTGGACGACTGCGAGCGCATCGACGTGACAAAGAACGGGGTTAGGCTGGTTTTATCCACCGGACTGACCGTGTAACAAGAGCAACATCGGTGGACAAATGTGGAGATGCCGATCCAGGTAATCGGCTCCAAGAATTTGTGAAGGAACATTGCAAAAGCCTTCGTCGAGCAAGCAACGTGGAGGCCGATTCCAGCAATCGGCCAAAATTATCCTCACCATCCATTCTGCCTGGATTCAACGCAAATCTAATGGGCAATAGGGTTACGTCGGCTAATGAGCTAGAAGAAGTCCACACTCGGTCCTAATCAAGCCGACGTTCGCATAAAGTACCTTGGTTAATCACAGAGCCGATTTCAGCAGTTACCTGGCAGAATCGGCTCGGGGGGGCACCTAATCAGATGAACATGTGCGATACATGTGCAGCGAAACATCGGGGGCCGATAGAAAAATCGGCCTGTAAAAAAAATTCTCACGCAGTTTCTTGCAAGGTACAGCCGATGCACGGGCATCGACTTTAGAGCTGAGGGACAAAGCCGATGCGTGGCCATCGACTTTAGCACAAATTTTATGGGATCTACCAGTCGCATGTGCAAAACACAAGGATCTCTAGCTCTGTGTCAGAGGAGTTCTACTTCTGAGCCGTTGTGATCATCTGCAATATCGACTTTCAATGGAGGAGGGGTGATCGGCTCTGGCTGGCTCTGCATGATAGTTCTCTCAGACATGATCTAGCCCAGGTCCATTTGTCTGAATGGTGTGCCCTCGTCTCTGTTTCGCCTTGACTGAGACTCGGGGGGCAGCTGGCCTGGTGGATGCTCTGTTTTTGAAAGCCGATTGGGTGGACATCGGCTAGTCCTGCGCCGCGATTTTCGTCAAGGGTGGTGATCCGGCGGAACTCAAACTCATTGATCGAAAGGATGAAGGCTTGATGCGCTGACATCGGCTTATTGAGTTTTGACCAAGTTTGCAGTCACCCTGTGGTCGAAGAGATGAAGGGCGGATTATGAGAGACCGATGCATTGCCATCGGCTCGTTGAAAATCGGTTTAAAAGAAATCGGCAAAATGAAATTGGGGAAACTTCTTCATTAATGAACAGGATTTCTTACAAAGAAAGAGCCGATTGCTCAAAGGAGGAAGAACAAAAGAAGGGTCTATTGACCAATCTACTACTGCTAGGCCTACACTAGTAGATCCTAATCTACGGGCCATCGCTGCCCTCGTCGTCATCCTCGGAGCTCTCATCGGCACTACTGCCGATGGGCTCCTCGTCGCTGCTCCCGTAGCCCTCTACGGGAGCTTCATCCTCCTCTTCATCGTCGCTGCTCGTCGTCGTCCCACCACATGCGGAGGCGTTTCGCCGGCGGGTAGCCCTCGAGGGAGTCGTCGTCGTCGTCGTCGTCTTCCTCTTCCTCTTCTTCGGAGGAGGGACAGCCATCCCGGGGAACCGGTCATCCTCGCTTCCGATTCCGAGTTCCCCGTCGGCGAGGAACTGGAGGTCTTCATCCCCACTGGTCAAGGACTTGTCGTCCTCGGACCAGATGGAGGAGGCGTGGTCTTCCTGGTCCCATTCTTCTGGTGCGCGGATGTCCGGCGGCGTCTCGCGGGAGGAGGAGGACCCATAGGAAAGGCCGGAAGAGGATGAGGAGGAAGAAGACATGGTGGCGCAGGAGGGTTTTTTGGGGTGCTAATGCGAAGGGGATGAAGAAGCAAACTGTGTAGAACGGTTAAATAAAGGGGATATGGGGGAGATTCAATACCACAGCAGTTCCCGAGGAAGTGGTGCCCAACAGAAAATTTTTGCAGGCCACGTGGAGAAGTGGAAGGGGCAAGGCATCATGATGAAGGATTCTGCGGCGGTTTCTGCTCTGCTACGACATGACCCGACGAGAGAAAGCGTGATGATTTTGGAAATGTCATTTCCAAAACCAGGGGGCATGTGTTATCACCAGAATTTGACCGAGTCAGAGGTGGGCCGCGATCAAGATGGGTTTGAAGAATATACATGGAAGAAATACGTGAATCGGCCTTGTGTACCAAGTTTGGGCTAATTGCCCGTGTATCTGTACCATAGTAGGATGCGTGTCGGTTAGGAGTTAGAGTTTTACCCGTGCACGGTTAGGTGCACGCTTGAGTTAGAAAGTCCCCTGGACTATAAATATGTATCTAGGGTTTATGAAATAAACAACAACCAACGTTCAACACAATCAATCTCGGCGCATCGCCAACTCCTTCGTCTCGAGGGTTTCTCCCGGTAAGCACCATGCTGCCTAGATCGCATCTTGCGATCTAGGCAGCACAAGCTTCACGTTGTTCATGCGTTGCTCGTGCTGAAGCCTTTTTGATGGCGAGCAACGTAGTTATCTTAGATGTGTTAGGGTTAGCATTGTTCTTCGTATCATATGCTGTCGTAGTGCAACCCGTATACATCTAGCCGCCCATACACCTATCTTAGGTGTAGGGGCGGCACCCCGCTTGATCATTGTTTAGTAGATCCGATCCGTTACGGTTGCTCCTTGTTCTTCAAGGATTAGTTTAACATCCGCAATAGTTAGGCCTTACAAAGGGTTGGAGGATCCAGCGGCGTGTAGGGTGTAGTTTGCTAGCCCTAGACAGGATGTTCCGGGGATCAACCTCGTGTTGGTTTTTAGGCCCTGTCTAGGATCGGCTTACGATCACCGTACGCGAGCGCGAGGCCCAATCGTGAGTAGGATGATCCGATTGTGCGGTGAAAACCCTAAATCGTCGTAGATCGTTTTAGCTTTGTCTTGATCAAGCAGGACCACCATATATTCGTACACCTCGTACGAATCATGGGTGGATCGGCTCTTTGAGCCGATTCACAGGACAACCTGAGAGCCGATCGAGGCTCGTATTTAACGTTTACGTGTATGCCATGCAGGAAACTAAGCGAGGCATCATCCAACACCTTCCTGACCAGGTATAGGTCAGGTGGCACGCCCTTGCGATAGCATCGGACGTGTGACCAGAAGGCTTTGCGGGCCGTCGCTCTGAGGGACTGGGGCCAGCCGCAGCCCTAGTTGTTCCCGGCTCTACGGTGTTGCCAGTCGCTGCCCGCCGGTGGGTTTCTGACCGCAACAAACGTGTAGAAGAGGTCGGAGGGAACGGGGGAGGTCGGTGGCTGCCGGAATTGGAGACGAAAGGCGGTGACCCGCGCAGGGAATCGGTGACCTTGTGCTCGATTCGGGAAACTCTAGCTCGATTCCTTGCACACGGAGGAAGAGGACGACGAGGCGCATCTGTTGGTGGCTTCGGCCCGACGAGGGGTGGCCTAGAACACCGGCGAGGCGGTGTAGTATGGTGACAGAACGTGGTGGTCTTGGGTTTTTCATGTGTTCCTTTCGTGGAGATGAAGAATAGAGGAGATGGGGGAGACCTGGTGGAGGAGGTGCGGTCCAGAGGATAAAAGTTGAGAGGAGGGAGAGGGCTTCACGTGGTGAAGGAGGAAAAAGGGGCACGGTGGTTGGCGTTTGGAGGACCACGACACCCACGCCGTCTGCGTGCTGCGTGACGAGGACGAGAGAGATATTTCTCGTGAGTGAAGAGGTATCGGGCCAGGGAGGAGAGAAAGAGGATGGGCCGCCGGGAGGGAAAGAAGTTGGGCCACCGGGCTGCTGAGGTGGATAGAAGAGATGGAAGAAAATGGGCATGAAGAGAGAGGAGGGCCCAGGATAGAGGTTAGGGTTTTGTTGAAATAAAAAGGGACAAGGGAGGTTTATTATAAAAACCATATGAGAGGGGGAAAATAGCTAGAGTTTATAAAATAATTTTATTTTATTAGATAAAACATGAATGATATGATGCATATGCCATGATGATGCATAAAAGAAAAAGAACAAACAAAATCTAATAGGGTTATTTTCCTGGGCCGCTACAGTCTCCCCCTCACAATTGGTTTTATTAGTGTACTTTAGCCTATCTTTTTCCATCTTTTCAAGGATGTTTGCAAAATTGGTATAAAAGCCAAGCAACTTATATTGAATAAAGACTTTTCTAGCCTCTCTAGCTACATCACCAAATTCTTTAAGAAGTGTTTCTAAAACAAAATCTTTCTTCTCTCCTTCTTCCATATATATCAGAGAGTGTAAGAAACATATGTTGCATTATAGGATTAAGATTAACAAATCTAGCTTCCAACATGTGCACTAAAGAGGCAGTAGCAATTTCATAAGTAGGAGCAAGTTCTACCAAGGATCTATCTTCAAAATCTTTAACCGTACTAACATGAGTAAAAAATTCTTCTATATTATCTCTTCCAATGATAGACCCATGCCCTACCGGTATATCTTTCAAAGTGAACTTAGGACGAAGCATGATGAAATAAACAAAGGTAAACTGATAAATAAAGTAAATGCAACTAACTAATTTTTTTGTGTTTTTGATATAAAGAAAGCAAACAAAACATAAAATAAAATAAAGTAAAGCAAGACAATAAACAAAGTAAAGAGATTGGATGTGGGAGACTCCCATTGCAGCGTATCTTGATCTCCCCGGCAACGGCGCCATAAAACAGTCTTGATGGCGCGTGAAGCACACGTCCGTTTGGAACCCCAAGAGAAAGGTGTGATGCGCACAGCAGCAAGTTTTCCCTCAGAAAGAAACCAAGGTTATCGAACCAGTAGGAGATGAAGGCCACGTGAAGGTTGTTGGTGGAGGAGTGTAGTGCGGCGCAACACCAGGGATTCCGGCGCCAACGTGGAACCTGCACAACACAACCAAAATACTTTGCCCCAACTTAACAGTGAGGTTGTCAATCTCACCGGCTTGCTGTAAACAAAGGATTAAACGTATGGTGTGGAGAACGATATTTGTTTGCAAAGAACAATGATTGCAGTAGATTGTATTTCAGATGTAAAAGAATGGACCGGGGTCCACAGTTCACTAGTGGTGTCTCTCCAATAAGATAAATAGCATGTTGGGTGAACAAATTACAGTTGGGCAATTGACAAATAGAGAGGGCATAACAATGCACATACATATCATGATGACTACTATGAGATTTACTTAGGGCATTACGACAAAGTACATAGTCCGCTATCCAGCATGCATCTATGCCTAAAAAGTCCACCTTCGGGTTAGCATCCGCACCCCTTCCAGTATTAAGTTGCAAACAACAGACAATTGCATTAAGTATGGTGCGTAATGTAATCAACACAAATATCCTTATACAAAGCATTGATGTTTTATCCATAGTGGCAACAGCACATCCACAACCTTAGAACTTTCACGTCATCGTCCCGGATTCAATGGAGGCATGAACCCACTATCGAGCATAAATACTCCCTCTTGGAGTCACAAGTATCAACTTGGCCGAGCCTCTACTAGCAACGGAGAGCATGCAAGATCATAAACAACACATATATGATAGATCAATTAATCAACTTGACATAGTATTCCATATTCATCGGATCCCAACAAACACAACATGTAGCATTACAAATAGATGATCTTGATCATGATAGGCAGCTCACAAGATCTAAACATGATAGCACAAGAGGAGAAGACAACCATCTAGCTACTTCTATGGACCCATAGTCCAAGGATGAACTACTCACGCATCAATCCGGAGGCGGGCATGATGATGTAGAGTCCTCCGGTGATGATTCCCCTCTCCGGCAGGGTGCCGGAGGCGATCTCCTGAATCCCCCGAGATGGGATTGGCGGCAGCGGCGTCTCTGGAACTTTTCTCGTATCGTGGCTCTCGGTACTAGGGTTTTTGCGACGGAGAGAATAAATAGGCGAAGGGGCAGAGTCGGGAGGCGCTCGAGGGGCCCATCCCATAGGGCGGCGCGCCCAGGGGTGGGGCCGCGCCCCCCTAGGGTGTGGCCGCCTCGTCGACCCTCTTCGTCTCCTCTTCGGACTTCTGGAAGGCTCCGTGCAAAATAAGACCGTAGGCTTTTGTTTCGTCCAATTCCGAGAATATTTCCAGTGTAGGATTTCTAAAACCAAAAACAGCAGAAAACAGGAACTGGCGCTTCGGCATCTTGTTAATAGGTTAGTGCCGGAAAATGCATCAAAATGATGTAAAGTGTATATAAAACATGTGTGTATTGTCATATAACTAGCATGGAACATAAGAAATTATAGATACGTGATACATCTCCGACGTATCGATAATTTCTTATGTTCTATGCCATATTATTGATGATACCTACATGTTTTATGCACACTTTATGTCATATTCGTGCATTTTCTGGAACTAACCTATTAACAAGATGCCGAAGTGCCGATTGCTGTTTTCTCGCTGTTTTTGGTTTCAGAAATCCTAGTAACGAAATATTCTCGGAATTGGACGAAACGAAGACCCGGGGCCTATTTTGCCACGAACCTTCCGGAAGACCGAAGAGCATACGAAGTGGGGCCACGAGGTGGCCAAACCACAAGGCGGCGCGGCCAAGGGGGCCCGCGCCGCCCCGTGGTGTGGGCCCCTCGTCAGCCCCCGACTCTGCCCTTCCGCCTACTTAAAGCCTCCGTCGCGAAACCCCTGATGCGAAAAACCACGATACGGAAAACCTTCCAGAGACGCCGCCGCCGCCAATCCCATCTCGGGGATTCTGGAGATCTCCTCCGGCACCCTGCCGGAGAGGGGATTCATCTCCCGGAGGACTCTACACCGCCATGGTCGCCTCCGGAGTGATGAGTGAGTAGTTCACCCCTGGACTATGGGTCCATAGCAGTAGCTAGATGGTTGTCTTCTCCTCATTATGCTTCATTGTTGGATCTTGTGAGATGCCTAACATGATCAAGATCATCTATCTGTAATACTCTATGTTGTGTTTGTCGGGATCCGATGGATAGAGAATACCATGTTATGTTAATTATCAAGTTATTACATATGTGTTGTTTATGATCTTGCATGCTCTCCGTTACTAGTAGAGGCTCGGCCAAGTTTTTGCTCTTAACTCCAAGAGGGAGTATTTATGCTCGATAGTGGGTTCATGCCTGCATTGACACTGGGACAAGTGACGAAAAGTTCTAAGGTTGTGTTGTGATGTTGCCACTAGGGATAAAACATTGGCGCTATGTCCGAGGATGTAGTTGTTGATTACATTACGCACCATACTTAATGCAATTGTCTCGTTGCTTTGCAACTTAATACTGGAAGGGGTTCGGATGATAACCTGAAGGTGGACTTTTAGGCATAGATGCAGTTGGATGGCGGTCTATGTACTTTGTCGTAATGCCCAATTAAATCTCACTATACTTATCATGACATGTATGTGCATTGTTATGCCCTCTCTATTTGTCAATTGCCCGACTGTAATTTGTTCACCCAACATGCTTTTATCTTATGGGAGAGACACCTCTAGTGAACTGTGGACCCCGGTCCATTCTTTAATACTTGAAATACAAATCTGCTGCAATACTTGTTTTACTCGTTTTCTCTGCAAACAATCATCTTCCACACAATACGGTTAATCCTTTGTTACAGCAAGCCGGTGAGATTGACAACCTCACTGTTTCGTTGGGGCAAAGTACTTTGGTTGTGTTGTGCAGGTTCCACGTTGGCGCCGGAATCCCCGGTGTTGCGCCGCACTACATCCCGCCGCCATCAACCTTCAACGTGCTTCTTGGCTCCTCCTGGTTCGATAAACCTTGGTTTCTTTACGAGGGAAAACTTGCTGCTGTGCGCATCATACCTTCCTCTTGGGGTTGCCCAACGAACGTGTGAAATACACGCCATCAAGCTCTTTTTTTGGCGCCGTTGCCGGGGAGATCAAGACACGCTGCAAGGGGAGTCTCCACTTCTCAATCTCTTTACTTTGTTTTTGTCTTGCTTTATTTACTACTTTGTTTGCTGCACTTATATCAAAACACAAAAAAAATTAGTTGCTAGTTTTACTTTATTTGCTATCTTGTTTGCTATATCAAAAACACAAAAAAATTAGTTACTTGTTTTACTTTACTTAATATCATGCATGTTTTTATTTCACTAGTTAAGCATAATGGAAAACAACAAAAATATGAGAGATCTTTATGAACTTTATCTTGAATTAGGACATGATGTGTTTGAAGAGAGAATTAAAAAACCCATGGAACTTTATATGCATGCTAATGGGAATGTTATTACTATGGATGCTTTGAACACCATTGTTGCTAATGCTATGGAAAATTCTAAGCTTGGGGAAGCTGGCTCGATGAGCATGATCTTTTTAGTCCCCCAAGCATTGAGGAGAAAATTTTCTTTTATGATTACAATATGCCTCCTATATATGATGATAGCCACTTTGTTGAATTTGCTCCCACTACAACTAATAAAATTGATTATGCTTACATGGAGAGTAATAATTTTATGCATGAGACTCATGATAAGAATGCTTTATGTGATAGTTCCATTGTTGAGTTTTCTCATGATGCTACTGAAAATTATTATGAGAGAGGAAAATATGGTTGTAGAAATTTTCATGTTACTAAAACACCTCTCTATGTGCTGAAATTTTTGAAGCTACACTTGTTTTATCTTCCTATGCTTGTTACTTTGCTCTTCATGAACTTGTTTATTTACAAGATTCCTATGCATAGGAAGCATTTTAGACTTAAATGTGTTTTTAATTTGCCTCTTGATGCTCTCTTTTGCTTCAAATACTATTTCTTGCGAGTGCATCATTAAAACTCGCTGAGCCCATCTTAATGGCTATAAAGAAAGAACTTCTTGGGAGATAACCCATGTGTTATTTTGCTACAGTACTTGGTTTTTATTTTGAGTCTTGGAAGTTGTTTACTACTGTAGCAACCTCTCCTTATCTTAGTTTTGAGTTTTTTTGTGCCAAATAAAGTCTTTGATAGTAAAGTAAGTACTAGATTTGGATTACTGCGCAGTTCCAGATTTCTTTGCTATCACGAATCTGGGTCTACCTCCCTGTAGGTAGCTCAGAAAATTAATCCAATTTACGTGCATGATCCTCAGATATGTACGCAACTTTCATTCAATTTGAGCATTTTCATTTGAGCAAGTCTAGTGGCCTAATAAAATCCATCTTTACGGACTGTTCTGTTTTGACAGATTCTGCCTTTTATTTCGCATTGCCTCTTTTGCTATGATGGATGAATTTCTTTGATCCACTAATGTCCATTAGCTTTATGCAATGTCCAGAAGTGTTAAGAATGATTGCGTCACCTCTGAACATGTTAATTTTTATTGTGCACTAACCCTCTAATGAGTTGTTTCGAGTTTGGTGTGGAGGAAGTTTTCAAGGATCAAGAGAGGAGTATGATGCAATATGATCAAGGAGAGTGAAAGCTCTAAGCTTGGGCATGCCCCGGTGGTTCACCCCTGCATATTATAAGAAGACTCAAGCGTCTAAGCTTGGGGATGCCCAAGGCATCCCCTTCCTCATCGACAACATTATCAGGTTCCTCCCCTGAAACTATATTTTTATTCCGTCACATCTTATGCACTTTGCTTGGAGCGTCGGTTTGTTTTTGTTTTTTGTTTTGTTTGAATAAAATGGATCCTAGCATTCACTTTATGGGAGAGAGACACGCTCCGCTGTAGCATATGGACAAATATGTCCTTAGGCTCTACTCATAGTATTCATGGCGAAGTTTCTTCTTCGTTAAATTGTTATATGGTTGGAATTGGAAAATGCTACATGTAGTAATTCTAAAATGTCTTGGATAATTTGATACTTGGCAATTGTTGTGCTCATGTTTAAGCTCTTGCATCATATACTTTGCACCCATTAATGAAGAAACACTTAGAGCTTGCTAATTTGGTTTGCATATTTGGTTTCTCTAGAGTCTAGATAACATCTAGTATTGAGTTTTGAACAACAAGGAAGACGGTGTGGAGTCTTATAATGTTTACAATATGTCTTTTATGTGAGTTTTGCTGCACCGTTCATCCTTGTGTTTGTTTCAAATAACCTTGCTAGCCTAAACCTTGTATCGAGAGGGAATACTTCTCATGCATCCAAAATCCTTGAGCCAACCACTATGCCATTTGTGTCCACCATACCTACATACTACATGGTATTTATCCGTCATTCCAAAGTAAATTGCTTGAGTGCTACCTTTAAAATTCCATCATTCACCTTTGCAATATATAGCTCATGGGACAAGTAGCTTAAAAACTATTGTGGTATTGAATATGTACTTATGCACTTTATCTCTTATTAAGTTGCTTGTTGTGCGATAACCATGCTTCGGGGACGCCATCAACTATTCTTTGTTGAATATCATGTGAGTTGCTATGCATGTCCGTCTTGTCTGAAGTAAGAGAGATCTACCACCTTAATGGTTGGAGCATGCATATTGTTAGAGAAGAACATTGGGCCGCTAACTAAAGCCATGATTCATGGTGGAAGTTTCAGTTTTGGACATATATCCTCAATCTCATATGAGAATAATAATTGTTGCCACATGCTTATGCATTAAAGAGGAGTCCATTATCTGTTATCCATGTTGTCCCGGTATGGATGTCTAAGTTGAGAATAATCAAAAGCGAGAAATCCAAAATGTGAGCTTTCTCCTTAGACCTTTGTACAGGCGGCATGGAGGTACCCCATTGTGACACTTGGTTAAAACATGTGCATTGCAAAGATCCGGTAGTCCAAGCTAATTAGGACAAGGTGCGGGCACTATTAGTATACTATGCATGAGGCTTGCAACTTGTAAGATATAATTTACATAACTCATATGCTTTATTACTACCGTTGACAAAATTGTTTCATGTTTTCAAAATAAAAGCTCTAGCACAAATATAGCAATCGATGCTTTCCTCTTTGAAGGACCATTCTTTTTACTTTTATATTGAGTCAGTTCACCTATCTCTCTCCACCTCAAGAAGCAAACACTTGTGTGGACTATGCATTGATTCCTACATACTTGCATATTGTACTTGTTATATTACTCTATGTTGACAATTATCCATGAGATATACATGTTATAAGTTGAAAGCAACCGCTGAAACTTAATCTTCCTTTGTGTTGCTTCAATACCTTTACTTTGATTTATTGCTTTATGAGTTAACTCTTATGCAAGACTTATTAATACTTGTCTTGAAGTACTATTCATGAAAAGTCTTTGCTTTATGATTCACTTGTTTACTCATGTCATTACCATTGTTTTGATCGCTGCATTCACTACATATGTTTACAAATAGTATGATCAAGGTTATGATGGCATATCACTTCAGAAATTATCTTTGTTATCGTTTTACCCGCTCGGGACGAGCAGAACTAAGCTTAGGGATGCTTGATACGTCTCCGACGTATCGATAATTTCTTATGTTCTATGCCATATTATTGATGATACCTACATGTTTTATGCACACTTTATGTCATATTCGTGCATTTTCCGGAACTAACCTATTAACAAGATGCCGAAGTGCCGATTGTCTGTTTCTGCTGTTTTTGGTTTCGAAATCCTAGTAACGAAATATTCTCGGAATTGGACGAAACGAAGACCCGGGGGCCTATTTTGCCACGAACCTTCCAGAAGACCGAAGAGCATACGAAGTGGGGCCACGAGGTGGCCAAACCACAAGGCGGCGCGGCCAAGGGGGGCCCGCGCCGCCCTGTGGTGTGGGCCCCTCGTCAGCCCCCCGACTCTGCCCTTCTGATACGTCTCCGACGTATCGATAATTTCTTATGTTCTATGCCATATTATTGATGATACCTACATATTTTATGCACACTTTATGTCATATTCGTGCATTTTCTGGAACTAACCTATTAACAAGATGCCGAAGTGCCAGTTCTCGTTTTCTGCTGTTTTTGGTTTCGAAATCCTAGTAACGAAATATTCTCGGAATTGGACGAAACGAAGACCCAGGTTCCTATTTTCACCGGAAGCATCCAGAACACCCGGGAAGGACCGGAGGGGGGCACTGGGCCCCCGGACCATAGGCCGGCGCGGCCCGGGCCCCGGCCGCGCCGCCATATGGTGTGGCCACCCCTTCGACCCTCCTGCGCCGCCTCTTCGCCTATATAAAGCCTCCGTCGTGAAACCCCTGATACGAAGAACCACGATACGGAAAACCTTCCAGAGCCGCCGCCATCGCGAAGCCAAGATCTGGGGGACAGGAGTCTCTGTTCCGGCACCCTGCCGGAGCGGGGAAGTGCCCCCGGAAGGCTTCTCCATCGACACCGCTGCCATCTCCACCGCCATCTTCATCACCGCTGCTGCTCCCATGAGGAGGGAGTAGTTCTCCATTGAGGCTCGGGGCTGTACCGGTAGCTATGTGGTTCATCTCTCTCCTATGTACTTCAATACAATAATCTCATGAGCTGCCTTACATGATTGAGATTCATATGATGATGCTTGTAATCTAGATGTCATTATGCTAGTCAAGTGAGTTTTACCTATGTGATCTCCGGAGACTCCTTGTCCCACGTGTGTAAAGGTGACAGTGTGTGCACCGTGTGGGTCTCTTAGGCTATATTTCACAGAATACTTATTCACTGTTGAATGGCATAGTGAGGTGCTTATTTATATCTCTTTATGATTGCAATGTGTTTGTATCACAATTTATCTATGTGCTACTCTAGTGATGTGTTATTAAAGTAGTTTTATTCCTCCTGCACGTGTGCAAAGGTGACAGTGTGTGCACCGTGTTAGTACTTGGTTTACGCTATGATCATGATCTCTTGTAGATTGCGAAGTTAACTATTGCTATGATAATATTGATGTGATCTATTCCTCCTACATATGCATGAAGGTGACGAGTGTGCATGCTATGCTAGTACTTGGTTTAGTCTTTTGATCTATCTTACACTAAAGGTTACTAAAATATGAGCATTATTGTGGAGCTTGTTAACTCCGGCATTGAGGGTTCGTGTAATCCTACGCAATGTGTTCATCATCCAACAAGAGTGTAGAGTATGCATTTATCTATTCTGTTATGTGATCAATGTTGAGAGTGTCCACTAGTGAAAGTGTAATCCCTAGGCCTTGTTCCTAAATACTGCTGAGTTACTACTGCTTGTTTACTGTTTTACTGTGTTACTACTGCTGCAATACTACCACCATCAACTACACGCCAGCAAGCTATTTTCTGGCACCGTTGCTACTGCTCATACTTATTTATACCACCTGTATTTCACTATCTCTTCGCCGAACTAGTGCCCCTATTAGGTGTGTTGGGGACACAAGAGACTTCTTGCTTTGTGGTTGCGGGGTTGCATGAGAGGGATATCTTTGACCTCTTCCTCCCTGAGTTCGATAAACCTTGGGTGATCCACTTAAGGGAAAACTTGCTGCTGTTCTACAAACCTCTGCTCTTGGAGGCCCAACACTGTCTACAGGAAAGGAGGGGGAACGTAGACATCAAGCTATTTTCTGGCACCGTTGCCGGGGAGGAAAGGTAAAAAGGCACTCATACTCCGGTTCCAGGTAACAGTACTTTTCTGGCGCCATTGTGTTTGTGCTCGAAGCTATTTCCTTTAGATCCTGCAATTGCATCTTTTTGTTTCTTGTTTACACTAGTTTGGCATAATGGACAACAATGATCGAGCTTCTTATTCTATTTCCTGATTTAAAACATGGATTGTTTGATGCGAAAATTAAAAAACCTATGGAATCTTATTTGCATGCTGGTAGTAATATTAGTATGAACGCTTTGAAAACCATTGTTGATAATAATGTAGAAAGTTCTAAGCTTGGGGAAGCTGGTTTTCATGATCTTTTTAGTCCCCCAAGCATTGAGGAGAAAATTTTCTTTGATGATACTTTGCCTCCTATTTCTGATGATGATAATGATAGTGGTCTTTTTGTGCCACCTACTATGGAGAGTAAATTTTGTTGTGATTATACTATGCCTCCTACACTTGATGAGAATAATAATGATAGCTACTTTGTTGAATTTGCTCCCACTACAACTAATAAAATTGATTATGCCTATGTGGAGAGTAATAATTTTATGCATGAGACTCATAATAAGAATGCTTTATGTGATAGTTATATTGTTGAGTTTGCTCATGATGCTACTGAAAGTTATTATGAGAGAGGAAAATATGGTTGTAGAAATTTTCATGTTACTAAAATGCCTCTCTATGTGCTGAAATTTTTGAAGCTACACTTGTTTTATCTTCCTATGCTTGTTACTTTGCTCTTCATGAACTTGTTTATTTACAAGATTCCTATGCATAGGAAGCATGTTAGGCTTAAATGTGTTTTGAATTTGCCTCTTGATGCTCTCTTTTGCTTCACATACTATCTCTTGCGAGTGCATCATTAAAACTGCTGAGCCCATCTTAATGGCTATAAAGAAAAGAACTTCTTGGGAGATAACCCATGTGTTATTTTGCTACAGTACTTTGTTTTATATTTGTGTCTTGGAAGTTGTTTAATACTGTAGCAACCTCTCCTTATCATGTTTTTGTGCAAAGTAAAGTCTCTATGGTAAAGTTGATGCTAGATTTGGATTGCTGCGCAGAAACAGCATTGCTGTCTGTCACGAATCTGGGTCTAATTCTCTGTAGGTAACTCAGAAAATTATGCCAATTTACGTGAGTGATCCTCAGATATGTACGCAACTTTCATTAGTTTTGAGTTTTTCCATTTGAGCAAGTATGGTGCCATTTTAAAATTCGTCTTTACGGACTGTTCTATTTTTGACAGATTCTGCCTTTTATTTCGCATTGCTTCTTTCGCTGTGTTGGGTGGATTTCTTTGTTCCATTACCTTCCAGTAGCTTTGAGCAATGTCCAGAAGTGTTAAGAATGATTGTGTCACCTCTGAACATGTGAGTTTTTGATTATGCACTAACCCTCTAATGAGTTTGCTTAAAGTTTGGTGTGGAAGAAGTTTTCAAGGGTCAAGAGAGGAGGATGATATACTATGATCAAGGAGAGTGAAAGCTCTAAGCTTGGGGATGCCCCGGTGGTTCACCCCTGCATATTTCAAGAAGACTCAAGCGTCTAAGCTTGGGGATGCCCAAGGCATCCCCTTCTTCATCGACAACATTATCAGGTTCCTCCCTGAAACTATATTTTTATTCCGTCACATCTTATGTACTTTACTTGGAGCGTCTGTTTGTTTGTTTCTATTTTTGTTTGTGTTTGAATAAATTGGATTACATCATGCTTGTGTGGGAGAGAGACACGCTCCGCTGGTTCATATGAACACATGTGTTCTTAGCTCATAATATTCATGGCGAAGTTTCCTCTTCGTTAAATTGTTATATGGTTGGAATTGGAAAATGATACGTGTAGTAATTTTCTATAATGTCTTGGGTAATGTGATACTTGGCAATTGTTGTGCTCATGTTTAAGCTCTTGCATCATATACTTTGCACCCATTAATGAAGAAATACATAGAGCATGCTAAAATTTGGTTTGCATAATTGGTCTCTCTAAGGTCTAGATAATTTCTAGTAAGGTGTTTGAACAACAAGGAAGACGATGTATAGTCTTATAATCCTTGTAATATGTCTTTTATGTGAGTTTTGCTGTACTAGTCCATACTTGTGTTTGTTTCAAATAACCTTGCTAGCCTAAACCTTGTATCGAGAGGGAATACTTCTCATGCATCCAAATACTTGAGCCAACCACTATGCCATTTGTGTCCACCATACCTACCTACTACATGGTATTTCCTGCCATTCCAAAGTAAATTGCTTGAGTGCTACCTTTAAACAATTCAAAATTTATCACCTCTGATTTGTGTCAATGTTTTATAGCTCATGAGGAAGTATGTGGTGTTTATCTTTCAATCTTGTTGGGCAACTTTCACCAATGGACTAGTGGCTTCATCCGCTTATCCAATAATTTTGCAAAAAGAGCTGGCAATGGGATTCCCGAGTCCCAAATTAATTAACAAAAATAGACACTCCTCCATGGTATGTGATTGTTGGACGGCACCCGAAGGATTCGGTTAGCCATGGCTTGTGTAAGCAAAGGTTGGGAGGAGTGTCATCATAATAAAACTAAAATAAAAAGGCACTCCTTCATGGTATGAGATTGTTGGCGAGCACCCGAGGGTTCGGTTAGCCATGGTTTGTGAAAGAAAGGTTGGAAGGAGTGCCATCCAAAAATAAAATAAAATGGGAGCCGCTCTTTGAAGGTTTGTCTGGCAAGGGGGTTAGAGTACCCGCTACCATTCGTTGACAACAACATACACCTCTCAAAACTTTATTTTTATGCTCTCTTTATGTTTTCAAAATCAAAGCTCTAGCACAAATATAGCAATCGATGCTTTCCTCTTTGAAGGACCATTCTTTTTACTTTTATGTTGAGTCAGTTCACCTATCTCTCTCTACCTCAAGAAGCAAACATTTGTGTGAACTATGCATTGATTCTTACATACTTGCTTATTGCATTTGTTATATTGCTTTGCATTGACAATTATCCATGAGATATATATGTTATAAGTTGAAAGCAACCGCTGAAACTTCATCTTCCTTTGTGTTGCTTCAATGCCTCTACTTTGAATTATTGCTTTATGAGTTAACTCTTATGCAAGACTTATTGATGCTTGTCTTGAAAGTACTATTCATGAAAAGTCTTTGCTTTATGATTCACTTGTTTACTCATGTCATTACCATTGTTTTGATCACTGCATTCATTACATATGTTTACAATATGATCAAGTTTATGATGGCATGTCACTCCAGAAATTATCTTTGTTATCGTTTTACCTGCTCGGGACGAGCAGAACTAAGCTTGGGGATGCTTGATACGTCTCCGACGTATCGATAATTTCTTATGTTCTATGCCATATTATTGATGATACCTACATGTTTTATGCACACTTTATGTCATATTCGTGCATTTTACGGAACTAACCTATTAACAAGATGCCGAAGTGCCGGTTCCTGTTTTCTGCTGTTTTTGGTTTCAGAAATCCTAGTAACGAAATATTCTCGGAATTGGACGAAACGAAGACCCGGGTTCCTATTTTCACCGGAAGCATCCGAACACCCGGGAAGGACCGGAGGGGGGCACTGGGCCCCCGGACCATAGGCCGGCGCGGCCCGGGCCACTGGCCGCGCCGCCATATGGTGTGGCCACCCCTTCGACCCTCCTGCGCCGCCTCTTCGCCTATATAAAGCCTCCGTCGCGAAACCCCGATACGAAGAACCACGATACGGAAAACCTTCCGGAGCCGCCGCCATCGCGAAGCCAAGATCCGGGGGACAGGAGTCTCTGTTCCGGCACCCTGCCGGAGCGGGGAAGTGCCCCGGAAGGCTTCTCCATCGACACCGCTGCCATCTCCACCGCCATCTTCATCACCGCTGCTGCTCCCATGAGGAGGGAGTAGTTCTCCATTGAGGCTCGGGGCTGCACCGGTAGCTATGTGGTTCATCTCTCTCATATGTACTTCAATACAATAATCTCATGAGCTGCCTTACATGATTGAGATTCATATGATGATGCTTGTAATCTAGATGTCATTATGCTAGTCAAGTGAGTTTTACCTATGTGATCTCCGGAGACTCCTTGTCCCACGTGTGTAAAGGTGACAGTGTGTGCACCGTGTGGGTCTCTTAGGCTATATTTCATAGAATACTTATTCACTGTTGAATGGCATAGTGAGGTGCTTATTTATATCTCTTTATGATTGCAATGTGTTTGTATCACAATTTATCTATGTGCTACTCTAGTGATGTGTTATTAAAGTAGTTTTATTCCTCCTGCACGTGTGCAAAGGTGACAGATGTGTGCACCGTGTTAGTACTTGGTTTATGCTATGATCATGATCTCTTGTAGATTGCGAAGTTAACTATTGCTATGATAATATTGATGTGATCTATTCCTCCTACATATGCATGAAGGTGACGAGTGTGCATGCTATGCTAGTACTTGGTTTAGTCTTTTGATCTATCTTACACTAAAGGTTACTAAAATATGAGCATTATTGTGGAGCTTGTTAACTCCGGCATTGAGGGTTCGTGTAATCCTACGCAATGTGTTCATCATCCAACAAGAGTGTAGAGTATGCATTTATCTATTCTGTTATGTGATCAATGTTGAGAGTGTCCACTAGTGAAAGTGTAATCCCTAGGCCTTGTTCCTAAATACTGCTGAGTTACTACTGCTTGTTTACTTGTTTCTATTGTGTTACTATCTGCTGCAATACTACCACCATCAACTACACGCCGGCAAGCTATTTTCCGGCACCGTTGCTACTTGTTCATACTTATTTATACCACTTGTATTTCACTATCTCTTCGCCGAACTAGTGCACCTATTAGGTGTGTTGGGGACACAAGAGACTTCTTGCTTTGTGGTTGCGGGGTTGCATGAGAGGGATATCTTTGACCTCTTCCTCCCTGAGTTCGATAAACCTTGGGTGATCCACTTAAGGGAAAACTTGCTGCTGTTCTACAAACCTCTGCTCTTGGAGGCCCAACACTGTCTACAGGAAAGGAGGGGGAACGTAGACATCACCTTCCGCCTACTTAAAGCCTCCGTCGCGAAACCCCTGATGCGAAAAACCACGATACGGAAAACCTTCCAGAGACGCCGCCGCCGCCAATCCCATCTCGGGGGATTCTGGAGATCTCCTCCGGCACCCTGCCGGAGAGGGGATTCATCTCCCGGAGGACTCTACACCGCCATGGTCGCCTCCGGAGTGATGAGTGAGTAGTTCACCCCGGGACTATGGGTCCATAGCGGTAGCTAGATGGTTGTCTTCTCCTCATTATGCTTCATTGTTGGATCTTGTGAGCTGCCTAACATGATCAAGATCATCTATCTGTAATACTCTATGTTGTGTTTGTCGGGATCCGATGGATAGAGAATACCATGTTATGTTAATTATCAAGTTATTACATATGTGTTGTTTATGATATTGCATGCTCTCCGTTACTAGTAGAGGCTCTGGCCAAGTTTTTGCTCTTAACTCCAAGAGGGAGTATTTATGCTCGATAGTGGGTTCATGCCTGCATTGACACTGGGACGATGATGAGAAAGTTATAAGGTTGTCTTTGTCTTGTTGCCACTAGGGATAAAACATTGGCGCTATGTCCGAGGATGTAGTTGTTGATTACATTACGCACCATACTTAATGCAATTGTACTGTTGCTTTGCAATTTAATACTTGGAAGGGGTTCGGATGATAACCTAAAGGTGGACTTTTTAGGCATAGATGCGGTTGGATGGCGGTCTATGTACTTTGTCGTAATGCCCAATTAAATCTCACTATACTTATCATGACATGTATGTGCATTGTTATGCCCTCTCTATTTGTCAATTGCCCGACTGTAATTTGTTCACCCAACATGCTTTTATCTTATGGGAGAGACACCTCTAGTGAACTGTGCACCCCGGTCCATTCTTTAATACTGAAATACAAATCTGCTGCAATACTTGTTTTTTCGTTTTCTCTGCAAACAATCATCTTCCACACAATACGGTTAATCCTTTGTTACAGCAAGCCGGTGAGATTGACAACCTCACTTGTTTCGTTGGGGCAAAGTACTTTGGTTGTGTTGTGCAGGTTCCACGTTGGCGCCGGAATCCCTGGTGTTGCGCCGCACTACATCCCGCCGCCATCAACCTTCAACGTGCTTCTTGGCTCCTCCTGGTTCGATAAACCTTGGTTTCTTTCTGAGGGAAAACTTGCTGCTGTGCGCATCATACCTTCCTCTTGGGGTTGCCAACGAACGTGTGAAATACACGCCATCAATACGTTTGAGACGTATCATCCCCCAAGCTTAGCTTATTGCTTGTCCTCAAGCAATTCAGTTAACAACTGAGTGCGATAAAAGAACTTTCACGAACACATTTGCTCATATGATGTAAATATTCTCATTATATGGACGAGTACTTAGGGAATCTATTATATTATTAAAACAACAAACATTGTAGGGCTAAGATTAACCAAAAGTTAAGCCTACGGTTAACAGATGAAGAATACGTATCTACGGCAGCCCATGACCAAACGCTTTAAACAAAAGTCGGTAAGGCGTATGGCTAAGATTAACCAAAAGTTAAGCCTACGGTTAACATTCGTTAGATCAGATTCATTAGATCTGTTAACTCTCCGAAGCGCACGACTGGGTTGCCTAAAAAAACAAACCTCCTCTCGCCGTCTAAACTCTATAGATCGGAGCGTTCTCAAGTTTTCCTATGGTTCTCTGCCATCACCTATCGGACGCAGCCACTAGACCATGTCCGCCTCGCGTTGCGGCTTCTTCCGTGCTGAACTGTTCATGATGATCCTCCCTGTCTTTCGCCGAATTGAGGATGCCCCATGCATGAGGTAGGTGAAGCAGCGGGGTGGGAGTGTGCTGGGAGTGGGACTCGGATGCAGTTCCGCCTTTCCGGTGGCATTGCAGATTTGCAGGTAGCCTGCAGGCACGAGGTGATTATTTCAAGGATTTGTTGGAGCATGGAGCGATTCGGGCCAAATCTAGGAAGTAATTTCTCATCTCTTCTCGATTTGTTTGTTACTCGATTTCAAGGATAGTAATTAGGTTTCCTGGATTAATCTGGCCGACTGTACTTTTGTGCATGCCTGCCTTGCATGCAGCGATCTCCTTGACGCGAGCCGATTTGGGCCAATTCTAGGAAGTAATTTTTTCATCTCTTCTCGATTTGTTTGTTACTCGATTTCAAGGATAGTAATTAGGTTTCCTGGATTAATCTGGCCGACTTAACTTTTGTGCATGTCTGCCTTGCATGTAGCGATCTCTTTCCCTCCTCGGCTACCACTGACGCGAGACGAGACCAGACGACAATGGAGGACGAGGCGCTGTTGCGGGCTTTCGGCTGCTGCTGCACTATGTGCGCGTGGGCCAAGGGGACTCGGAGGTGCTCGCTGCTGTCGGGTGGAGATGTTGTGGGGTTGACCCGCTCGGCATTGGCATGGAGCTGCAGCGATGGAACAAGGCGGAAAGAGCGCGTTGACCGAGCGGAACGAACGGAAAACCGGAAAACAAAAGAGTTTGACAGGGTGCTGCTGGTCACCAGGTTGCGTGCAGGTGGAAACCTGAAAGAAGCTGCGCTGAGCGATCGATGGGCAGAGGCAGGACCGGCCACAAAGGAATCAGAGAATAGCTGCATGGGCAGCAGGTGGATGGCACAAAGGCATCCGTTCTTGCCTTCTCTTGATATATTCACAGGTTTTATCTGGTGGTGCTCCCAGTTCATTGTTTAATTTGGTGATGGACTGGAACTTCTACATAGTTTGTCTTTCACGCTTTAACTTGAGTTGATAAAATATTGTATCTTGGTTTGCATCGTCTGAGATAAATTTGACAAATTTATACACATATCAATTCATAACGAGCAGTGTCTATGACAGGTACTGAGGCTAAGATCAAACCTCTCTTCTCCGTTACTCCAGGAATTTATAGAGTGATCCCCAGATGAGACTTGGACCTTGAAGATAATTATCACAGGGTATGTTTATTTATCTTCGTATTTTCCTTGGAATTGAACATAGGACAACAACAAAAATGGACTGCCATGGAAATACTATTGTTCCCATCTGTTGTATTAGACTATTATTCATTTTGTTCCAAATATGTATAAAGCAATAGCCAGCATCTTTTATATTTGTATCTTGGTAGTGAGTGCTAATGGTCATCACTTAACTGAATTTTATACTTTAAATTGGTTTATAGGCGATAAATAGCTAGGGAGGTGATCAACTACATATATCACAGCCACCATTTTTAGGAAATTAAGGAAGTTGTTGCACATATGCTTTCTGATATTCATGGTTGAAGATTTCTACTATACTGTTGGGGATCTAGGTGGTATATTCATGTCGTAGCTAGGATTGTCTATCAAATTTGCTGCCATAGGAGTCATGGATTAGTGCATAACTGAATTTTGTATTTCAAATTGTTTTTATAAGCAAGAACTAGCCAGGGAGGTGATCAGGTACATATGTCGCAACCAACATAGTCCCGGAAATGAAGAAAGTTGTTGTTGCATGTATGCTTTGTGATATTTATGTTTGCACCTAGGCTTTTTGATATTCATAGTTGTAGATGTTAATATAATGTAGGGGATCTAGGTGGTATATTCATTTGGCAGCTAGGAGTGTCTATCAAATTTGCTACGATATGAGCCTATATAACATGCTTCCTACAGGTCTCCGGAAATGGAATAATTAAGTCTACAAGCACAAACTATTGATACTATAAGTTAATTCTTTTTTTTCATCGCCTACAATATCTGTCCTACAAATTGGTTAGCTTCCACTCAGCTTCGATGAAGTTGAATTGTTTCCTCAATAAAGGGATATCCTTAGATTAAATTTTGTAAGTGAAGGTAATAATTATTAATTTTTTTCCACGACATGTACACTCTAATTTTTTTTTTCTGGATAGGATACATGTCATCAACCTAGATGACGTTGCCTCATATGTGAGAAAGTGTCAAACTTTAGTCATCTGTTTCATACTAGAGCTAACGAAGAACATAAGTTCCCTACAGAAGTTATGACAAGCACTAGCACTAAGTAAAGATATTATATATGTTTATTCATGCATCGGGCCTTCGAGTATTTATGTGTGGTGGCAATTTCTATATGTGTGTTTGATGGAAAAGCTAAACCTTAACTAATGAATTGTATTAAAGTATTGTATTTCTGTATGCAAATATTGTACATATAGCAGTATATTATTTTACTCTTAAACTGATCATATAGCCATCCAACAAAGCGTATAGCACAATTATAAGATTATTTAAGGAATGAAACACAAATAAAAGGAATAGACACAATATATTAATCAATGATTTAATGTCTATCAGTTGTAACCATCAAATATGTTATATTCAATAATTTTCTATAAATATATAAAATAATAAAGAAAAATAAGAAAAAGCAAAAAATACAAAAATAATTTAATATTAGTTGCCCAAAAAACTCATCCGATATCTAGCCGCGCGGATGCGCGGGCCAACATGCTAGTTCATAATAAGATAAATGCAAATAAAGTCATCTAATAGTTATGTCAATCATGAAAAAGATACCAACAAACTAATAATAAGCATCATGAATCATATCTATCAGCATGATTGCAATGTTCATAAAAAGATATGATAAAGTGGTACCTCGCTTGCCCGTATTTGTACATCAAAACATAAATGCCCAGGCACCTCTGAATTTCATGGAAAGACTAGAAGTAAAGATTATCAAAGATAAAAGCATCAAAGTTATACCACAATTAACCATATTTTGGGACAAACATATTACACTAAGAATGACAATTATGCTCTCAAGAAGGTGCTCAAAGAAAGGATGGTGACTCAACATAAAAGTAAAAGATTGACCCTTCGCAGAGGGAAGCAGGGATTAACATGTGCTAGAGCTTTTCATTTTTAAAACAGAAGTAAAATTGTTTTGAGAGGTGTTTGTTGTTGTCAACGAATGGTAGTGGGCACTCTAACTACCTCGTCAACCAGACTTTCAAGAGCGGCTCCCATGAAGGACGTTATCTCTACCAGCAAGGTAGATCATCCCTCTTTCTCTTTTGTTTACACATGTATTTTAGTTTCATTATGGATGACACTCCTCCCAACCTTTGCTTACACAAGCCATGGCTAACCGAATCCTCGGGTGCCTTCCAACATTCACATATCATGGAGGAGTGTCTATTTGCAAATTAAGTTGCTTACTGATAAATCAGGGCAAAAACATGTGAAGAGAATTATTAATGAAAGTTAATTAATTTGGGGCTGGGCACCCCGTTGCCAGCTCTTTTTGCAAAATTATTGGATAAGCGGATGTGCCACTAGTCCATTGGTGAAAGTCTGCCCAACAAGATTGAAAGATAAAACACCACATACTTCCTCATGAGCTATAAAACATTGACACAAATTGAGGAGTAATTTGAAGGTTTTAAAGGTAGCACATGAAAATTTACTTGGAATGGTTTGAAATGCCATGCATAGGTATTTATGGTGGACACTTTGGAGTAACTTGGTTTTCAGGGGTTTGGAAGCACGAGCAGCATTCCCGCTCAGTACAAGTGAAGGCTAGGAATAGACTGGGAAGCGACAATCAAGAGAGCAATAACTGCCATAATCATGCTTGCGACAAAATAAAATTAACGGAGGCATAAAAGTGATACGAGAACTCTGAAGCAAAGTAAATCGTCGAGGCTTAATTGACTTTTGTTTTTCAGTCATATGCATGCGTGAGCATGTGCCAAGTCAATTCAAATGAATTATTCAGAGGAGGATACCACAATGTCATACCTATCTATCTATGAATAAAACAATGCAAGCAAATATTTATGACATGCTACTCATTATTAATAAATTGGAGATAAAAATGAGAGATCATGAACTACTAGACTTTCATTAAATGACATATACCTCACATGAACCAACTAAGCATGCTCACATGAATGAGTATATGTACAAAATGAAAACAAATAGAGTTCATACCAGCCTCTCACCACAGTCGAGTTGTCGTAGATCGTCATTATTGCCTTTCACTTGTGTGGCTTGAATAATATGAAATGAAAACCAAGCTCCAACCACCAGAGATCGCTGAACTCCATAGTAAACTTTACAAAACCGAAGAAGAACAACAAATATTTTTGGTGTTTTCGAATTGGAAACAAGAACGAAAGTAAAATCTTTTTGGATTTTCTCATAGCAAACCAACGATAGTAAATAAAGCAAAATAGGACAAGAAACCAAATAAACAAATGATAAAGAGAAACAACAGAAATATTTTTGGTCTTTTTGTGTTTTAGAAACAAAGCAAAAACAAGAGAATGAAAACTAAAAGAGTCACAGAAATCTGCCAAACTTTGACAGCGGTACAGTAATTATTTTTTTTCGAAAATCTTCTGCTGTTCAACTCGAAAAGTTCTCAACTAATGAAAGTTAGATAATAACCTGGGGAACATGCACAAAAATTGGCTGCTCAAATAACGTTCTGGCTATTTTTAGGAAATTTTTTAGTATCAGTCTAGAATCTGTTTTTTAGACAGCACTTCCCCAAATATCATCTTCCTCATATTAGAGGCAACCATCGGCACACAAATGAAAGAAAAAAAGTAAAAGTAAAGATTAATACAGTAGTAACAACCTTCAAAAACTAAAATAAGAACCTACTGAAATAAAAATAACCGAAAGAGAAACAACCAAAAGAAGCGAAACAAGTATGTACAAATATCCGGCAATTGTAATATGCAATGAATGAGTGATGCCGGCATACCTCCCCCCAAGCTTAGGCTTTTGGCCTAAGTGGAGATTAATCCCACGATGCCCATGAGGTGGCACCTCCGTAAAATGATGAAGGAGGATCCTGTCCTTGGTACAAGCTGGAGGACGCACCAGGATACGTGACAGTGTACCCGTCGGAGGGCTCGGCGTCCTCGGAGTCGTGCTGCTGGTGAAAGACAAGTATCCTCAGCTGCTCATCCACCTCCTCCTTGGAGCGCGACCACGGTCTCCTGCGAACACTGAACGAATCGGCCTGCGGCAAAGGGATTTCCCTCTCATCCACGTCAATAAACAACATTCTATAGACAATATTTTCTAAATTAGAGTCAGTCGTGACAAATTGGTGACACTTCATAGCAACAATATCAAGCTTAATAGGAGTTAATTTCTCATCACTATGATCAACAGAAAGACCTAGATATGCAACAATACGTGAAGCAACAATTCCTCCATAAATAGGTCCCTTACTAGCTAAGCGACGAGCAATAAGAGCACCAAGATGATAAGGTGTACTTACAGTAAGTGCAGCAACCAGAAAGCAAGATGATAACTAGAAATGTTGCTAGTGTTCTCCCTACCAAGAATGCTAGTAGCAAGATAGTAAGTGAAATATCTAATGGCAGGGAGCTGTATCTTGCCGCGCTGAATGGTGCGGTCATCATCGTTGGTAACTTCTCGATAGAGTTCCGTCAAAGCTTTTGGGCGGTTCTCGATCTTCTTCGCTGTACCTATAGGAGTAATATCCAATGCAGCACAAAAATCCTTCAACTTCATAGTAATAGGCATGTCATAAATCTTAAATTTAACTGATGGTGTGAAAGGTGAGTTGCTGAATTTAAAGCTTTCAACAAAGATTTTAGTTATCCTATAAAATTGATCACTCGCATCTTCCATATAGGTGGATAAGCCCACACTATTAATGAGAAACAAGAAGTCATCAAGTAGCCCTGCATTACGCAAAAAGTCAATGCATGGAAAGGATGAAGCATTAGGAATCCCGTTGTCCTCATCATCTTCAAAGCTAGGTGCAATGACATCCTCATCATAGGATCGCCTAACTCGAGTGGCTGCCCTTGAAGGCCTTGCCACTGTTGTCGCATCCCTCTCGAACACTTCTCCAAAGGTGTGGTTATGCATTTTCCTTTTCTTATATTGTATTGATATGGACCCAATCATAATATTTTGATATCCTTGTTTAGGCTCATATATAGGACAATCAATAAATCCCACTTTGATAGTTCTCAAATTAGAAATTGTATTAACTCCATATACTTTATCAATCCCCTTGGGAAAATAAACAGTATGCTCCTTGTCATCAACATTGAAAGTAACTTTTCCTTTATTGCAATCAATAACAGCCCCTCAGTGTTAAGAAAAGGTCTTCCAAGAATAATAGACATATTATCATCTTCAGACATTTCCAACACAACAAAATCAGTTAATATTAAGCAATTATTAGCAACTTGAACAAGAACATCCTCACATATACCAACAGGAACAGCAGTAGATTTATCAGCCATTTGCAAAGATATATCAGTTGGTATCAACTTATCTAAATAAAGTCTCTTGTAAAGAGAAAAAGTCATAACACTAACTCCTGCTCCCAAATCACATAGAGCAGTTCTAACATAATTATTCTTGATGGAACAAGGGATAGTCGGTATACCTGGGTCTCTCAGCTTCTTTGGAACCTTGCCATTGAAAGAGTAATTAGCAAGCATAGTGGAAATCTCCTCATTAGGAATTTTCCTTTTGTTAGAGACAATATCTTTCATATACTTTGAATAAGGAGGCAATTTAATAGCATCAGTCAAAGGGATTTGCAGGAACAAAGGTTTCATCCAATCACAAAATTTATTATAGTGTTCTTCCTCCATTGATTTTAGTTTCTTAAAAGGAAAAGGCATTTGCTTTTGAACCCAAGGTTCTCTTTCATTACCATGTTTCTTAGCAATGAAATCTTCTTTAGTATACTTTTTATTTTTAGCATACTTTTCAGGTTCATCTTCAACATCTTCTTTATCAGAAACATCATTCTTATCATTATCTTTATCATGTTCATTACCACTTTCAGTTTCAGCATCATAAATAGAAATACTATTAGGATCATTAACAGGCTCAGAGGATTCTACAACAGTTTTATGTTTCTTCTTCTTTTTCTTAGAAGGAGCACTAGTTTCTTTAGTTCGTTGAGAATCTTGTTCAACTCTTTTGGGATGCCCCTCAGGATATAGAGGATCCTGAGTATAAACACCACCTCTAGTTGTTACTTCATAAGCAGGTTTTTGTTTAGAAGTATTTTTTAACAAGTCATTTTGCACTTTAGTGAGTTGATCAATTTGATTTTTAACCATATGAAAATGTTTAACAAGCATCTTAACATCATTGGAGGTTCTCTCCACAATATCATGCAATTTACTAATAGCTTGAGAAGTTTCCATTAAATGATTCTCTACTCTCATATTAAAATTATCTTGCTTAACAACATAATTATCAAATTCATCTAAACATTGATCAGGAGGTTTTGAGTAAGGAATGTCTCCTTTATCAAAGCGTTGAAGAGAATGTACCTCAATCGTGGATGCAGGGGGAGTTATCTTACATAAATCTTCTATGGGAGGTAAATTCTTCACATCTTCAGATTTAATACCTTTCGCTTTAAGAGATTTCTTGGCTTCCCTCATATCTTCATCATTTAATTCAATCATACACCTCTTCTTCAATATTGGTGTTGGGGTTGGTTCAGGTGTAGTCCAATCATCATGATTTTGTCCTATTCTAGCCATTAATTCTTCAGCTTCGTGTGGAGTTCTTTTCCTGAAAACACGACCAGCACAACTATCCAGGTATGCCCTAGACTCAATGGTTAGTCCACTATAAAATATATCAAGTAAGTCATGCTTTTCCAAATCATGTCCAGGCCGAGCTCTAAGAAGAGAGCAAAACCTTGCCCAAGCTTCAGGCAATTTCTCTCCATCTTCCTGGTCAAAACTATAAATTTTCTGCAAAGCAATATGTTGAGCACTAGGAGGAAAATATTTTCGAAAGAAAACATCAAGCAAACCATTTGTACTATCAATAGAATCAGGAGGCAAACTATTATACCAAGTTTTAGCATCATCCTTTAATGAGAAAGGAAAAATTTTAGCAACAAAATAAGTACGCTTCTTGGTATCATCAGAAAACAAGCTACTCAAAGTAGAAAGCTCAATCATGTGCTCTACATCACTTTCTTTTTAAATACCACAAAAAGGTGTTTTCTCAACAATAGATATATGAGATAAATCAAGAGAAAAATCATAATCCTTATCCTTAATGTTTATAGGAGATGTGGCAAATTTAGGATCAGGAGACAGTTTATATCTAACGACGACGTTGTGCAAGAAGCTTTTTAATGTTACTTGCACCAGTAGTAGCATTACATTTATCAATAAAATCATCATCAAGTTCCACATAATCTTCATCAAGATCATCACTAGAGTGTTCAACAGACTCAGGTGAATTAACAAGTGTAACAGTATTTTCATTAGGAATTTCAGTATTTTCAATTTGTCTAGACCTAGCAATTGTAGCATCTAGAAAAAGAACCTAATGAACCATTATCATCAAGAACAATAGAAGCATCATCAAGATTATAAGAGGAATTTTCAGATTCAGCAGAAGTACCAGCATGTGAAGCTTATGGTGGTGAAACAAGTTGACTTATCACAGATGGTGAATCAAGAGCAGCAGAGGTACTCAGAGTTGTACCTTTTCTTGTAGTGGATGGTAATATGGCGACCTTAGCATCGCAAGGTTTACCCATGATGGAGGATTTGCAGCGAACAATATCAATTCAGGTGAACTTGCAAATAAAGCTATGCTCCCCGGCAACGGCGCCAGAAAATAGTCTTGATGACTCACAAGTATAGGGGATCGCAACAGTCTTCGAGAGAAGTAAAACCCAGTTTATTGATTCGACACAAGGGGAGCCAAAGAATATTTGTAAGCCTTAACAGCGGAGTTGTCAATTCAGATGCACCTGGAAACAGACTTGCTCGCAAGAGTTTATCAGTAGCAACAGTTTTATAGCAATAGCAGTAATGAAATATAAGCAGCAGTGTAATAAAGACAGCAGTAGTGATTATAGTAAACAGCAGGATTAAAATACTGTAGGCATAGGGATGGATGAACGGGCGCTGCATGGATAAGATAAATCATGTAATAATCAAGACAAGGCATTTGCAGATAATAATAAAACAGTATCCAAGTACTAAATAACTATAGGCATGTGTTCCGTATATAGTCATACGTGCTCGCAATGAGAAACTTGCACAACATCTTTTGTCCTACGAGCCGGTGGCAGCCGGGCCTCTAGGGAAACTACTGGTAATTAAGGTACTCCTTTAATAGAACACCGGAGCAAAGCATTAACACTCCATGAACACATGTGATCCTCATATCACAGCCTCCCCCTCCGGTTGTCCCAATTTCTATCACTTTGGGGCCTCGGGTTCCGGACAGCAATATGTGTATACAACTTGCAGGTAAGATCATAAAACAATGAATATCATCATGAATCAATAACATGTTCAGATCTGAAATCATGGCACTCGGGCCCTAGTGACAAGCATTAAGCATAACAAGTTGCAACAATATCATAAAAGTACCAACAACGGATACTAGGCACCATGCCCTAACAATCTTATGGCTATTACATGAACAATCTCATCCAATCCCTACCATCCCCTTCAGCCTACAGCGAGGGATTTACTCACACATGGATGGGGGAAGCATGGATGGTCGCTGGAGAGGCGTCGGTGGTGATGATGGCGATGATCTCTTCCAATTCCCCGTCCCGACAGGGTGCCAGAACGGAATTTCTGATCCCGAGATTGGGTTTCGCGATGGCGGCGGAGTTCTGGATGTCTTCTGGCAAATTGGTCGAACCCCCGTGCGTTTTTAGGTCAAGGGATTTAAGTAGTCCAGATGGGAGCGTCGGGGGCTGGCCGAGGCGGCGTCACCATATGGCGGCGCGGCCCAGGGGCCCACCGCGCTGCCATGTGGTGTGCGCACCTCGTGGCCTCCCTCCTCTCGTCTTCTGGCTCCGTAAGTCTTCTGTGAAAATAGGCCCATTGCAATTATTTCCGGGGATTGTCCTGAAAGTTGATTTTCTGGACAAAAATAAGACACCAGGGCAATTCTGGTGAAAACACCGTTAGTCCGTGTTAGTTGTATCCAAAATACACAAATTAGAGGCAAAATAATAGCAAAAGTGTTTGGGAAAGTGGATACGTTTTGGACGTATCAGAACTCGAGATAATCTTAGATTTGCTGATCCTATTGATTTGGACACACTACCGAATGTTGTCAATCGTTCACATGTCAGTTTTCTTCTTTATTGTTGTCATTATTATTCTTTTTTTATCTTAGAATGGGTTGTACAATATCTGGTTTTTCAAATTTCATCATGTTATTTTTATGACCAGACTAGTGTAGCCAGAGATGATGGTGGATCTAATGCTCCTATAATTCTTGACATCCCGGAAAGTGAAAACATTATCTCAAATGTATTTCTCTTTTTTGTATCCATTTTCTTCATAGCTGTTGTTTCTTTATTGGTTTCATAGCCGTTCATCTTTTTTCATATATGTTTTTCATGTATGTTCCTAGGCTCATACATCTGATGCTACTATTCCTCGAGTTAGTCCTTCAGTAAACCCAAGATCTGATGTTGCTATCGGTCAGAATGTTCCCAAAAATGCAGACGTAATTCATCTATAACTTCTTTATTTTGTAGCATAGTTTAATTTCTTTCTTTATTTGTCTTTTACTTTTTCTCTTAACTTTTTTTAAATTGCGCATTTTGCATGTTGGTTCATTAATCAAGGGTTTGTTATCCAAGCATGAGTCCAAATGGATGGGATTGCATGAGCGAGCTGCAAAAACTGTGGTGACTGAGATTGAATCTGTTATATTTGCTCATTGTAATGGCAGTGGAGTTGTTCATCATGGTCTGGATAATCGAAGTACATCACCCTTGGTGGAGAATTCCGATGTATCTCTTCATATCATTGCTGTCATTCCCCCAGTTGGTCAACAAGACTCCCCTGGTAGTTTTGCTTTTTCCATCATTTATTTTTAATGTTCTTGAATACTGTTGACCCTGTTACAGAAACTCATGAGGACATAGACTCTGGGTTGAAAATTGTTATGTCATATGCAGATATTCGTAGTACCAATCAAGTTTTTCATCTCTGTTTTGTTCATCCTTTGCTTTTTCTTTTTCACAAATAGTGTCGAGATAAGTTGTCCCTGTTACGGAAACTCGTGAGGACATAGAATCTGGGTTGAAAATTTCTATGTCGTATGCGGATATTCCTAGTACAAGTTGTCGACGATCTTTCAATTTTTTTATCTACAAATCTCAATTGTTCATCTTTAGGTAATCGTTGTATCAATCAAGTGGTTGATGTAATCATTTTTCGTGTGGTTTTGCAATCTACTTCCACTGTACTGGATTTGACTTGTTGTTTTTATGTTTTTGTTTTATGTTGTGTAGTGCACGTGCCTATTCCATCTGTGGATGAAAGGACTGGTCAAAGTTCAGTGGATAAGAGGAATCGCAAAAAGTGTGCAGTAAAGATTGTATCATCTGATCCAGTGGTGTCCAAAAAGGTTAAAGTCGATGTAGATGTTGATTGTTTTTACACCAAGTTTGCCAGGAACAAGTTCTTCAATACCAGGAAATCGTGAGTCTTCTGTTTGTTCAGCCTATTGCACATTATCTTTTTCTGCTTTCTTGCTTTTATTAGTGTGGAATGCAATGGTACATGTGTTTCTTATGGTTGTCTCTTTTTTGCTTTTTGTTTGTTTTTGCGGTGATTTGAGTCCTGACTTCATTGATTTTGGAGATTTCACCGCCCCGTACGATAACTTCTACAATTCCCAGAAACCACGTGGTGATGTTGGCGATGAAGTCATGTGCGCGCATGGGAAAATGTTCAATTTAGAGGCGAAGTTGTCTTCATCTCCATCCAAAGCAACGAAGTTCATATTCTCACCATACTTATCTGTAAGTGTGATCTTTCTTTTTATTCCCATTTCAGTGGGCAAGACAGTTAAATTGCAAGTGCTGGTGGCGGATACCACATCTTCTCAGAGTTTCTGACAGTTTTCTGAATTATCCTTGTTTTGCAGTCCAAGTTAATACAGGATCCTGATTGTTTTGCCAAGAGAGCATGTGTTAGAGAAATATCAAGGATAAGTTCTAAAATCAACCTAGCAACTATTGATCTTGTGTGGTTTTACTGTTTGTATAGTTTTTCCCATTCATTAAATATTTTTGTAGGTAATTTTGAATGTTCATGTTTTTATATGATGTTCGTTTTCACTCATTTGTTTTTGTGTTTTGAACATATAGATGCATTTTCCAATAATACTGCCAAATCATTGGGTCCTTGCTTGTGTCAATTCGCTGTTAAGTTCAATAAATTTTTTCGATTCAGTTGGTAGCACAAGTGTGAAGGTTGAAGATAAACTGCAGAATAACTTGGTAACTTTTTCTTCTCCTATTAAATGTATTCTGCTTATGTTTTTGTCTCTACAATTTTTTGTGTTAATATCTTCAATTATTTCTTAATATATTTAAATTTGTTTCTAAATGGGTGCATGTTACAAATCTTAACACTGTTTTCCAGGAGCTTCATATTGATTCCAAGAACTTGCCAAGTTTCAAGAAATTCAACCCACCAGATTATCCACAGCAAACTACTCTGTGAGTTATGTTTGTTGAAACTATGTTGTTCCATTTCCCCCTATTATCTAGAATTTTATAACTATACCATACCTTTTTTTACCGTACCTGTAGCATATATTTTTCCCTCTTATCTAGATTTCATCCTCTTATCTAGATTTCTATCCATGTATCATACATTTCCTTTATTATAATGAAAATAATTTTTGTATTTGATGGAGTAGTGAATTGGTTTTTTGCATAGTATTCATTACTAAGACATGCCTCACTTTTTTGTTTGAGCAGTCATGATTGTGGTTTCTATGTGTTGATGTACATTTAACATTGGCCTGGAAAGGTTATGGTAGAATCCAGCCAGGTAATTTTGTTTTCTTCCTGGTCCTTATTTACTAAACATTTTGATAGCTTAAGTTTTGTTGCCTTAGCTTGACAGCTAGGTTTATGGCAGAGTTCATTGTGCTTTCTTCTTTTTCAGGAGAGTTTTTTTTATTTGATTTTTCCTGTTTTTTTTACAGGGTCCTGTGTTGCACTACCGTATGAACATGACATATAGGGTGTTCCACTGTGAAGCTAACAAGATAAAAAAAATGGTAGCCTGGATGCATTGAAGAAAAGGAAGAAGATGTAGGGATCGCTCTATTTTCCTAGACGATACAATACTTTCTTTTTGCTTTTCACTTTCCCACTTCAATGTATGTGAATATGAAGGTTGACATGCTTTTTGGTACTTCAAAATTATGTGTACTAACATGGTGGCATAGTGTGTTCAAAACTATGCTGGAGGTTTTTAGTACTGTGGGCATGGTGGTAGTGATGTTTTGACAGCTAGTTTTTGGTAGTACTGGAAATGATAATATATTTAAGGCCACTGTATCTCTCTATATAACAAGTTGGTATTAGTTTCTACATATGACTATGTGATCTAGTTCAAATAACGCATGTTTTTCTTTTTGTTTTTTGAATTATTTACTTTTTCATCTTTTTTTTGTCGCCATATGTTTTGAAAAAGTCTAAAATATCAAGATAGACAAGCTAAGTTGATTAAGCATAGTGCTCAAAACTCGGGGAGACTTAAACCCTTCTCTTCCCTATCTCCCCTATAGCGAGGCGAAAAGGCAAAGGTAGACAAAAAAGGTGCGATACTTTTCCTTTCATTTGCCGCTTTTCGAAGGCGTGTTCTTACTATCCCTCCACTGGTCGCCTTTGGTGACGTTGGGGTGGTCGCCTTTGTTATCCCTCCTTTTTGACGCCTTGGTGACGTTTGGATCGACGCCTTTTTGGTGACGTTGGTATGGCGGAAGCCCTGCTGGGTCTCTGGCTGGCGTATAGATAGGTGTAGGCTAGGGTCTGCGGGGTGGCGAGCTATCTTTTTTTTTTGCTGTTATTTTTTGTGTGCCCTGTGGTTGGTTTTTGAGTTTTAATGTTCATTCCCATATTCGTTTACTTTTGTATTTTTTCCGTTCACTTGACTTTTTATATCATGCATTTGACTTTTTTTACCTCTGACTTTTGTTTTCACTTCTAACTTTTTAATATTCATTGTCATATTGTATCGTTTTCCTCAGTTTTTTATCGTTTATCAACATATCGTTCAATCTTACCTCAGTTTTTTTTATCGTTTTTCTCATATCATTCACTTTTTACTTTCGCTCACTTTATAATCCTTCTTATCGTTCATTTAGATTTCCTATTGTTATTCACTACTGTTGAGTGCTTACTTTTTTTAGTTCATCCAGTCATGACTATTTACTTTTTATCGTTCATCGAGACATCATTCAGTTATGATTTTTTATTGTTTCAGGTATATCATTCAATTGACCTCTATTCGTTTCTAACATTTTTTTAACGTTCATTAATTTATGTCCATTTTTTAAAAGAATTTAATTGTTCATGGAACATCATCCACTTTTTTGATTTATTTTTATTTTTGTTTAGTGATTTTCACTTATTCTATTTTTCTATTGTTCATTGTTTTTCGTTGATTTTGAATAATTATTGTTCATTGTTATTAATATATCGTTCACTTCAACTTTTTGGCACTTTTCATTCAGTTCTATTTTTTGTTCTTTTTATTGTTTTAATTAACATGTCGTTCATTGACTTATGAAATCTTATGAATTTTTATCGTTAATCAAAATTCTGTTCAAATTTCACTTTTTTATAGTGCATTTGACTTATGTTTCATTTCCAACTTTTTATTGTTGATTCTCATATCGTTTTACTTATGTCTTTTTATCGTTCAGTTTGACTTTTTATCGTTCAGTCTGACTTTTTATCGTTTATCAAAATTTCACTTATTTTTCACTCACTTTATCCACATTATGTTCAAATTTCACTTATTTTTTATCGTGCATTTGAGTTACATATTCACTTCTGAATTTTTAATTTTCATTCCCATATCGTTTACTTTTGACTTTTTCTCCGTTCACTTTTAAATTTTTGCATCATGCATTCACTTTTTTACCTCTGAATTATGTTTTCACTTTTGATTTTTTAATGTTCATTCTCATATCGTTTACTTTTGGTTTTGTCGTTTATCGACATATCGTTCATTAACGTATAGTTCACATTTTAACTTTTCGCTATTTTTTCTATTCACTGGCCTCTCGTTCTTATCTTTTTTAGGATATTTTTTTGTTTATTGTGCATTTGACTTTCGCTCACTTTATACTCCTCATCTTCAATTAGATTTTTCAATTGTTCATTCAATTCTCTTGAGTGTTGTTTTTTTTGTTCATTCAGTTCTGTTGACTTCTTACTTTCTATCGTTCATTAAGACATTGTTCACTTCTTGACTTCTATTCATTTTCTAACAATTTTTTTTTAACGTTCATTGATTTATGTCCATTTAAAAAAAAAATTGTTCATGGAAAATCGTCCACTTTTTGATTTTTTATTTTCGTTGAGTGAATTTCGCTTATTCTATTTGTTTATCATTCATTGTTATTAACATATCGTTCGATTCGAATTTTGGCACTGCTCATTCAGTTCTGTTTTGTTCTTTTTAGATTTTTTATAGTTTTAATTAACATATCGTACATTGACTTATGAATTTTTATCGTTTATCGAAATTTCAATTATTTTTCGTTCACTTTATCCGCATTATGTTCAAATTTCACTTATTTTTTATCGTGCATTTGAGTTATGTATTCACTTCTGAATTTTTAATGTTCATTCCCATATCGTTTACTTTTGACTTTTTCTCCTTTTACTTTTGAATTTTTGTATCATGCATTCACTTTTTTACCTTTGATTTATGTTTTCACTTCTGACTTTTTAATGTTCATTCTCATATCGTTTACTTTTGTTTTTTATCGTTTATCGACATATCGTTCATTAACGTATCGTTCACATTTCAACTTTTCCCTATTTTTTGTGTTCATTTGCTCTCGTTCTTATTTTTTTAGGATATTTTTTTGTTTATTGTGTATTTTACTTTCACTCAATTTTTACTCCTTTTTTGTTCACTTAGATTTTTAGATCTGACTTTTTTTTATGTTTCTCATTTCATTTTCACTTTGTCTTTTTATCATTTTTTCACATATCGTACAATTTTGACTTTCTATCGTTCATTAACATATCGTTCACTTTTCAAATTTTCGCTTTTTTCCGTTCATCGTGCATTGACTTTTCGCTCACTTTCTACTCCTTCTTTATCCTTTACTTAGATTTTATTTATTGACATATCGTTTAATTCGACTTTTTTATCGTTTCTTTCGGTTTTTGTTGACTTCTTACTTTTTATCGTTCTTTTATCACATCATTCACTTTATACTCCTTCTTATCGTTCACTTTAGATTCTTATATCGTTCATTCAATTATCTTGAGTGTTGTTTTTTTTTCGTTCATTCATTTCTGTTGACTTCTTAATTTTTATCGTTCATCGAGACATCGTTCACTTCTTGACTCCTATTCATTTCTAACATATTTTTTTAACCTTCATTGATTTATGTCCATTTTTTAAAATTCAATTGTTCATGGAACATCGTCCATTTATTTATTTATTATTTTTGTTTAGTGAATTTCTCTTATTCTAATTTTTTATCGTTCATTGTTATTAACATATCGTTCACTTCTACTTTTGGCACTATTCATTCAGTTCTGTTTTTGCTCTTTTACCTTTTTATTGTTTTAACTAAGGTATCGTACATTAACTTATGATTTTTTATCGTTTATCGAAGTTCTGTTCAAATTTCACTTTTTGTTATCGTGCATTTAACTTATGTTTGATTTCTGACTTTTATTGTTCATTCTTATATTCTTTACTTTGAGTTTTTATCGTTCAGTTTGAATTTTTATTGTTGATTCTAACTTTTTATTGTTTCCATTTTTCCGTCCAATTCTTTTTTATTGTCCACTTTGACTTTTCGCTATTTTTTTTGTTTATCGACATTGAATTTTCGCTCACTTTATCCACATTATGATCAAATTTCACTTTTATTTTATCATGCATTTGAGTTATATTTTTCACTTCTTAGTTTTTAATGTTCATTCACATATCGTTTACTTTTTTACCTCTGACTTATGTTATCACTTTGACTTTTCGCTATTATCTTTTTTCGTTTATCGTACATTGAATTTTCGCTCACTTTATCCACATTATGTTCAAATTTCACTTTTTTATCGTACATTTGACTTATGTTTTCACTTGTGACTTTGTAATGTTCATTCTCATATCGTTTACTTTGATTTTTTATCATTCAGTTTGACTTTTTATCGTCCATTTTGACTTTTTATTGTTTCCATTTTTTCATCCAATTCTTTTTATATTGTCCACTTTGAACTTTTCGCTATTATTTTTTCATTTATCGTACATTGACTTTTCGCTCACTTCATCCACATTATGTTCAAATTTCACTTTTTATTTTATCGTGCATTTGAGTTATGTTTTTCATTTCTGACTTTTTAATGTTCATTCCCATATCGTTTACCATTTTTTACCTCTGACTTATCTTTTCACTTCTGAAATTTTAATGTTCATTCTCATATCCTTCACTTTGAGTTTTTAATCCTTTTAGTCTAACTTATTATTGTTTCCATTTTCTTCCTTCCAATTTTCTAATTCTTTTTAATGTTCACTATGACTTTTTTATCGTTCATTTATTTATGTCCATTTTTAAATAATTTAATTGTTCATGGAACATCATCCACTTTTTATTTTTTTTATTTTTGTTCACTGAATTTTCGCTTATTCTAATTTTTTTGTCGTTCATTGTTATTAACATATCGTTCACTTCGACTCATTCATTGTTATTAATACATCGTATTAACACATCGTTCACTTTGACTTTTGGCACTATTCATTCAGTTCTGTTTTGTTCTTTTACCCTTTTATTATTTTAATATCCATATCGTACATTCACTTATGAATTTTTATCGTTTATCGAAATTCTGTTCAAATTTCACTTTTTTTATCGTACATTTGACTTATGTTTTCACTTATGACTTTTTAATGTCCATTCTAATATCGTTTACTTTGACTTTTTTATCGTCCAGTTTGACTTTTATCGTCCAGTCGGAATTTTTATCGTTCATTCTGACTTTTTATTGTTTCCATTTTCCATCCGATTCTTTTTTATTGTTCACCGTGAACTTTTCGCTATTATTGTTTCGTTTATCGTACATTGACTTTTCGCTCACTTCATCCACATTATGTTCAAATTTGACTTTTTATTTTATCGTGCATTTGAGTTATGTTTTTCACTTCTAAATTTTTAATGTTCATTTCCATATCCTTTACTTTTTTTTACCTCTGTGGACTTATGTTTTCACTTCTGACTTTTTAATGTTCATTCTCATATCGTTCACTTTGACTTTTTAATCGTTTTAGTCTGACTAATTATTGTTTCCATTTTTCTTCCGTCCAATTTTCCGATTCTTTAATATCCACTTTGACTTTTTATCGTTCATTGACATATCGTTTACCTCTGTTTTTTTATCGTTTATCGTTCAATTTTACTTTGGTATCGTTTACTTTCTATCGTTTATCGTTTAATCTTAATTTTCTCTATTATTTGTTCGTTTTCCAATCGTTCTTATCTATTTTGAGGACATCTTTCGTTTATTGTGCATTTGACTTTCCTTCAGTTTCTATTCCTTTTTCATTACTTGGATTTTTTGATAGAAAAATGTCTTCACTAAATATCGCATTGACTTTTCGCTCACTTTTCTACTGCTTCTTTATCCTTCTTTTTGATAGAAAACTATCCTCACTAATTTTATTTATTTATTGACACATTGTTCAATTCAACTTTTTTATCGTTTCATTCGGTTTTGTTGACTTTCTTACTTTTTATCATTCTTTTCTCATATTGTTAATTTTTTTACTTTCGCTCACTTATACTCCTCCTTATTGTTCAATTAGATTTTTCTATCATTCATTCAATTCTCTTGAGTGTTTACTTTTTTTCGTTAATTCAATTATGTTGACTTCGTACTTTTTATCGTTCATCGAGACATTGTTCACTTCTTGACTTCTATTCATTTCTAACATATTTTTTTAACGTTCATTCATTTATGTCCATTTTTATAAAATTAATTGTTCATGGAAGATTGTCCACTTTTTTTTTGATTTTTGTTTAGTGAATTTCGCTTAATTCTATTTTTTTATCGTTCATTGTTATTAACATATCGTTCACTTTGACTTTTAGCACTGCTCATTCAGTTCTTTTACATTTCTATTGTCTTAATTAACATATCGTACATCAGTTTTGCGATCAAAACAAATGAACAAACGAACTAACCATCACAAGCGAACGAACCAGCGAGCGAATGAACGAACGAACCAGCGAACGAACCGAACGAGGCAGTAAATGGGCCAGGCCCATAAGAGCGTCGCGCGTCGAAAGTGTACGTGCGCCAGCGCTAACGGGGGCAGAGAGCGCATAATAGGAGCTCCCCGTATCCTTTGGAGTACTTGGTATTTTCTTTATCCGTGAAGTGTTGCGTGCTCGTAGAACAGAGAACTTTGCCATACCGGGGGGCATCCCCCCGACAGCAATAGACCGGTAACACGTTCGTACACAGAAATTGGCCGAGCTCTCCAATGTCCAGGACTAGAAATCTTCACTGAAACGTCCGATGGGTATATCTTGAATGGAATACACGTCTCAGGGGATAAAGAGCTCCTAAAGCTTTTCAGTATTCCAGCTATCCTCTTGATCGACCATTAATTTACCGACCATCGCAACCATAGCCCGTGGAGCATGGGCTAACGCCTTTTTGTTATAGTTGCTAGGGATCAAAGGATCGTCCCACACCCGAATTGTTGAACAATCATCTGGCTGTTTGATCAGGCCATCTGTCAGTGTCTCTCTACCAAATAAGATCGCATTCGAAATGTGAGATGCATTCCTCTTCTTCCTCGCCTCCATAAAGTCATAGTTTGGGAAGTATTTACCTTTCAACACTTGTGCACACAATGATTCCGGTTTAGTTAGCAGTCTCCAGCCTTGTTTGGCCAGCATAGCTTCATTAAATAGCTGGAAATCTCTAATGCCGAGTCCACCATGACACTTTGGTATGGCAATATCTTGTCATTTCCTCCAATGTATCTTCGGCTTCTTCTCATCTCCTCCCATAAAAACCTAGCAACAATAATAGTGATCTTTTTTGCAAAGCTTCTTGCACAATTTGAACAGCTCGTTGAGTACATGGGGATAGCTTGGCAAATCGCTTTCACTAGTGTCTCTCTAGCAACACTGCTTAAAGTTTTCGGTGACCACCCTTTAACTAGTTTCCTGATCCTTGTGATGATATGTTCACACTCGTCATCCATAGACCTGCCTAGGGCTGTAGGAAGCCATAGGTATTTCTCAAATTTCACTTATGTCGAAATTTTAGAAGCTGCATGTACCACTATCTTCTGATCATCTGAACAATTTCCGCTAAAGAAAATAGCCGATTTGTTTTTGTTGACTAGCTGACCCGAACCTTTAAGGTACGTCTCCAAAATTGCATGCATACGGGTATCGCCCATTGCCGATGCTTGTGTGAACACCAAGCAGTCGTCAGCAAAGAGGAGGTGGGACACCCACAGTGCATGAATCCCCACTCGAATACCCTTCGATAAGAACTGTTGTCCACAAAATTTCAGCATCGAGCTCAGGCCTTTGCCGCATAATAGAAAAAGGTAGGGGGACAAAGGATTTCCCTGCCTAATACCTCTGCTAGGCTTAAATATATCCGAAAGCATTCCATTTGTTTTCACTGAGAAGGAAACCGACTCCACACACTTCATAATCAAATTTATCCAGTGATCTGTGAAACCCAACTTTGACATAATGGCTCTCAAGTAACTCCACTCGACTCTATCATACGCCTTTGCCATGTAAGTTAGATGGCGCATGCTCCAGTCTTCCCCTTTTTCCTCTTTAGATAATGAATATTTTCATATGCCGTAATAACATTGTCTGTGATCAACCTTCCCGGGACAAAAGCACTCTACTCTTCCGATATAATCTCATCCAAAATAAGCCTTAGTCTCAATGCCAACACCTTTGACATCATCTTATAGAGCACATTACAAAGTGCAATTGGCCTATATTGGGCAAAGTCCTGTGGCTGCTTTACTTTTGGAATACACACAATAATTGTGTTATTCACCACCTCTGGCATGTCCCCTCCATTCAAAAAGTTGCTTACTGCCGCGCACACATCCTCCTTAATCAGCGACCAATGTTTAATATAAAAAAAACCCGCTGTAAAGACATCTGGCCCCGGTGATTTGTTGGGATGCATCATGAACAGGGCATTCTCAATTTCCACATCCGTGAGTGGTGCATCAAGCCAATCATTCATCTGGGTATTTACTTTCGTCTGGACAAACTTTTCGTCTGGACAAACTGAGTGATCACCTCCGGTGTTGTGTGATCTTGAGCAGTGAAAAGTCTCGTAAAAAACGAGATCGCCAAATCTTCTACTTCCGCCTGAGATGAAGCATAAGAGCCATCGTCTTTTTGAATTGCTTTTAATCATGTTTGTATGTGCTCTCTCTCTCTCTCTCTCTCTTGCTCTGGCATGGAAAACTTCCTATCCCCCTCCTTTAACCATTGTATGCGTGAACATTGTTTCATCATTGCATCCTCCCTTGCCAGAAGATCGGAGATTTTCTTCATAAGATCACATTCCTCTCTTGTCGGCCCCGAGCTTAGAGAGTCTGGCCGTATTTTTTCCAGCTTATCTCTCACAACTTTGAGTTGTTTTCTTACTGAACCGAATTCCTCTCTACTCCAACTTTGCAGTGATCTTTGCATCTGTCCCAAAGAACCATGTAATTCCTCCATATTCTGGGCTCCTGTCACCCAACTCCTCTCCACTAGTGGACTGTAATGGTCGTGTTTCGTCCACATGTTCTCAAAACAGAATGGTTTCGTGCCACTATCATCTTGTAACCACTCGTATTTATTGATTTTGACCAGCAGAGCACAGTGGTCTGAATGTGACGAACCATTGAGCTATCAAATTTCTCCAGAAATTTGTCATCTCTCAAACCCCTATCCAACCGAACCTTGATGTTGTTCGGTTCCTGTTGTTTGTTGTTCCGGGTATAAGGCATGTCAATGAACCCTAGATCCAAAAAATCTACAATCATCTACCGCATTCCTGAATCTTTCCATCATCCGCTGCACACACAACCATGGATTGTCAAATTCTCCACGAAAAAATCTCATCAATTCCCAGCTTCTAGATCTTCTTGTTTAAATCCCCATGAATCTCCATTCCACATCTCCCAATGCATCATTGGAGATCAAAACGTCAATGTGTGAGCTACTAAATGAATTTAAGCTCACCATTGAACAGTACTAAGCCTCCGCTCAGAACCTAACTTTTCACGCCAAAAGCATGATCAAAGCCCAATCTCCACCTCAAATCTTGCGCTCTCTTTTGAGAGAGTTTGGTGTCCGAGAGAAAGACCAACTAAGGACAATGCAGCTCCACCAAGCTGCGCACTTCTTGAACTGTCTCAGGCTGCTCGCACCCTCGACAGTTCAAACTTAATAGATTCCTTGGAGGCCGGCCGTCTAGGCGTCTATATTATCTGTATTATCGAGAGTACCGAAACTTGTAGAGCTAAATTCATACAGTCACCGATCTTAGAGATATGACACGTATCTTTATCTTCTAGTAAGAAAGTAAGATTTTTCTTCCTAAATTTCATCCCTTTTACCTTTGCCCAGGTTTATGCATCAAAATTACATATGTTGCCACCGCCTAAACCAAATATGTCATCGCGACCATAGTTCGTTTGGTCGCTCACCCGTCGCGCGCTTGTCGGTTTGACTAGCCCATGGTAACGATCGCGCTGACCTAGTCAAGTGAAAATGGTTGTTCTGGCTTTGTGCTAGGCACGTCGGGTCAGTCATTTCTAGCTGTGGGTCAGAGGATGTGCCGGCGGCCACATCGCCCAATTATTAACCAGAAAGATCCATTCCGTACGATTCAATATAGGATGGAACGAATTATCCCTATGGCTCAACACCTTAACGTACACCTATCTTGAGTCGATAGTCCCACCTCGCTCCCATATAAAGTGTCCAGCCGGTTTATAGTGTTGGTGTACCGTCAGGGAGTATGGCCCCTTGTTCATGGTCCCCCCCTTCATCGTAGGTATAGCGAGTTGTTGCTAGGAAGGAGGCTTCGAGATTGATCTTTGTATTCCCCTTGTAAGGAATTGCAAATAATTTAATAAAGAAGAAAGTTGTGTGCATCCTTTGGATGCAGAGGCTGGGGCTATGCTCCTTGATCGAAAAAATATGCGCAAGTTTTCTAGGTTGTAACAAGCCCACAAAAAACAGCAGCATCATGGTATGGTCTAAGATCTAATGTGAGAGCGGGATTAAAAGAGGAATTGCAGGCTTGTGCGGCATGAGGAAGGAAAACAAATTAAAGAGGGAAGAAGTAAAGGTATGAGAAAGTGAATTAAAATGAGAAATTGCAGAAAAAATGTACGCTTGTGGTGACAAGAAAGAAATGGCAGCTCGGGGTGATCCCGCTGGTGGTGACGAGAAAAAAAAAGGTAGGGGTGAATCACCCACTCTTCAGATCGGAGGTGTGAATAATGAACCTGTCGGCAGAGGGATCCTATCTCATGGCCGCGGCGATTGGAGGAAACATATTGGATTTGTGGCGTGGGATGAGAGGAGAGGATGGGGCACGGGGTCGTGGTGTCGCTGGATTTGCGGCAGGACGAGGCTCCAATAAGGGAAGAGAAGAGGGGGACGAGAGGTGGCTTTTTTCTATCATCAGCGATGGAGAATATGGGGCGGGCTGCTGCTACTCATGGCACTCTCTCCATTCCAAAAAAAAAAGCTTTCAAATCTAGAAGAAGTTGAACGATTCTTTTTTGGAACGGAGGGAATACTTGATTTTATTTGCAACATATATGATGTCATATTCATGCTTTATATTGAGTTTGGGGGAATTACCAATGATCCCCTTAATTTTGGTTATAACTCTGCAGGACAGGAAAACTCTGTTTTGTGCATTTTCTTACTTTCAGGGACCTAAACGAAGTCAAATTGAGCTAGAATTCCAGGATGTTAATATCTCATCAAGAGAAGCATCTGGAGCACTTGGACCTCACGAGATGGGCTAGGAAGCCCAAAAGAGGGCATGTGGCGTGCCCAGTAAGGGAGGGTGCGCCACCCTAGCTCTTTTGCTCCTCGGTCGTCCGTTTCGCTTGATTGATCTTTCGCTCACCGTATTCATTTGACCTAAAAAACCCTATATATACAACATCCAGGGCTTCTTCGAGGGAGTGCCGTAAAAACACAGAAACATAGAAGCATAGGCAGAACCAGCGAAGATTGGAGGGGGAAATTCCGTTGGAGCCACCGCCTGAGAGATCTCTACCTTCTCCAACATCTTCACCATCGTCATCATGATGAGGGGGCAGTCCACCTCTGGAATGTGGGTTTGTGGCAGTAGCATGATCTATTTATCTCTTGTTCTTCATAGATCTAGTACCATATGAGCTGCCCAACATGATTATGGTCATATATGCAATTCCTATGTGGTGGATCTTTACTCTATGATATTGATATATGAGGTTGCAATATATTATTGTAGGATGTATTGATAGATGCATATCATGTACCCGTTCTTAAGTGATTGTTCTGATTCAATTTGTATGTAAGAACATGTGTGGGGAGAAGTGTGTATTAGATGGAGTAGCATGGTTGTAGTGATTGAATAGTGACAACAAATTCATGATCTGCTTTGGTTTTTACCTTTATTGTTCGGCCACACCAGAGATAAAGTGAATGCATGTGTGATGCCCACAAGTATAGGGGATCGCTGAAATCTTCTATGGAAAATATTACCCAAATTTATAGTTTGACTCAAGAGGAACACAAGAATACCAATAAGATTTTAGCAATTGGGACGTCACTCTCAACTACACATGTATATCAATAAACTCACAAAGCAAGTGGTGATTTTATAGCAGTTGATTCAAAGCAGTAAAAACAGACAGTAAATAAAAGCAGCAGATTTCTAGTTTTCACCGGAAGTAGTAGTATGTAACTTTCAGTGGCTAAAAGCGTATGCATGGGGTAGCAATGGGGTGTTGTGTGAATGATATTGATCATATAATGTAATCCAACTAGCATAGCATCCATCTCTAATTTATTTGTGTGTAGGTGTGTGCTCCAAATATATCTATGCATACTAACAAAGAGAATTTTCATAACATCTAGTATCCTGCTTGCCCATTTTATCGGGGCCAACTTCGAACTACAAGAAATTAAGGTATACCCTTTTGAATATACCGTAAAAAAATATTAAGATTCATGAACACACATAATCCTTGAACTATCACATATTCCCCTTGTTTTCCCTATTTGTCACCTTAGGGATTCGCAGGGTCAACATAATAATAAGTAATACACCTTGCAAATAGATACTAACCTCATTTATATGATAAATCAATATAGTTTCAGTACTGAAATCATGTCACTCGGGCCCTAGTAACAAGCATTAAACATAGCAAAGGTGTACCAACACTCATACAAGAATATCCTCAAGACAAACACCTCAAATCTCGATACATATGGATGATTACATGATCAATCTCATCCAAAACCCATCTACCTCTTATACCTACAGGGGACTAGTCACTCATGGTGAAGGAGAGTGAGCCCATGGGTGTTGGTGATGATGTTGGTGGCAGTGATGATGAAGAAGCTCTCGAAATCCCTCTCTCCGGGGTGGAGAGTAGGATCAATCTAACCCCGAAATGAAGATCGTGTTATCGTCGGTGCCCTATTTCGCCTTTTGGGCCTCGTGTCTCACCTCTCGTGTTCCAAATCTCTAGACCCTATATTTTGATGAAAAATTCCCCAGGTTTTTCCTCGATTTTATTTCCTGCGAAAACTGACAGAAACAATACTTTGCTAAAAACAGCGTCAAATTCAACAGTTTTATCCAAGTATGGTGAAATTCCGGAGCTAATCTTTGAGCAAAGTGCTTGTAAAAGTAGATACACTTGAGATGTATCAATGTGCTATAGTTATCATGTGACAATTCTGGTAATGTGTTTGTTCAAGGTAGCATGTTTGATATTCAAACATCATGTCAAAATACTTAAGGCTATAATTTGTTGATTATTAATTTAAGATTGCTTGGAGTTTTCCCTTTCTTGAGGAGTATAAGAGAGATGTGTTGCGTCATCTCTATATTCGGACATAATGCACATATGAATGCTTATCAAACACATGTTGAAGTTCCACCAATATTATGTCACTTATGAATTGTTTGCGTCCATTACAACTTAAAAGAGATTAGACAAGTGAACCCATTAACACCGGTCCATTTTAAATCATTAAAAACACATTTCCAACACTATTATCACACTTTACATTTACCATTATTTATTAACCTGAAATACCAAAAATACTTTCTTCGCATACACACACAAAACCCAAAAACCATTAGCTTTTATTGCTTTTTATTTAGTTTTCTTAGGTTGTTTACTTTAATTAATTTTTCTTTAAGTTATCCTTATATTTTTTATTACTAATACGAAACCTTGTGCTTGAAAACCACACGTAAGAGTTAGGGACACAATGCAAGAACTATATTTTGCAGGTTGTTAGAAGAGGAGAAGAAGAATTCAACTTCTAGGCCAATTCCTCGAGTGTTTGATATAAATCCTCGAGTCACCCTTGCGGAGAAAAGATGCTTGTTACAACACTTTGCACTTGGAGTCCCAACGAGTTGGTACACACAGAGTTGTTGCGATCACTCAAGTAATTTTCTGCTACTCTGTTACTGAAGTTAAATGATGCTACTGAAATTTCTAGAGAAAAGTTTATTTGAATTGTAAATTTTAGAGAAAAAGAGATAAGTTGTTGCTACTTTTTATTTTCCGACACTGAATTTTGCTGTTGTTTTTACTCAAATTTATCTGAATTTATTTGACTTGCTATTTATTTCTCATACAAGTGGACAACTCTTTGTTTGGATTGTGAGTAGGTTAAGACTCCAAAAATCATGCAAATTTTTGTTGGAGATATGCCCGAGAGGCAATAATAAAGTGATTGTTATTATATCTTCATGTTTATGATAGATGTTTATATCTCATGCTATAATTGCATTAACAGGAAACATTAATGCATGTGTGTTTTGTAAACAAACCAAGAGTCCCTAGTAGGCCGCTAGTTTAACTAGATTGTTGATTAATTGATGATCAAGGTTTCCTGATTATGAACGTTGGATGTTGTTAATAACAAGATCATATCATTAGGAGAATTGATGGACACACACCCATAGTAAGTGTAGCAATAAGATCAAGTCATTGAAGTTCATTTTGTTGTAGCTATCAAATGCATTGTAACCTAAATCTTTCGACCATGAGATCATGTTAATCACTAACACCAGAGGAATACTTCGATGACATCAAACACCACTTCATAACTAGGTGGTTATAACGGTGGCATTGGGTACTCTGAAAGTGGCAGTTGAAGCTCAGGGATCAAGAGTGGGATTTGTCCATCCAAATGACGGATAAATATTCTCTGGGCTCTCTCGGTGAAATGATATCTAATTAGCTTGCAAGCATGTGACGGGGTCACAAGAGATATCACATCACGGTACGAGTAAAGAGCACTTATCAGGAACAGGATTGAACTAGATATAGTGATACCGATGATTGAATCTCGGATAAGTGAAATATCGCGTGACAAAGGGGATCGGTAACGAATGCACATGGTTATCTCGATCACGAAGTCATCGTTGAATATGTAGGATCCATTATGGATCTCCAGGTCCCGCTATTGGTTATTGGTCGGAGAGGTGTCTCGATCATGTCTGCATCATTCACGAACCTTAGGGTGACACACTTAAGGGTTGATGTCGTTTAAGTAGATATGGAATATGGTATGGAGCTCAAATGTTGTTCAGAGTCTCGGATGGGATCCAGGATACCACGAGGAGGTTCGGAATGGTCCGGAGAATAAGATTCATATATAAGAAGTCATTTTTCGGGGTTCGGAAAAAGTTCGGTGTTTTGACCGAAGCTTCTAGAAGGTTCTAGAAACACCGGAAGGGTTCGGAATATTATGGAAGGTTCCGGAAGTGTCCGGGACGACCCGGGCTGTCTAAGGAAGTCCGGAGGGTTCCATAATAGGTGTATCCACGTTTTCCTTAACGGTTAAAGAGTTTCCCCTAAGGCAAATTCGGATTTGACAAAAGAGTCCTAAATCTAGTAGGTTTCGGCTAACAGAAACCTACCGGAACTCTCTCAAACTTTGGGGGCAGGTCTTGGACGATCCAAGAACCTTTTACACCTATAAAAGGAGGGCAAGGGGAGCCCCAAGGGTATCACAAGTGGCAGCCCAAGCCCCCTCTCCCCAAACCCTAGCCGCCCCCTTCCTCATCCTCCCTCTTGCATGGCTACGGTGAAGCCCTGCAGGATTTCTCCATCACCACCGCCACCACGCCGTCATGTTGTCGGGATCTAGAGGAGGATCTACTACTTCCGCTTCCCGCTGGAACGGGGATAAGGACGTCTTCATCACCACCATACGTGTGACCGAGTGCGGAGGTGATGCCCGATCGTGGCACCGACGATACCTTCTACTCGCTCCTGAGAGCGGCAAGTGATCGACTACATCAACCATGAGTACAACCTCGTTAATTCTTAGCGATCTTCGAGGGTACGTTGATCCCATATCGTTGCTACCATCTAGTAGATTAGATCTTGGCTCTTTGTTCGTTCTTGCGGTAGGAATTTTTTTGTTTTCTATGCTACGAATCCCAAAAAATTTAGTGAAGATACTACACTACAGATTGACCCCAGATATAAGTGTTCATGATTTTTCTCTCTCTTAGGAAACCTCACCAACCATATGTTTTAACAATTCTGCCAACATTTCAAATTAAAGGTTTAGCAATCAAATACAAACAAAACGATTGTTGAAATAGAAAACATTCAAGTTTCAGGGAGACTACCGTGGTAATGTTGGATTGTTGGTTCTAATATGAAAATAGCAAGTATTACCGAATCAAGGAGACTAGATAGTATTTATGTAAACTAGAAAATATTAACGAAGTAAACCTGTAGCAACGCACTGCTATTTTTTTGTAGCAGTTAATAAATACGGCGTATCATTTATCTAGCTCGCGAGCCTAGGGTACAACATTGTATTTGCTATCGCGGCGCTTCGTGTACCTCATATGTCAGCCACATACCATTCAGATGGAATAATTTCGAATAATAAAAAATAACTGCGCTAAAATGTGAAACTGCAAAATAGATAATGTTTCCCTCCAACCCCTACTCCGGCGCGTCGAAGCTGCCAATGACGGGACTGCAGCGGCATGCTCGTGTGTCCCTATGTATCCGAACCTAGCAAGCCAGACACCCGTGTTGCTCTGCTGGATTGTCTACCCGCGATTTCCCAGAAGATTCACTCCGCTATTGAGGCGGCTGGTTCCGGGTTTTCCTCCACTTCCCGGTGGCAGGCGGACCCTTGCATGGATGACCATGTACCCTTGGTTTCCACGGGAATGACATAAATAGAAAATTCTTATATATGAACATGGTTGGCGTATTGAATTGTAGGAAGTAGTTTATACTTGTCTTAAGAAGGTAGTATATCGTTGAACAAACACAAAATAAGAAGCATAATTATCATTTGCACAAGATAAATCAAATGTGTCATTTGCACATGATTCCAATGATCTCAAGTCCAGATAAAAGGTTACCTCGTATCTCATCAATTATGTCCTACACTAGCTGAGCCAGATAATTGATGTTTTTAATACAATATATGCCAATGTATTCTGTGGGCTCCTTCAAGGTTCATGTTACTATTTTCATCCACATTAATGTGTATGATAATTTCTGTCAGCGGGCAAGGATTCTAATAACATGCAAAATGCCTAACTAATTAACAAATGGTATGCAGACTTAAAGATGAAGGAGGATTTGGAGTTTTTAATGTTAGATTGCAGAATGAGACACTGTGAATGAAGAACCTTCATAAATTATAGTATAATTATTATGATATTCCATGGGTCCACCTGATTTGGCATTACTACAATGATATAACTGCACCACATGTTTTAAATCGTAAATGATCATTCCGTACAGTTGACCTATAGAGAGGATTCACCACATGTTTAGTTGAAAGTGTCAAATTTGTCCTCCTTTGGAAATATATATGGAATGGTACAATTAGAGAAGATATGTGTCCTCATCTCCCCTCATTTGCAAAAAGCGAAAATATAACTATTGATAAGGCAAGCAACATATATATAGCAGGTGAAAACATATACGAAATGTTCCATCTCCCACTATCAGTTGTTGCCCATGATGAATTACATGATCTCCAGGAGGAAATACATATTATAAGCATTAATGATGGCATGATAAATGTAATTTATTGGGGGGGGGGGGGTATTTCTATACCAGAAAGTTTTATGGAGCTATGATTGGTCAACACGACACACCTCAACCATTTATGAGTATATGAAAAGAATTCAATCTACCTAGAGAAAATATCTTTCTTCGCTATTACTTCAATGAAGATTGAACACCAAGGATTGTTGCCGGGATGCGCTTACCGTTGCACGAGGCATGCTTGCTGATGGGGCCTGTTTTTGGGTATGCTTGCTACTCGGGCTTGACACGAGCTCAAATTCTCGATAGGATGTTCTTGCCGCCGCGTTGGTGCCAGAGATCAATCAGATGTGATCTATTGCTGCCTTCAGTTGGATGGAATCGATCATGTGGAGCAGAGGAGATAGATTCGATCGACCCCGGATTCGATCGACATTGAAATTACTGGCGCCTTATATTTTGGGACCAGAGGAGTATTATGTTGACACATGTACGGTAAGAATAACTTGAGAGCCGTGGCAACGCATGGACATTCAGCTAGTTTTAAATAATATGGTTTATATTGCCGAACAGAAGGAGTAAAATTCCACATAAATTGACCCATGTCTTTGGCAAAGCATGAAGTATTTCGTCTCGCAAAATAACATTACACATATTCCACAATAGTATTTTACAAGGGAAAGAATTTTTTTGCAAGTAACTGATTCAAGGAAACTACACAAACTCATAGGTAGCACCAAATATCTTCTTTTATGGAGGTTGTGAAAGACCATGACGCAGATCACCAAGCTTTTCAATAATAGAACCTTCGACTTGACTTCATCCCGTAATAAAATTTACCGGAAGAGCATTAATGCTTACTAATTTTTCACTTGGATGCACCTATTTCATGGGTGGATATTCAGACAATCCTTGAAATGTTTCCCACGAGAGCATATGCGATAGAATATCTATATCCCTACGCAAGTTGGCCACCATCGTCTGAATATCCCTTACCAGTCTTGTGTTACCGTGGCAAATATTTTGTAGCCTTTCAATTAACACTTCTTTCTTGTAATTGGGATTAGTAACCTCATGGATGATTTTGACAGCCTTGAAACGGACAATAATATCCGTCATTACCTCTTTGGATTCATTAGATCCATCCCTCACAATGAACACTTTTCCATCGAGCTTCTCCTTGTGCTCGGCAGAGTCGTTGACACTTGGCAAAGCTCCTGAATTTGCTGGGGCATCTTTGCTGGTGAACGCATTCAACCATTTTACATCAATCGTGAATAACTTGGAGAAGTTGGCATAGTCCTCTTCGCTAACCATGTCAACCTTGTCCACATACACTATGAAATTCCTCACCGCACCAGCGTATAGGGCACCAACAAAGATAGCTGCCTCTTTCTTTGCAATAGCAGATACGAATTTTCCAGAATTAACGGTGGATAAAGCTACTTCATTGGAGGAATTGCTGCACAAAATACCAACTTCTGTAGTACGGTGAGTGTGGAGGTGATTTTGTTGATACATGCCTTGAAGGCACATGTGACCTGATTCAGGTGATCATCGATGATGGCATAGATGCCATCGCTGGAGCTATTGGCAATGTAGTGCATGGCCCTAATGTTGTGTGGGCCACACTCACGGAAGCCGAAAGCATGCATAGTGTATTTTGATGTCAGAGTTTCTTGGCGGACGAAGTCACCATTGCTGTCGGAGATGACGATGATGAAGCCGATATGGTCCTTTTTTCGGTGGGCATCCAATAGCTACACATACAAACATTAATTAGTTGTCTTATTTTCTAAATCATAATTGTATCTTAATTCTTAACTATATATTTAATTTGCAAATGTCATTTTTTTTACTCTGATCGATAAAGTATCACTTTATACTACTTGGATTCATGCCCCTATACCCATCTCCAAGGGATTTTCGGCTTGTTACATTAATTTTTCTTTCTTTTATGCATTGTCATTCGAATATGTCAGCTATGTGCTACAGATCGGATTACTGTTAGTTGAACATGCCATACCAAAATGAAAATTTTCTTATACATTCATCCAGGTTTACTAAACACATTTATACACAAATTACTAAAGACTTTTATAGAGACATTTTCCAAAATACGCTTATTTATTTGTCTCTTTGAAAAAATTGTAGGTATAACATGGACACACTCTGCTAACAAGGCTTCATAATGTGTTAAACATAGAGACACTAGTTGAGAGAAAACTATAAGGAATGCATTTTTCATTCTAAAGACAATATTTGAGGCATTTCCAAATTTTTAGAGAAAAATATGTCAGAGCATTCGACTTCATTAATTGTCTTTACATTTTTATCAAAAGAAACAATTCGAGTCATTTTGTAAGTCCTTAAAGGCATTTGCTGATAGTATCGGTTTATACTACTTGGATTCATGGGCCTATACCCGCCTCCAAGGGATTTTTTTTTTGGCTTGCTTAGATTCAATCTTTCTTTTTATGCATTGTTAGTCGAATATGTCAACTATGTGCTACAGATGGCATAACTTATCATTTTAACATGTCAGACCAAAATGAAAATTTACTTATACATTCATCCAAGTTTACTGAACATTTGTATGACAAATTATTAAAGCCTTCCATATAGACATTTTCCTAAAGCCGCTTCTTTATTTGTCTCTTTAGAATTTTTGTAGACCTTTGCATAATATGGACACACTCTCGTAAGGCGCTTCACAATGTGTGAAACATAGAGACACTAGTTTAGACAAATGTATAAGGAATGCTATTTTCATTCTGAAGACAATATTTGAGGCATTTCCAAATTTTCAGAGAAAATGTGTAGGGTATTCGACTTCATGAATTGTCTTTACATTTTTCAAAATACACAATTCAAGTTATTTTCTAATCCTTAAGGACATTTTCTAATAGTTTCCTTTTATACTACTTGAATTCATGGGCCGATAGCCATCTCCAAGGGAGTTTTTTTTAGCGTGCTTACACTTATCTTTACTTTTGCATAGTCATTCGAATATGTCAACTATGTGCTACAGATGTCAGACCAAGATGAAAATTTGCGTATACATTCATCCATGTTTACTAAACATTTATATGAAAAATTACTAAAGCCTTTCATAGATTCATTTTTCCTAAACGTTTTTAGTTGTCTCTTTAGAATTAGACATTTGCATAATATGGACACACTCTGGTAAGATGCTTCAGATTGTGTGAAACATTGAGACATTAGTTGAGACAAATGTATGACGAATGTAATTTTCATTCTAAAGACAATATTTAAGGCATTTCCAAATTTTAAGATAAAAATATGTAGGGGTATTCAACTTCATGAATTGTCATTACATTTTATCAAAACACACAATTCGAGCTATTTTCTCGTCCTTTAAGATATTTGTTAATTGTTTGAGTCATGTTGCGTAATCCTTGTGAAAAATTCATTGTTAGAATAAGTAGGTAGCTGTGTGAGGTTGAGATGCTTGTAAATATCATCACATCGCCTCATTTGCAAAATGTGAAAATATATATGGATTGGTGCAGTTAGATAAGATAAGTATCCCCACCTCCCCTCATTTGCGAAGTGTGAAAATATAATTGTGGAGAACGCATGGAACATATATAGCAGATGTAAACATATATGAAATGTTCCATCTCCCACTATCAACCGTTGCACATGAGAAACTGCATGATCTCCAGGAGGAAATATATACTATAAACATTAACGATGGTCACGATGAATGGAATTTCGTGTGGGGGTTTCATATTTATATACCAAAAAGGTTTATGGAGCTATGATTGGTCAACACAACACACCTCAACCATTCTGAGTATATGGAAAGAATATAATTAATCTACCCAGACAAAAAAAAACTCCCGCTAACTATTACTTCAATGAAGATTGAACACCAAGGATCTCATGAATATCAAGACTATGTTTGCGGAGTATTCTGACTGAATTCTACGCGGCTCCTGTCTAGAGGAGACCAGTCTTCATTTATTTTTTGAATGCAACTTTCACCAAAGCTTTTGGCAAGTAATAATTGATTTAAAATGGAACACATACTATGCTATTCATAGTATGATCCGAGAGGCCAATCAATTTCTTGATGAAGATCTTGATCATTGGCTGACGTGGCTTATGGGATCAAAGTAATAATGCTATATTCAATGAAAAATGCCATCTGCCCCCAGATTCTTAGCTCGATTCATGTCATTTCTCTCATTGAAGATGCATAGAGCTAAGCCAAGCCTGAAAGAACGCATGCAATCACGGCTACACACTCTATGATTTTTTAACAAATAAAACAATAGCTATGTAAATATTTTGTCTGATTTATAATATAGAAAATGACACAGCAGAGAGTTTTCCTAGTGTAGTTGTGTCAAAAAAAATACAATACCAAGTGAACAACTTACTTTTCTATGGGGATAAAAAACAAAATAAAAGATATGCTAGTGAGCGATTTTTTTATATCGCAAGGAGAAATTCACTGTAACAAAAAACATGACTAAGGTGAACAAAAGTTTTATTTCTGGTGAATAAATTTAACAAGAACACATTCTACAATGATTAAGTTCCAAAAAATATAGTGAAAAACAACAAATATGTTTGTCCACGTTGAACAAAATTTAACTAAACCATATATTTATGTGAATAATGAAGTCTTCTGGAGCAGACGCTAAAAGTATGTTGATCGTGGTTGTTTTTTTGCAGAAAAGCATAGACATCTTGGCGGCATATAAATTAAATATAAAGTGCAATAAAATTACTTTTGTGCCACGGGCAAGAGTCTCACAATGTTTCTTTATAATTGCATTTTTTGCGAATGTATACTTGCATTATTTGACTGTATTAAAACATGTTTAATAAAATATACCCGGACTAAACAAGTAAAATACAGAAGGAAATATAAATCATGTAAGTACAAAAGAAAGCCTGAATGAATTCTACGATTGCCATCTCCGCGTGAAAGAACAGAAGCAACAATAAAGAATGAAACTAAATTGTACGAAATAAAGGCTGCAAAAAAAGACATCTTTGGTTTCACCCAAGTTTACTAATGTAAACCTTATGTTTCGTTGGATCCCACATATCAAAGAAAACAATGTACCATGGCAACATTCCCTTATGAAAATATGTGAAAGATTTTGAGCGCCTCGTCCTAGAAAATGTTGGAAAATACATGCGGCAGACATATATAATAATATTATATATAAAAGCTGACCATTTTTGCCTCACTCTCATTCATTTGGTTACTGTTGATGCACATGAATAGTACCATATGAAAATTGCTACATGAACACTACTTGAAAAAAATAACACCATCTCTTAACTTTTTTAACCTAGCAAAATACTACTACCTTCTTCTACGTTATCTTTGAAAATATATGGTTTAATTTCAAGTCTTTTCATTCAACTTTCAGCACTATGTATATTTTTTCTATCAATAAAAATTGTTATTTGAAAAAAGAAATGTGTCGGACCGCTGGGGCAGACCCCGACCCAAACAAATGCGCACTGAAAACTGGCCTTTTTCGTGTCCATGGTCCGACGCAAACGGACCAAAACGGTCACTTTCTGTGTTCGAAATGCGTCGGCCCGCTGGAGGTGCCCTTAGCACCTTTTTGGGAAAAGAAGTTACCTTAGCATCCATAGTTTGGCTAACGGTGCAAATCAAGTGAAATACAATCATTACACAGTACGTCGAGAAAGAATCTGTTGGGACAGGTTTGGTCACTATTTATGGGTTGTTTTTCTTAACTGAATTAAAAAAAACTTTTCAAAAGCGAAAGTGTTCGTCTGACGTACCTTCTCAGCATCCTTCAATGCCTCCCACAGCTTGGTGCCATCATCGGTAACAACATCACTTCCTGAGGGCACGGGACTGGGGATGAGCGCGGGCGGGTTGGTGGGGGCAATGCCGAGGCAGTTCGTTATGAACTTGATGAATTTACTGTGGTCTCTCCCGTGTGATGTCTACATGAGATAATGTCAATCAAACACGCATTGTTAACATCGATCACATTTGGAGAGGCAAAAAGTTGCGCCTGTTTTGCACCATGCCAGCAACCGATCAACCCTATGTTTTTACTAGCTTCTTTCTCAAGGAATAAAAAGAAGTAAGCAACTTTTAAAAAGCAGTTCTTTAGCAGGCAAAAAATTAGTTATATAAGGACTCTAAAGAAAGGGTAGCATGTGTCGTTGGAGTCTTTTTTTTTCCACGTAATGTGACCTTCTCAAGTATACATCAATAAATTATTTGTTACATAAAATTCTTGATAAGATTTCCTATCCCATTTTCTAGATTAACTCTTTTGAAAAAGAAAAGTTGCAGATAGAACAAAATGTTCTGGTAGATATAATTAGATGGCTAGTATATATACCTGCGTGGCGCTAGGGACAGTGTAAGGCGCGGCCGGGGCTGGTTTCTTGACCACGATAGACTTCAACTTGATGGAGGTCTCCCTCCGGCCTTGTTTAGACATGTCCATGAACCGAGCTGCAGGTTGGGTGGTGCCGGTTTGGACGGGTATTATGGCGATGCGGTCCTGGTGGCCAAGCTTGTCCATGATGACCTCCATGGCCTTGATGAGCAGCTCCCGCTTCTTCTTAGTTTTCTTCTCCGTGTCGAGCAGGGCGACCACATCAACTGGTGCACGCTTCGCCTTGGCCAGCCCCACCTCTGGCGCCATGACCTGCACCAGCACCGGGAGGCCTTTCTTGTGCCTTGGGATATCATCGACATTTGCAGTTATCCTCAGCCGCAGAAGAGGATCATCTTCAGTGTCTAGCTTGTCCATGAAGAGTGGTGGCAGAGGAAGTTGCCACCACTGGTGTGACTTCCACGATAGTAGGTACTCAGGCCACATGTAGTTATTATACAGCCTCGTCTCCATCTCTTGCATCTCCAAGGAGAGACTGGATATTAGCTCTCCCGCCGCCAAACCGCATCTCGAATTCTTGAGTGTGATCCATCCTTTTCTCAGCTTGTCTGCCGCGCCGCGGAGCTTTTCCCAATCAGTTTTGTTCTCAAGGATTATCTCACCGAGGACCTCTTTTATCTCCAGATTTTTTTTCCCGTCCTCATCGTCACCTTCATTGTATTTCTCTAGTTTGGTCCACCGGTCGCGCTGCTTTACAGCGGCGGCCCGGAGCTGATCCCAGTCTGGTGTATTCTCTTCAATGATTTCATGGATGATTCTAACAGCCTCTAACCGGACGATCTCAGCAGCCACCTCCTTGGATCCGGGCATGTCCTTTGAGACGGTGACCACCTCCACCTCCTCGCCCAGCACTTCCCCGATGCCGTTTTGGCCTTTGGGGAAGTTTGTTGTTGTCCGCGCCTGGGACGCTCTCGGATTCTGGTAGTACTTGGCAGAAACTTTGAGCACCTTGGACAAATCTATGCATTCGTCGTTCCTAAGGTTGCCGGTGTAGAGGAGGAAGACGAAGTTGGTCGGCACGTCAGGGAGGTGAGCCCGGGGCCAGATGGTACCATTCTTCTTGTTGTCGGAGATGGAGTAGCTGATGCGGGGGGAGCCGATTAATCCAGATAGATGCACCTTCTCTTCGCACCTAAGCTGGATCTCTATTGGCATGACGGCTACGGCGGAGGTGATCCTGTCGATGGTGGCAGCGAAGGCTTGAGTGATCCGGCCGAGCTCGTCGTCCAAGATAGCGTAACTGCAATCCCGGCTGCTGGCAATGGTGTGAATGGTCCATGCATTGTGCGCGCCGCGGAAGCCGAAGGCGTGGACACTGAGGAACCTCGAGGTAAGGAGGGAGTTTATGTCATCCTCGCTGTTGGAAATGACGACGATATAACCAGCGCGCTTCTTCTTATCCTCGTATGTCCGACCATTGAAAATCTGCAAACGCGTACACAGGAAGCTTGGCTTTGAGTACAATCATTAAGCAAGAATGGAAAATATGATGCATATACGTAGCCAGGTAGGGATCGAGGCTCAAATTTACATACCGATTCGGCGGATTCCAGATCTATCACTAGCGAGGTGTCGGTTTGGATGCTTTCCGGTTTATATTTTTCAAATACAGCTTTGGCATTTTTTTCGGACATCGGCAATAAGCTTGGCATGAAGGGTACGACAGCCAGACAGTCCTTGGTGTCGAGCTTCCCAGTGACGATCTCCAGGGCCACTTTGAGCAGTTCCTGCCACTTCTCCGGCACATTGCGGCCTTTGCGGACATGGAGGACGACGACAAGGTCGACGGGCTCCCGCTGCGCTTCCATTCCGGAAGGCGCCGTGATGCTCACCATCACTGGGATGCAGTCCTTCCCCGTCTGGCGTTGGCTCTCCGGCAACTCGGCATCAGTCTTCGCATAGGCTTTCAGCTGTAGCTTCTTTGCAGACGACGGGCCCTGCATTTCGGGAGCAATTAATAGTTCAGCTTCTGCTTAAGTTCTTCCGTATACGAAACAAAACCAGTGGATATAAGCTATCACTTATGAACACCAAAGAGGTCGATCGGTTTACCTGATTTGTTCCTCTTTCCAGATGGGGGAAAGGCACCCCGTGCTCATCCATCTGGTCGCCGATGAGAGTATCCAAGTAAACTAACACAAGCAGATAAAATTGTGTGTTCTTGTCTTGTGTGCAACTGATAAAATCAGGGATGTTGTAGCTTTTGTTTAGAAGGTTATGCTATCTTGTGGCGAGCACTACGTTACCTTTAAGCATTGCCCTACTGGCCCTGTCGTCTTTGATTCTCAGAATCAGTGCTTCATCCATAAGACAAGGCAAGGGATCGAATATTTGCTCCCCAAATTATTTTATCAAAGAAAAAAAGATTCTTTGTGTGCAAATACCCAGTTACAAAAACTAACGTACAGACATCACACTCTCCATGAACACATATGGCAGGATCGACTGATAATTTGCTACTCCGTACGATATTTTACATCATCATATACCAGTTAATAACCTTAGCCAAAGCTTTCTGCCCGAGTGGGCGATGCGTACGATCATCTCACTATCATCCAAGCAGTCCGGTTCTGAACAAATGTATACATTAGTGCAAATAATTTCTGATATTCTTTTTCTAAACTGTCTACACGTGTATAACACTTTACAGAAGAAAAGGCCAAGACGGCCGATACAACGCCACGATACAAACACGAAACAACACGGTTTCCAACACAACCCGCATCAACCACGTACACAACTGAAACTCGTCATGCATCGTCTCTTGCCATGGATGGCGAGGAGGCAAGACACATAGCCCTGGACCGCGTCACTGCCAACGCCGGAACCTCCGATAGAACGACTGCAACCGCAAGAAGACACTGATCAACGTACCACCACCCTTAAGCACCTAAGAGCTGGCAGGTGGATTGCAGGATCCGCTCGAACCCGAGGGAGGTGTCACCTAGGAAGTGCCGGGGACGAAGTACATTGCGCCCCGAACACCAAAGCTCCCCATAGTCAACTACATATGCCTCCCCGGGGACTCTTTGAACAAACAAGACAATGCCTTCAAGGAGGGACGATACACTGGCACCGCCGATGTCCGATCCAGCCAGCCTAATATGGGGTTTCCCCCGACACTCAAGATAGGGAAATGATAGGGCCATGACGATGCCCCCAAGGAGATGACGACACCCATAGGCATCGTTGTTGTCAACTTCAAGCCGAGCTTTCGCCTCGGCCTAGCCACCAGCCCCAAAATCCACCGGAAAGGAATAGCCTTCAGTCATCCGTTAGCTGGAGTACCATCAAGAGGTAAGCTGCAGCCTCACTGTTGGTGAAGGGGACGCACTTCATGTCGTTCCACAGTCACCAGCCGGACGAACTGGACGGTGGAAGTCCAGCCAGCCGCCGCTCGGTCGACTATGGCGCCACCATGGTATCAGGAAGACGCCGCTGCCAGATGCAACCACGCCACCTACATCCAGAAAAGCATCAACAAACATGGATCCTCGTCCGCAGGTGCATGCGTATCGCTGTTGAGCGGAGGCAACTCCCTTACCACTAGCACCATTGTGTCGTACTCCGGCCGATACCTCGCAACACCGCGCCACTAGATTTAAGGACCACACATCGCCCCTGCCAATATGGGACTTCCACACACGGGAAGGGCTCCTAGCCTTTGTCCCCACCCAAGCTTTACCCGGCGGTTCCTTTGGCGGCGGGGGAGAGGGAGGGAAGGAGGTGGGTGAGGGTTGAGCGCTTCTGCCTCTGGGTCGTCTCCTGTGTCGCCATACATAGGCGACGCGGGGGCCTCTCCTAATTTCTCATATTTGGAATTTCATTTTCGGATGCATTTACAATTCTCTGTTGTTTTAATTTGTGTGGTATAAGTCGTTACAAGAAAACTAGACAACTAGTTGATAAACAAAAAATCATATTGTCTATTGCTGAAAAGTTAATTAGTAAGCATTGATCTGATAACAAGATCGAAGTATATATTTTTTATATATTTTTTCTAAACGGAGAAGCCCGTACTTAGTATCAATCAATATATACGGCCATTTATTCAAACATTATTCGAAGTCTTAGAAAACAAAATTGTCAATTATCACAAAATATTACACCTAATGGATCTGAAAGTGTGGAGGCCTAGATAAGCCAACTAAAAACCTGAAATAACATGCCACGCATGTGCACCAACATGTGCACCTCCCACATCTGATCTCAAGATCAGGTAAGAGCAGTGTACTAGGCAATAGCAAAATGACATTGGAACATGCCAAATGCTCGCTCGACATATTTCCTGCAACTCTCCTGGCGCGAAGCATAGTAAGTTTTTCTAACCTTGAGGCTCAAAGATTGTCTTCACAAATGTTGACCACCTTGGATAGATGACAACGACTACGTAATACCCTTTGGTACATTGGTGGCCATTGATCTCGTATTTTGGACTCTACAGCATGGCCTTCAGAAATTTTCGCAAACAACACCGAGCACTGTAGCACGTTGATGTCATTGTCACATCCCGCCATGCAAAAAAAAGGTGCCAAATCTAGAGGCCATAATCTTCCAGAGCTTCAAGTGTCACACTTCAATATCTGTGATGCCCTTTGTACAAACCTTGCTAAGAAGATAGACAATTTTTTCCATTACCAATGCATGCAATTGATGCTTCCAAGCATCTCAAAAAACTCTTTCCTTTCATTTTGTGCCATGATATGACTTGATTCTGCCACCGTTGCCTTGCAAACTGAAGGGGTTTGATGCATGCTGTAAAACGAAAATTTTGCGATACACAGTCCTCTGAAGATGCAATAACAAGATTGTACCTAGATGAACTCCCCGAGATAAAGCAGAAGAGGCTCGATTACGACTCTAACCGCAACGATCCCCGCAGCTAGGTGTATCCCTCCTAGCCGCCGGGATATATCTCCACATTGCTCCAATCCAAGGATCATTTATATGATCCCTCTGTCGGTGTCGGTATCCACGCATACATGTCGGTGTCAGTATCCACGCATACAGTAATCTAATCCGTTAGTGTTTTGACGTCCAGGGCATCACGCTAACAATGAGAAGTCTACAGTCTTTCGACACTCGTATGTGGAGAACTTCCTCAATGGATACCCTTCTCAAAGGAAAAAAAACACCAAAGGGAAGAGACGGGAGAGAGGAGAAACCTACCAAAGGGCTATTATTTATGAGGCTTAGGGGATGATTGGGAGAGAGGAGTGAGCTCTCTTTGTATAGGGGAGGGTGGGGCTGCGGAAGGTTTGGAGGCCCATGCGGTCAGTCTTGGTGGTGGTGGCCCACCAGGCCTTCTAGCATCCCACTGAAACTCTCTCATAAAGTCCAAAGGCCCAATTCCTCTTATACAAATCGCTAGAACTATTCCTACAAATACCAAAACATATTTAATAACTCTGGAACACTTTCCTAGATACTCCGAGACAGTATCAACAACTCTGGAACACTTTCGAATGACTCTCTCACATATCAAAGTCACGCAATTCCGAAACCTCTCAAATATTACATCAATGACCCTAGAAAAATTCAAATGTCATTATCTCAACCACATACCATATATAACACGAATATGAATTCTCTTAAAATATTAAATTACTTTAAATGTGTGACCTAGCAGGTTTGATAACACACATACATGACTCTCAAACTCCTTTCAGATCAATAACCAACATAGGGACCATGGACGTCTGTGATGGCTCATGTGCGTACACAAATAACTTAGAGTGAACCTTTTTCCATATTTCATTCCCTATTTATTTACGATATAATGAATACCTAAGATGAGACTTCGGTATCCCCGTGATTCAACTCTTGATCACTATACCACTTATCCTCGTACCGGTTTCATTTTCTTTTCTCATTTTGTATTTTGATGTCTTTGTGATGACTATCACAATGTGTCTGATCAGATGACATAGTGACACCGTAATACGGAGAGGATCCAAAGCATATCTCTCCATATTTGAAGGAGCAAAATCCTAGCCTTGGACTATACTCATTGCACACACACTTTCAGTATACCTAAAGGTCACTATTATAATCCCCCTCTTTACAGAGATGTTTGATTAGTTTTAAGTATATCTTTCAGTATGTATGTACTTAATATCATCATGGTCTAAGGACTTGTCCATATATCGACACATAAAGATAATATTGACAACAAACGAATGTATGTCTTACCAAACATTAGGGGGCAGTTTAGTGCCCTTCTTCTTCTTCTTCTTCTAACAATGCACTCTCATTGTTGATGGAATCCTTGTCATAATGACTATGCCCATGACCAAGAAACTCTATCGTCATTCAATGCATGAGCTAGTCCTAGATGGAGGACTAGGATCAACTTGTTTGTTTATCTCTCTACATATGCATATGAGTTTTGCTTTCAATCTCATATTCAAGACCCATAGAAATTATAGCATATACAGAAATAAACATTAATTAAAAACTTGGAGTTAAATAATAGCAATTATTGCCTCTAAGGCATAACTCCTCCAGTCTCCCACTTGCACTAGATTTATTAATCTAGTGACGTGAGTTTATGAACACCAATGGAACTACATCGTGCCTCATGTGTTGCTCGTGGTATAGACTCAATCCCTCATAAGCGACTTCCTCATATCCAAATAACACAAAAACATGGTAGGTGGGCACTGACAATTTTAAACGCCAAAGCACAACACTAATCCCCACGCCCGCTCTTGCCTGGCAAATAAAAGGTGACGGTGATAACTGCATTAGGAATTCTAGAAATCCGACACATTTTACGCATGGCACTTTGGATTTGCCGCTTGCTCTCGTACCTTGGCGCCACTTTAATCCTCTCCTTAGTTCATTGATAGATGCCGTAAAATTTAGTGTAGTGTACAGGTAAGGTGACACATTATTTTTGTTGTGTTTCTTGCACCAATCGGCGGCAGAAAAGGTTAATCACAATCATTGCTAACAAATTAGTTTCTCCATATCTGATTCTAATTTACATGTCATTAGGATAAAATAACTCATTTTATTAAGTTATACACTCATTACATTACATTGTAGCACATCCAACATTTTTCGTTAGGCCTTGTTTGATACTAGTGTTTTAGTGGGGATTAGTGAGGATAATACTCTAGAGTATTGGGTTAATCTTTATTGTCACACAATCCCCACAAAACCACATCCCCAATCCACTAGGTAGAGATAGAGTATTGTGGATTGAAAAAATTACACTAAAATTTGAGAAAAAGTGGGGATTAAACTCGCTTGTACTCTAGCACCAAACATGCGTTTGGAACAAGTGGAGATTTGAAATTTGGAGCGGATTATCCCCGCAAATCCCCAGTAAAATTCTAGTACCAAACAAGGCCTTAATAGGTACCCAAGTTGTTGATTTCATGAAACTGAGCAAAATGAGGAGCAACCTAAACTCCGTGCAATAACCTAGTTTGGGAATAATCTCCTAGTTTCTATTGTAGATCTTATCATCTTCAACTTCCATGCATTGATGACCTCTCTGGCTATCGGTCTGTCATTCATCGTGCCATCCTCAACTTGCCAGGCGTTGACGACTCGCAAGCCATTCTTCATGCAGAGGTTCGGCATGCCGTCCTTCTGCACTAGTTTTGCATGGTGCCATCATTTTTGAGGTGGATCTAAAAATATATGTACTACTAAGAGGATAGGATTGCCATAGACAAGTAGGGTTCAAAGTGGGGATAGAGGAATGCATGACATCTCGGTATCAGATGGGAAAGAGGAGTGCAATGGCATGGGTAGTGGGTCTATGGAACAAGTGTGTTCCCGTATTATATAATTACGGGAGCGGGGTTAGTGTTTGTTTTATGGTCTAATGATAAAGTCATGCTCTATGGGCTTCCATTTTTCAAATGTCGGGGCAATCTGGTCATCTTTGAGGCCCACGCTCCAAATTATCGGTATATATGATAATAAAACTTAATGGTACAAGTCCTTCTACCTGGTTAATTACATATATGAAAATAAAGCTCCACTCAAAAAAAATATACATGAAATGGGAGAACAACACATGAGGAAACACATCACACACACATAAGGGAGGAAACAAACAACAACACAGAAGGAAACACATCACACATATGTGTACAACTTAATTATTCAGCACAAATTAAACAAGTAACACATGAGAGGAAACACATCACATCGCATCTTATGTATAAGCTTAATTGTTTATTACAAATTAAAAAAAATAGCAAACACATCTTAATTAAGTACAAGCTTTATTATTTGGTACAGAATGAACAACAATAGAAAACACATCACACATTCTTAGACAGAGCCTCTAGTTTTCCTTAAGCGGTGATCGGCCATAGCCAAGCACGTTGAAAGTGCATGGAGCTCCCATGTGTGGTTTTGATAATTGATACCAATTCCTATGGACTAATGGTTGCATTTAGTTATGCGTATACGACTTTTTCATAGCCATACTTGAACCATATGTTGGCTTCAAGGTTGAAAGATGAACCATCTCGAAGAGATCATGAGCTTGAAGGTTCCCATCCATATGGGAATCATATATACATGAGGATATGCCGAAGAAGAAGCTCTCCCATAGTGGATTATGGGGAAGCAATCCGCAAGACTTCATCGAGCAATTACAAGCAAGAAAGGAGTTTTTCTTTTACAAGTTTAGGGTTTATTCTTGATAGGTTTCTTTCTTACCGGTGTCGTGGTGTAGTTGGGAGACCAGTTTATTGAATAGTTGACCGTACTATCAAGAGGGCCCTCAAATGAATAACTTGATCGTATCATTCAGAGAGAGTTCAAATCCTTGCATGCTTTGCATCACTTTCTTTGTTGATCTTGGTTCCTATTTGTCAATCTGTGTGATGATCTGCAGCTTGTGTTTCTCCTCATGACAATCTCTAGTTCACCGAAAATGGATTTTGCTTGAAATACTTGTTGTGTTTCTCATATTGGAGTTTTCACCGGTTCTTCGTGTTAAGAGATTTCACCTCAAAATTCATGAAAATCTACCCACTTGTTCTTAAAGTTTTATGGGGTAGCATCCTCTTTCTCGAAATTCATGGAAATCTACCCCACTTTACGCTGTGTCTTGCCTTTCCTTCCTTGATTTTTCTAGGCTTTGCTGAAATTCCTCCTCACACAACTTGATTTTTTTTTGGCTTGGGCAAACCTCCACATCGCCACCAACGCACCAAAAAGCTCTGGTGAGTGCGGTCCATCGATCCATTCCGAATGCATCTTACTAAACAAGTGTAATGTAATTAGTATTATGTCTAAATGAAATTAATTTTAGATCCTAATGAAAGGGAAGGTACAATTTAAACGGAATGGGAAAACTTATTTTTAGCATCGACTCTGATTAACTTTTCTGCCGCTCAAAGGTGTACCTAACCTGGTAAAGTATTGTGCCACACCTTACCTATAGACTCGAGCCAAAACAAAAGAGTGTTGCACGTTCACTTTTCCAATGTAGTTATTCCTGGAGAATTTTACGTGCCACTAAACTATGATCGCGATGTTTAGACGTGTGGATCCGTGTTTATAACATGGGTTGTTGTAGTGGAAGTCTCGAAAGAAGCGATGTGGACTTTTTGCTAGGGTTTCCACCTGGTCCATAGCCCGTGCAACCGAAAACCGAGATGGCCCCAACATCACGAACGGCTAGGACCAACCACATGCATCTCATTTGCCCTTGCCAGTTTGGATGTAATTTGAATGAGGTAGCGGGTCGTGTTGCCGAGAAATACAAAATGTCCGCCTCCTCTCGATGTTCGTTGGAGGCGACAATGATTGGCACGACTTGTCGTTGTCTACACCGGCGAGGTTAACACACGATGAGGATCACGCGGTCTTGACTTCCTTGAGTGCTTCGCTCCCAGAACCTCGATGTTGGCATTTGGAAGCCAATATCCTTCCAAAAATCCTAGAGAAGCTCATCTCCTCCAATCTTTTCTTCCACTTCGACGTCGTTGTCCAACCTCCTTCTCCCTCCTCGCCGGCGAGAACCCTCATCACAACCTTCCCTGCAATGCATGACGAGTTGCCCACCCCGTATCCACTTCACCTCCCTGGAGATAGGGGAACGGAGATCCAAAAGAGGAGGATAACAGTGGCTATGGACTCAAAAGCACCGGCTATAAGAAGCTACGGGCAAAGGTGAAACGCCGCCTTCGCATCTCGTTCCTCGTTCGTTTGCACACTTAAAATGAGTTAAACAAGCTAACTTGCTATTAGATAAAAAAAAATATGCCAAAAATAATCTCATATTCTGAGCCTGACACTATCCGTTCCACCTCTCAGCAAAACAGAATCAACTTGGGTTTAAGTAGAAAGACAAGTGCATGTGCATTACCATCATGAAAGGACGGGAAAAGCAATATAGATCGATTCCCTCAAAAGAATTATTCCTTGGAACAGACAGCCGATAAGAATAATTTCTTAGCAAGACTACACAGGTGCCGGCTGACAAATCCATTCTTCCATGTTCCATCCATCTGGGGTGTCTCGTTCATCTAGGCGCATTGTGGTATGTATCTCTCACATTATATTCAGACCTTCAATTTCCTTTTAAATGCCAAACTCCGATATATTTGTACAAATATCTTCTGCGTCTATTTTTTCTGGCGTTTTTAGGGGCCTTTTAGAAGTTTATATAGCAATTGTATTTTTCAAATTAAAACTCTAACTAGTGACACGGATCATTCTTCATGTTTCAGCGGCGACATCAAAGTAGCAGAACCAGCCAGATAAGATCAAATCAGGTCCTGAAGCAACAATTTTCTTGAGGAGCCCCTATCAGATTAATAGTTTCATAAGCTGAGGCTGCAATTGTAACCAGCCGTGTGCAAATGGAGAGGATAGATGATCGGAGAAGAACTAGGACAGTTTTGCACCATGTAGATGCTGTTTTTATGGTGAGTTCTCCATATCTCACTCGTTGTAGTACAATGTTTGAAGTTTGCAATAAGCTCAGGACATGCAAAATATGAAATAATGTTTAACTTAGGGAAATGTGAATGTTATTTTTGTAGATAAGGAACCTAGATTAGTAGTGCCACATTTGAATTATTTTAGCCTTCACTCATGTACTTCTTAGGCCAGTAAAATAAGATTATGTGTACATTAGCATTATATTCTACTTATAAATCTAGTTAATTGTTTGTTTCAAATAAATTCAGTTGTTTTAGTTTTGGGTTAGCAATGCAGATTATTTGTGCTACACTGAGGGGATTGAATTTCAGCTGTACCTTTTAGGGTTTAATGATGTATTTCAGGGATTGAATTAGAGCAATATAATGGAGGTCGCAAAGCTGTTGGTGGACCTTCGGAATGAATGGGCAGTGCAAAGTCTGGTCCTTTTTAGCTTCGCACTGCAAGTATTTCTGCTCATGTTCGCTTGGATCCGTCGGCACAGCGTGTCTACTTTCGCAAGGTTGCTCCTGTGGCTGGCTTACCAGCTGGCCGACTCTACAGCACTCTTCACTCTTGGACACCTTTCAATTAGCAGCAAGCTGCCGGAGCACCAGCTGGTGGCGTTCTGGGCCCCATTCCTGCTGGTGCATCTCGGCGGGCAGGACACCATCAGCGCCTACTCCTTCGAGGACAACCGGCTGTGGTTGCGGCACCTTGAGACTCTTGTCTTGCAGGTCTTGGCAGCTGCCTATGTCCTCTACAAGTATATGCCCAGCAGCGAGACGTTGGTCATAGCTGCTGCCGTCTTGATTTTTGTTGTCGGTATTCTCAAGTATGGGGAGAGGATCTGGGCGCTGAGATGCGCCAGCTTTGACAACATGTGGAGCTCTTTTGATCAGTCGGATGCCAGCGCTCGTGAAAGCCAAAGTGACATCCTTCTCCGCCAAGTACTGGAAAGAAGGTTCTTCATGGGAGAGGACGCGGAGGTCATTCTGATGGGAGCTCACGGCATGTTCGATGTATGCAAGGGACTATTCATCGGCATCCGGACAGAGCGTTCTAAGTATATGAGCGACGTCTTGCGGTCCTTCCAAATGTATGGCCGCCTGGACAAGTTGATGGAGATGGAGCTATCCCTCATGTATGATATCGTCTACACAAAGGCCAGCGTGATCCACACATGGTATGGATGGCGCATCCGTATCATTTCACTGGTTGCCACGGTTGCTGCCTGCTGTCTGTTTCAGCTCAGCAACAAGCATGGCCACGACAAGAAAGACGTGGCCATCACCTACGTCTTGTTGGTTGGGGCCTTGATCCTGGAGGTGATATCCATGGCGAGGGCGCTCATGTCCACCTGGACACGTGTCCTGTTGAACCAAAAGAACTGGCCCCGGCTCTACTACGAGCTTCAGTCTGTCCGGCACCTTCTTAGGGCTACAAGGCATAGGAGGTGGTCAGGTTATCTAGGGCAGTTCAACTTATTCCAATCTGTCGCCCATGACGCAGTGAAGCCGATGACTGGCATGTCGACGGCAAGGTTTCTGGGTCTGGAGCTCTTGGTGGAGCAATGGTGGGACGAACTGCACCACTCTCAGTCCGCCGAGCTTTCAGAGTCTATCAAGGAGATGGTCCTGAGAGAGATACTTGAGATGGGAAATCGTCGTGAGGACATTGGCTCAAAGCCGGGTCTGCACACACTAGAACGTTTGTTGCTGGACGAGTGTGTCAGCTGGAGCATCCGAGACATGGAGTTTGAGGACAGCATCATGGCCTGGCATATCGCTAGCGAGATCTGCATGTTCAATGACCACAGCAACAAGGCAAGTCTGCTAGAGGCGATCAGGGTGCTCTCCAACTACATGATGTTTCTCCTTGTGCTACGACCCTACATGCTGCCCGGACCTGTCCGGCGCAGCCGCTACGTCCATCTTCGTGACGAGTTGCATGGGGTGATGCAGATTGCGCCAGGAGACTCGGCCGAAGAGCGACGTAGGTGGGCACTTCGGAAGGGGTTATCTGCTCATATGAATTCCTTAGATCCTCCTGCACATTACGACACCGGAGTAAGACTTGGCGATGTGCTCTGCCGCCGACACGACAGGCTGGACGTGATCTTCAAAGTGTGGGTAGAGATGTTGTGCTATGTGGCCAACCACTGCAGTAGAGAGTCCCATGCCAGGCAGCTCAGCTGTGGTGGTGAACTCGTTACCATAGTGTGGCTTATGGCAAGGCATGCCAACTTGTCTTAAGATTCTTGTAAAGTCATAAGCCACCATAGTGTGGCTTGTGGGCTTAGCTAGCACAATTTTACAATACGATTATTTATTCGCAAGATAAGCAAGATGATTGATTTAACTTTATGCTATAAAATAAAAAATAAAGTTCTCCACATGTATTCTTAAATATTGTAAAATGGTTGTATATGAATGTGAATACCATACAATACATAGAGGACGAATTTGGTCGATGACATCCAGCGTCACACGCAGAAGCAACACATCATCGCCGACGAGCCTGGGCCATAGTCATCAAGACCCGGTGAGATTGGCGTGGGGTTGCTGGATTGGTCCTTTGTGGGATTTTCGCATCCCCAATGAGCTAACCTAGTGAGATGTTGTTGATGCCATGGAAGTGATTTGAGATTCTGGATCCCGATTTGGTGGCGAGTGTGTGATTACCGTGTGATCTGTCTTTTTCTGTATTGTAACTTCTTTCCACTAATTAGTGTGCATGTGTAACACACGTCTAGATTAATTAATACAAATCAATAACAAGTAGACCATAAACTTCTCAATTTGTCGCCATTTATCATTTTATGGCCCCTCTCTTATCTCGGTCTCTGCTCTCTATTCTAGATTATGCTTTTATGTATACACTAATCTTATTCTTCTCTTCCTTGTATCGATCAAATCCATCTCGTCTGTAATTCAAAACTTATCACTACATCAATTTCACTAAAACTGAATAAGGCACCATTCAAAGTCCAGACGATTGTGCAGTCTATAATTTTCAGAATTCTTGAATATTAAGTTGTTAACAATACCACCCATTACAAATATCATGGTAATATTTTGGCATTTTTAATGTATAACATGTTTAATCCCTAGTTAATATATGAAAATATTGTAGCCATTTCACATAGTAAGTGTGGCTGTTCGCGTTGCACGTCTGAACTAATACAATATACAATTGTGATGACCTATAAACCATATCACTAATAGGTTTGTTGTGCCCTACAATTCAAAATGTACTTGAAATAAGTCCAACACCGCATCTTTTTTTATCCATTTATCTTGCAATGTTCTTAAGAAAATTAGGATTTTAAATCACAGTATGACTAATAAATGTTTCCCATTTTATAAATGATACAAAGTTCACGCGCTATTCTTCAATGTGAAAAAGACCAAATTTGTACGTAGATGTTACCTTGGATTTGGCCCAGAAAGGCTGTTACTTGATAGGTCCAGCAAATTCATGCTACTAAAGTTCTCGAGTCCATCAGGGATTGGCCCTTAAGATCCATGCTGTGATGTTTTCATTAGGACGTCAGCCCAGCACACCAATAAAATCTCACTTACAAGCATAATAAAATGAGAAGAGAAGTAAAATGTTTTAAACAATGATTCTGCATATCAACATGCAAATGACTTATAAACTATGGCAATTTTATTTACATATTTCAATTTATTATGTGCATCAAAATATACTTGAAAAAAAAAACTTTAGAGGCAAGACATTCTGTCTGCCTTCTTGGTGTTATCACACAACAGAATACAGGGCATCTTCTACTGGATCATGCACAAAGCATTTGCAATTATAAGTCAGTATCCTGGGATGTTCATTGAACCCTTTACCTGTTTTAATTCTGTAATGTACCTCCTAGGAGGCGTGTAACAAATTCTATCTTTTCAATGAAATGAAACGCAAATGTATCAGTATGGACATAGTTGCATTGAGGCCAAACTAAACATCTAGAAAAGAGAATTCTGTTGCCCAAATTTCAGTCCAGAACTCTGTAAATTTCCCCCTTGCCTGCTGCCTGGGGTAAGATGACATGCATAGACAAATATTTGGATGGATGGATGAATGAAGCTTGTAAATAAATAAATAAAATAGACCAAGGCAATTGCATAGCATACCATGGTACATAAATTATGCACCTCATCGTCTCACGGTTCCTTGGTATTGTTTCTACCTTGTGCTTCATTTGATACCCTACTCTAGTAGTAAGAGCAGGCCAATGAGTAAATGGCGTACATATATGGCAGTGAGTCTGGATGGTTGTAGTGAAGGAAGTTCAGTACCTTACCTTGGATATAATATCCTTGGGATCAGGCCCAATCAAACAGCTCAGGTGGGACCATTGACAATGTTTCCGCCTCCCTGAACATCAAGTGTGAGTCTCCATAGTTGATACCGTCAGTGTTATGGGTATACTTCATAGGTGTACCATCGACAGTGGCAAGATCCGGTAAGCCTGGATGACCCACAGATGGTGGTGGTGGCATATGGTCCACCGGGCGGCCCAGTTGATGATAATCAAGATGGAGTAAGTCCAGTCCAGGAACAGGGAGCCAGATCCCAACCGACGTGAACCTACAGTCGGATCTGGCCCGGCCCATCAGAGATAGCCGGATCCAGTACGACACATTAGGAGGAAGGCGGATCATTGACGTGCACGGCAATATAATATTCCGTAGTTAGGCAAGTATGTATAACGGCTAGAACTCTCCGTAGAAACCCTAGATCCTGGGAGGCAGACAACCACAACTAATTCTAACAACGCGAAAGCACGGTGTTCCGAAGTTGGGTAAATCGTGTACTCCCGCCCCGGTAGCACTCCGCCATATGGCCCCTACTTCTTTTCCCTCCGAAAGGATCCCACCTCTGGGGTACCGTCGATTAGGCAACGACGGTCAGAGATGAACTTGGGGCAACATATTATAAAAATAATGGGGCATAGCTAAAAGAGGAAATGAGAAATTTCATTCCATGATTTCTTTAACATGATATGAGAACATTTTTCCTCAAAGGGTGCAGTGAAATAACTCATGTAACAACAACCGTTCGTTTATCAGCACATTATGAAGAGAAGAAAAATAGCTGGCCCGACCCGGCATAACCGATCAGCTCATCAAAACACAAAAGAATAAAACAAATTAGATGGCTACATTAGATAATAATAATGCAATTCGGCCTCAGGCCCTTCGATTCCACAAATTCCAAACACCAATCTCTCAGGTCTCAGCATATTCAGAGCCGGGCTGATGACGAACTTTCTCTTTTAAACCTCTTTCATGAGCTCGTAAGAATTAGTCAAAGCAGTCCTAAAACGAATTGAACATCTTAACATGGAGAGAAGAAGAAATACATGAACAGAAGTGAGCGGGGACCAATGATTTCATCTCGCCGTCGTCCAGCTGTGTGCACTAAAGAACGCGACTGGAAATCCTAGCGCGACGGGCGCGCCGAGCGTGACAGAGCAGGGGCTCGGTTGCGCAGGAGTTGGTCGGTGGTGCGGCGATCGGATGGGCGAAGAAGACGGCAGACGCGTGGATCTGCCGCTCGCGGCGCGAGGGGAGGGGAGGAGGGGAACGACATGAGGCGGTGGGCTTAGATAGGCCGGGCTGGAGGGAGCATAGGCCAGTGCAAGGCACATCGCGGTTGCAGGTCGGCGCGTCCCTGCGTGGTGATGGAGGCGGCGTCAGAGGGAGCGGAGGGACGGAGGCCACCGTCCACCGACGGGGGCGTGGCGGCAGCACACAATTGACACATGGATGATCGAACGGCCGCCTGTGGGGCGCCCCCAACGAAATTGAAAAATTGACAGCAATTCACCTCACCTATAATTTTGTGCATCTCACGCCTCTTTTAGTCGATGAAGATAACACTTTTTCTTTTCGGTATTTCTGAAAAAAACTTGTTCTATCGTACGTCACATATTTCAACCGGTGCACTTTGTTTTTTCCCCAGGCAATGCAACTACTGTATAGTGCTACTAGCGTACTACCCTCTATTTTTCCAGCGTCCTACATTATCTGGTGTTTTTCCCATATTAGCCTCTTTTGTCCATTAAATACTATATCATGAATAGTGCCAATGAATAGTACCTACAAAATGTTTTCGGTTGTTATGTTATTTTCGGTACAAACATAGTTCGTCAATCTTACCTTTAATGATAATTTGAAAAACAAAATGCTAGATTGTATGTCACTCTTTGTTCGGCAAAAAAAAATACTGACTACATCGACAAAAATATTGCTGCCTACTTTAAAAACAACTATTTCTCGATTATTTTATTCAGCAAACATATCAATTGTTGGATCAGTCGCCTCTTCTATCCAATAAAAATACTACTTCATATTTTTAAAGTTTTCAGCCGTTATGCTATTTTTGGTACAAATGTTGTTGGTCAACCTTACCTTTATCGGTAATTTGGAAAAAAAATGCTAAATCATATGTTACCCTTTTATCGGGAAAAAATTACTAGATACTCCGACAAATACTACTACCTACGTAAAAAAAATGCTCAACGATTTATGGCTTCCTTGTTCGCATCTTTTATCCGATAAAAGCACTACTTCGTACTTTAAAAAAATATTGGATTGTTCGTTAGCTCTTTTGTCAGACAAAATTATTACTAGCTACTTTGAAGAAATATTGCACAATATGTCGCCTCTTTATTCGAAAAACATACTACTATTTTACCCCTGAAAACAAGTTCCTAGATCGTTCGTCATCTCTATAATCCGTAAGAAAAATACTATTACCTACTTAAAATCCTCTTTTATCACGCAAAAAATTACCGTATGCAGAAAAACTACCGCGTTTCGCCTCATTTATTCGGAAAACGTACTATTGCCTTCTTTTACAACAACTTCAGATAAAATTACTCCATCATTTGTACCCTCTTTTATTTATGAAAAATATTACTACCTTCTTTCATTGATCAACTCAAATTTACCCTACGGGCGGAGCGTAACACCGCGCTACAACTTCCTAGTTAACCCTAAAATCTCATCCTCATCATCCTCTTCACGGCCACCATCTGGTCGCTCCTCCTCCTTCATGGCATAGGTCGTTGATGACACCAAATTGCATGTATGTCAACTCATTTGAACTCCAAGTGCAGAGTAATATAGTGTCTTTTCCCCACAAGTGTGACTCGGGGTTTATATCGAACTCTAGAGGAACCACTCGTAGTTCTTCTTCTCGTCCTCTTCAAGCAACCTGAAAAGTAAATGTCTTGTGGCCCCAACTTCACCGAGTGGTTTTCAAGCATAAGGTTTCATGTAAGAAAAATAAAATCAATAATAAAAGCTGCAAATAAATAAACTAGGAAAGTAAAAAAACTAATAAAGGAAAGTTATTTTGGGTTTATTGGTATGATATGAAAATAATAAATGTATTTGTATTTTTGTTTAATTATGGCAAAAAAATTGTAAAAGCAAGTAAAAGGTGTTTTTCTTCTGATTAAAAACAGACCGGGTTTATAGTTTCACTTGACTGCTCTCTCATAAATTATGGTAGACATAAAACAACTTACGTAATAACATATATGTGATTGAATATTTATATAGAGTTTGTTTAGCATTTATATGGGCATCACTTCATGTTATTAACATGATGCAACACATGTTACTTATCTCTTCTACAAAGGAATAAACTACAAGTTATCTAGATTTAATGCAAACAAGAGTATAACTTTAAGAGTTTTGACATGACGTTTAGATATCAAATTTGCCACCGTGAACAAACGAGAGTCATCAATTGCTGTCAGTAGATGGTTGTGGAACATGCATCTACTTTCTCCCTAGTAAGTTAACAAAAGAAAATGTAAAAGCCATAGCGGATCTCACATATCTATCACTTCTAATAACCACTACCATGTCACTCTATCTAATGCACACATTTTTTCCACACAAACCCTTGCATAATTTTTTTATTGATATAAGTAATTAAGAACGAGATAGTAAAATTCATATATTCATACATCAAGCTTATAATAACGAATGCAATCTCACATATCGTCTCATAGGATCAAGATACACCACATATAAATTACATAAATATGTCCATGATTATGTTGGGCGGCTCACATAATATAATATAATCATAGCACAAGAGATAGATAGATCAAGCTACTTCCACAAACCTATATTCCGGGGGTGGACTACTGCCTTCTCATATTGGAGGCAATGATGATGATGTTGGAGAGGTTTGAGATGCAACCGGAGATCGATTCCGGTGACGTTTCCCATCCAATCTTCGCGGGTTCTGGCTATGTTGCATGGTTTCTGTGTTTTGCGTCCTCCTTCGAGAACGCCTCAAGGGTCTTTTTATAGGCATTTTTAGGTTAAGACGCAGATCCTGATATGAAGACCGATGGTTGTGGACGCTCGAGGCTCAAGTTGGACGATGTGGAGCGGTCCCACATGTTGACCGTGCCACCTAGGCCATCTTGGCCTTAGTGGCTCCCCTCTGCTCCAAAAGCCCAATGTCTTCTCCTTCGATACAAAATGCTCTACAAAAATTTCTAGTCCAATTTGACTCAGTATCGGACCCTGAAACTTAAAAATACGCAAAACATGTGTTTCCTATCATGGAGAGTTATAAACCAAATAAAGGGATCATTGGAAAGTCCCTAAAACTCAATGCAAAATATGTTTATAACAACTAATAATATGAAAATAAGTTAGAATATGGAACAATAAACTATAAAGTTTATGTATGCATTTTACATGCATCAGCCATTGAGCATGTAGGTGCTCGCCCCGTTCATCACGTGCTCGATGAGTCCAGGGTGCGCTCCGGTACCCCCAACCAACGCACATGCCCCTTCTCGTTCGGCACCACAACGCGGTTGTCATGGTCGGCGAGCCCGGATGTCTCTAGCATAAGAAGTCGATCCAACACTCGAGGTTGTGGGACATCAGAGCCATCCATTTCGCTCCTCCTTCATGACGATGGCACAGTGGGCGTTCACCTCCTCCATCCACCGCATAATCCCATGTTGTGGCGCCGATAGAATCGGGATCCCTTCGACGCTGATATGCTAGCCCCACGGAATCCTCGTGTCGGGAGGTGTCGGGTACTTGTTACGGTGCAAGATCCATGCCTTGTCAGCTGTGAGGTTCCTTGGGGCGAGTCCTTGTTGCACCATTGATCTTGATGCGTTATCGCAATGGAAGCTATGGGCAATAGCGTGTGTCGAGGAGGATGTCGGATGGTTTTGTGGTGATGGTGTGCGTCATAGCATACATGACGGGCTTTGCTCGGCATGGGGGTGCTAACACATCATGACTTTGGTGTGGTTGTGCTTTGAGTACGCGGGCTCTAGCTCCGGTGAAAACCTGGCAATGGCGATATTTACACGCTGCTCCCTTGTTGAGTGACCTCAACATTGCAACTAGTAAAAAGTTGAGGACAAGATAAGATGCTGTTATCACCAGAATTTGACCGAGTCAGAGGTGGGCCGCGATCAAGATGGACTTGAAGATATATATATAGAAGAAATACGTGAATCGGCCTTACATGCAAAGTTTGGGCTAGTTTGCCCTTGTATCTGTAACATATTAGGTTACGAGTTGATTAGGAGTTAGAGTTTTACCCGTGCACGGTTAGGTGCACGCTTGAGTTAGAAAGTCCCCTGGACTATAAATATGTATCTAGGGTTTATGGAATAAACAACAACCAACGTTCAACACAAACAAATCTCGGCGCATCGCCAACTCCTTCGTCTCGAGGGTTTCTCCCAGTAAGCACCATGCTGCCTAGATCGCATCTTGCGATCTAGGCAGCACAAGCCTGCCCACGTTGTTCATGCGTTGCTCGTGCTGAAGCCTTTTTGATGGCGAGCAACGTAGTTATCTTAGATGTGTTAGGGTTAGCATTGTTCTTCGAATTACATGCTTTCGTTATGCAACCCTTGCACATCTAGCCGCCCTTACACCTATCTCAGGTGTAGGGGCGGCACCCCGCTTGATCATAGTTTAGTAGATCTGATCCGTTACGGTTGCTCCTTGTTCATCAAGGATTAGTTTAACATCCGCAATAGTTAGGCCCTACAAAGGGTTGGAGGATCCAGCGGCGTGTAGGGTGACGTTTGCTAGCCCTAGAAAGGATGTTCCGGGGATCAACCTCGTGTTGGTTTTTAGGCCCTGTCTAGGATCAGCTTACGGTCACCGTGCGCGAGCGCGAGGCCCAATCGTGAGTAGGATGATCCGATTATGCGGTGAAAACCCTAAATCGTCGTAGATCTCATTAGCTTTATCTTGATCAAGCAGGACCACCATATATTCGGACACCTTGTACGAATCATGGGTGGATCGGCTCTTTGAGCCAATTCACGAGATAACCCGGGAGCCGATCGAGGCTCGGATTTAATGTTTACGTGTATGCCATGCGGGAAACTAAGCGAGGCATCATCCACACCTTCCCGACCAGGTATAGGTCGGGTGGCACGCCCTTGCGATAGCATCGGACGTGTGACCGGGAGGCTTTGCGGGCCGTCGCTGCGAGGGACCGGGGCCAGCCGCAGCCCTAGTTGTTCCCGGCTCTCTCGTGTTGCCCGTCTCTGCCCGCCGGGGGTTTCGACGTCAACACATTTCGGCACGCCCGGTGGGACAACCTTCGACATCCACCACATCGCCATCCGCATCCGAGATGGCGGAAGGTACTCCGGTCAAGTACGAGGATCCGCCCGATGAGCTCAAGAAGAAACATGACGAGATCAAGGCAACCCTCGAAGCCGAACTCATCGGCTCATTCCACCGAACCCGCTCCCATGGCGTCGGGTGGAAGGGGTTCACACCTGAAGGCGCACTCGATGGAGTGGACCTGTCCGCCCCGTCAGAAGAACGCACCAGGTCGCTGCGGCAGGAAATCAACTACATGGTGGCTCATTCGCTGCACCGCCACTCTGAGAGCCCGGTGAACACTTTGGAGCGTGTCGCTCTGCGCGTGGTCCAGGAAATCATGAGCCACCGGTATTCTCCGTCGGGACCAGCTCCGGGGACTTTCAAAGGAGAGATGCCACTCCAGCCCCATCCGTTCGCATGGGCAGCACCGGAACTCGCCGAACTCATCGGCATACGTCGTCTACAAGATTGGTGGTGATCCTAGTGACTACCAATTCCTACCGAGGCACCCAAGGAGGTCCCGCACGGATACGCGTGCGCATACGTACCAGACTGCAACACCTGGGCACTCTCGAACCAGGCTGCAACAGCAGGGGCCTCTGGGACGGCAGGAGGAACGTCGGGAGCCGATCCTGAGAAGCTGTTATCACCAGATTTTGGCTAAATTAGGAGGTGGGCCGCGATCAAGATGGGCTTGGAAGATTACATGTGGAAGATCTCTGAAGCGGCCTTGCTCGGAGAATTTGGGCTAGATTTCCCATGTATCTTTAATTACAATAGATTGTATCTAGATTAAAAGTTAGAGTTTATCTCGTGCACGGTTTAGTGCACGCCCACATTAGAAAGTCCCCTGGACTATAAATATGTACCTAGGGTTTATGGAATAAACAACAACCAACGTTCAACCACAAACAAATCTCGGCGCATCGCCAACTCCTTCGTCTCGAGGGTTTCTACCGGTAAGCACCATGCTGCCTAGATCGCATCTTGCGATCTAGGCAGCGTAATGCCTATCCCCGTTGTTCATGCGTTGCTCGTACTGAAGCCTTTTTGATGGCGAGCAACATAGTTATCTTAGATGTGTTAGGGTTAGCATGGTTCTTCATATTACATGCTTTCGTAGTGCAACCCTTGCATGTCTAGCCGCCCTTACACCTATCTTAGGTGTAGGGGCGGCACCCCGCTTGATCATAGTTTAGTAGATCTGATCCGTTACGGTTGCTCCTTGTTTCATCAAGGATTAGTTTAACATCCGCAATAGTTAGGCCTTACAAAGGGTTGGAGGATCCAGCGGCGTGTAGGGTGGCGTTTGCTAGCCCTAGAAAGGATGTTCCGGGGATCAACCTCGTGTTGGTTTTTAGGCCCTGTCTAGGATCGGCTTACGGTCACCGTGCGCGAGCGCGAGGCCCAATCGTGAGTAGGATGATCCGATTATGCGGTGAAAACCCTAAATCGTCGTAGATCTCATTAGCTTTACCTTGATCAAGCAGGACCACCATATATTCGGACACCTCGTCCGGATCATGGGTGGATCGGCTCTTTGAGCCGATTCACAGGATAACCTGAGAGCCGATCGAGGCTCGTATTTAATGTTTGCGTGTGTGCCCTGCGCAGAAACTAAGCGAGGCATCATCCACACCTTCCCGACCGGTATAGGTCGGGTGGCACGCCCTTGTGATAAACATCGGACGTGCGACCGGGAGGCTTTGCGGGCCGTCGCTCCGAGGGACCGGGGCCAGCCGCAGCCCTAGTTGTTCCCGGCTCTACCGTGTTGACCGTCTCTGCCCGCCAGGGGGTTTCTGACGTCAACACATTCTGGCACGCCCGGTGGGACCACCTTCAACATCCACCACATCGTCGTCTGCATCCGAGATGGCGGGAAGCACTCCGGTCAAGTACGAGGATCTGCCTGATGAGCTCAAGAAGAAACATCACGAGATCAAGGCAACCCTCGAAGCCGAACTCATCGGCTCCTTTGAGAAGGCCCGTGCGCACGGTAACACACGTTTGTTGCCCGGCGACAACATGGTGGATCTCAGCCACTCCATATGCCAGCCGGAGTTCTCCTTTGGCGTCAACATGGCAGGGTTTGCAAGCCGCCATGGCAAAGATGAAGCAGAAGCGGCCACTCCCGTGGCAAGGATAAAGAGGAGGCCGATCCACGCGACCGGCCCCAAGATGATGACAGACGGTACCCGACGAGAGGAGGAAACGAGAAGCGTGCGGTATCAACGTCCACTCTCCGAGCACCTCCTCAACAAGTCCGAGCAGCAAGTACGACCGACGTCGGCACTACGACGTAAATGATGAGAGAAATTGTCGGTCCGATGCGAGAGGACAGGAGGTACCGTCGAGCATGATAGAAACAGCGGCGGGTACAATCGTCACGCTGAAGGAAGGCCGAGGGGGCAGGATGACATGGATCGGCACTCGGGACCTGTCCGTTTTTCAAACATTGCTGGGACTCAGGAATGAGCCGATTTCCAACAATCGAGAACTGCCCAGAATGCAAACAAAGGAAGAAGGATGCCGCTAACATGTCCGTGTTCAAGCGTCTAGGGCCTCTCCCGCCTCGGAACAAGCATGCTGAGTCCGCTCGGGTGGAAGATCTCGAGGAACTGGAGGACGATGATGAAGAAGATAAATATCATCGGCCCAGGTGGTGCCCTGATGGGCTCAGCCGTTCCCAGAAGCGAAGGGTTCAGCGTCTGCGTGGGTTGGAAGAAGCTGAAAGGTTGTACCTGCACACGCTAAGGAAGGCACGGCCTGATCCGGCCGCCAAAATTCGGCGAACCCCGGACGAAGAAGGTCGGCCACAAAGAAAAGAGTGGCGCCCAAGCGAGAGGAAAGTCGATGATGACACGTCGGCTGGCACAAATATGGTCTTCATTCTTCCAACGGAGTTTAGCGCTCCAAGATTGTATGAAGCACCCGTGGCGCAATTAGATCTGCGGCCCACGGCCGGTCATCTTTGAGAAGCCAAAGGAAAGAAGTTACGAGCATCTCGAAGGCCCCGTACTTGCGAGGTTACATCAATGGGCAGCCTCGTCAACAAGATGTTGGTGGAAACCGGAGCGGCGACTAACATTATGCCATACTCCATGCTACGTCGGTTGGGACGCTCCAGCTCGGATCCGATCAAGACCAACGTAACACCGAGCGATTTCAACGGCCAAGCATCCGACGCGCAAGGTGTTCCGAATGTGGATCCGACCGTAGGAAGGAAAACTGTCCCTACGACGTTCTTTATCGTCGACAAAGCAAGAGTACCTACGCTGTCCTACTAGGGAGAGATTGGATCCACGCCAATCTGTTGCATTCCATCCACGATGCACCAATGCCCGATACAGATGGGATGGAGATGAAGTAGAAGTCGTCCACGCAGATGATTCGGGCCGAGGTTTCAACAGCCGGCATGGACGTTTGGGAGACATCGTGCCAAGAGCCACTCTCGGGCATCAATCCGGACGATCGCGAGCGCATCGACGTGACAAAGAACGGGGTTAGGCTGGTTTTATCCACAGGCCTGACTGTGTAACAAAGCAAACGTCGATGAACAAACGTGGCAAGGCTGATCTTTGTGATCGGCCCCAAAAAAAATTATGAAGGGACATTACAAAACCTTCATCGAACAAGCAACATGGAGGCTGATTCCAGCAATCGGCCAAAATTATCCTCACCATCCATTCTGCCTGGGTTCAACATGTTATCCAACAGAGCCGATACCATCAATTCTCTTGACAGAATCGGCTCGGGGGGGCACCCAGGTGGATAAAACACGAGGATATGCAGTAGAAGTGTCTCATCCTTTGGTGATGGGTATTAAAGTATGGGGGCCGACGCATAAATCGGCCGTAAAAATTCGAAAAATTTTAAGCACAGCCGACGTGCAGACATCGACTTAAGGATCAATGGAGCAGGAAGTGGATCTTCTCTTCGAGGACCCCTAATTCCCGTTGGCAAGTCTTCAAGTTCAGCCTAAGACCAGGAGAACAGCCGATGACGAAGCAATCGGTTGTAATGTTTTGACCAAGGTGGAGACTTGGTAGCTATCACTTCCAGGGGGTGTTACGTCCAGAGTTTGGAGGGCATCAGAAGTTCAAAAACATCCCCACCGGGAGTTGCCTCAGCCTCGCCAAAGACGATGAGCCGATCCGATCGGCCAGGTGCAAGATGTGAGCTGGAGAAGCTCGGGGGGGGGCAGCTCGCCCTGAAATTTCTTCGCTCTAAAGAACCGATATTTGTTGGAGTCGGCTGATGCTGCATTACGAGTTGGAAACCGAGGATGACCGACGTGGTCGGCTCACTGCTATTCTCGCCCCGACTGAAGCTCGGGGGGCAGCTTACCCCGAAGGATCCTTTGCTACGTGAAGCCGATTCTGTTGGAATCGGCTGGCTCGCATCACAACTTGTCCGAAGAATGGGGCTGATATTGCAAAATTATCAGCTTTCAAGCATGCCGGCCGATTCAGCGACAAGCCCAGTGGCTCGTCGTGGACACCCGCTCGAAGCCGATTGCCGACCGGTAGATGGGCTGGTTAGATTCATAATCAGGTTTAATGATCCCTTTTGAGGTGTTTCGTGATGTAGAGCCGATGCACGGTCATCGACCTTAATACAAGTGCGCAAAGTTGCCGTGTTGCCGCTTCAACGAAGTACTATCGGAGGAATGTTGGCATGCAAGTCAGCCTTGTCCATGGAGCTGTGGGTAATCATCCACCGTATCGACCGCCAACGGAAGAAAGGTGATCGGCTGGTGGCCCTGCAGATAGCTCTCTTGGACGTGATCGAGCCCGCCCCGAAATGTCGATGATCCGGGAAACCGATTTGTTGGAATCGGCCGATGCGGCACCACAGCTTGGGAAGCCGGTGATGGTCCATTAGGCTGGTCCATTTTTCATCCTCGCCTTGGCCGGGGGGCAGCTCGCCCTCAAGGTTTAGCCGATTTTGTCGAAATCGGCTGACTCTTCATCACAGCTCGTTTGAAAGATGGTGAATTATTGCAGAAGGAAACTGCCGGAGCTGAGTGAGCGGAATTTGGAGAGGATAATGCGGCAGAAGAATGTCTGAAATTTAAAGATGATAAGAAGACTGGACATTATTTCAGGGGTTTGCCGCTAAGTTTAACATGCCATCCTCGTGAGATCCGCATTTACAAGTCCTAGGATTTGCGCGATTATGGCTTGGCCTTGTTTGACCGGAAGTTTGGGTCCGGATGGATCTATCTCGAAATTTATCGTGAGGGACCGATGCGCTGCCGTCGGCTCACTGGGCTTTGACCAAATTGACAATCGGCAGAATCAGCACGAAGGACAATCGGCTAAATTATCCTAAGGGAAATCGGCAAAATCAAATTGGGGAATTTCTTCATTGATAAACCAGATTTCTTACACAGAAGAGCTGATTGCTCTCAAAAGGGAGTACTAAGGGGATACATTGCCCCGTCTACCGCTACTGACCCTATGCTAAGGGCCCTATCTACGGGCCGTTGCTGCCCTCGTCGTCGCCGTCATCGCCGCTGTCGGCGCTGCTCCCGGCCGGCTCGTCGTCGCTGCTCCAGCGGCCGCCGGCAGGACCTTCGTTGTCCTCGTCTTCCTCGTCGTCGTCGTCGTCGTCGCTGTCGAAGTCACTCAGATTCCCCGGCCAGGGGCAATGGCGCTTGGCCGGCGGCTCGTCGGGGAAGCTGTCGTCGTCGTCGTCCTCCTCTTCCTCCTCCTTCACCTCCTCGGAGGTGGTGAAGTCGTCCCGGGAGAAGCGATCGTCATCGCTCTCCTCCTCCGATTCCCCGTCGGCGAGGAAGCGGAGGTCACTCTCCCCATCCGTCGAGGATTTGTCATCCTCCGACCAGAGGGAGAAGTCATGGCTCGACTCCTCCCCGGCCTCAATGGCGCGGCGGATGTTGGCCGCGTGGGCCTCCGCCGGGTTCGGCTCCGGCGTCGGCTCGCGAGACGAAGAGGACTGGGTGGAAAAATCCGACGAGGCGGAGGAGGAAGAAGACATTGTGGCAGGGGAGGGTTTTTTGGAAGTGCTAATGCGAAGAGGATGAAGAGGAGAACTGTTCGATGCGGTTAAATGAAAGGAGATGGGGATTTAATTTTCGAGCAGTTTTCGAGGACATGGTGCCAAAACTGTCAAATCGTGCAGAGAAGTTGGGGAGGCAAGTCGTCATGATGAAGCATACTGCGACGGTTCTGCTCTGCCACGACATGACCCCTTGGAGAAAAAAAAACAGAGTGGTTTTGAAATTATCATTACCAAAACCAGGGGGGCATGTGTTATCACCAGATTTTGGCTAAATTAGGAGGTGGGCCGCGATCAAGATGGGCTTGGAAGATTACATGTGGAAGATCTCTGAAGCGGCCTTGCTCGGAGAATTTGGGCTAGATTGCCCATGTATCTTTAATTACAATAGATTGTATCTAGATTAAAAGTTAGAGTTTATCTCGTGCACGGTTTAGTGCACGCCCACATTAGAAAGTCCCCTGGACTATAAATATGTACCTAGGGTTTATGGAATAAACAACAACCAACGTTCAACCACAAACAAATCTCGGCGCATCGCCAACTCCTTCGTCTCGAGGGTTTCTACCGGTAAGCACCATGCTGCCTAGATCGCATCTTGCGATCTAGGCAGCGTAATGCCTATCCCCGTTGTTCATGCGTTGCTCGTACTGAAGCCTTTTTGATGGCGAGCAACGTAGTTATCTTAGATGTGTTAGGGTTAGCATGGTTCTTCATATTACATGCTTTCGTAGTGCAACCCTTGCATGTCTAGCCGCCCTTACACCTATCTTAGGTGTAGGGGCGGCACCCCGCTTGATCATAGTTTAGTAGATCTGATCCGTTACGGTTGCTCCTTGTTTCATCAAGGATTAGTTTAACATCCGCAATAGTTAGGCCTTACAAAGGGTTGGAGGATCCAGCGGCGTGTAGGGTGGCGTTTGCTAGCCCTAGAAAGGATGTTCCGGGGATCAACCTCGTGTTGGTTTTTAGGCCCCGTCTAGGATCGGCTTACGGTCACCGTGCGCGAGCGCGAGGCCCAATCGTGAGTAGGATGATCCGATTATGCGGTGAAAACCCTAAATCGTCGTAGATCTCATTAGCTTTACCTTGATCAAGCAGGACCACCATATATTCGGACACCTCGTCCGGATCATGGGTGGATCGGCTCTTTGAGCCGATTCACAGGATAACCTGAGAGCCGATCGAGGCTCGTATTTAATGTTTGCGTGTGTGCCCTGCAGGAAACTAAGCGAGGCATCATCCACACCTTCCTGACCAGGTATAGGTAGGTGGCACGCCCTTGTGATAAACATCGGACGTGCGACCAGGAGGCTTTGCGGGCCGTCGCTCTGAGGGACTGGGGCCAGCCGCAGCCCTAGTTGTTCCCGGCTCTACCGTGTTGACCGTCTCTGCCCGCCGGGGGTTTCGACGTCAACGAAGCAAACGTGGCTAGCTAAGTACGCCACTCCGACAAACCTCCGAGCCCAGCTCCTGCAGTTGGCTTAGAACCAGAAAAGCAAGCATGGCTGGTTAAGTATGCCACCCCGGCGAATCTTCAGGGTTCGACACCTTCAGCCATCACCGCGGATCAGATTTGTGCAATCCTGAAAGATCATTTCGGCATGATGCCGAAAAGGAAGACGTTCGGCTACACCAAGCCGTACCCCAACGACTACAAACTGATCCCGCTACCACCCAAATATCGGCTCCCGGACTTCACGAAGTTTAGTAGATCATATGGTTCCAGCTCCATCGAGCATGTGAGCCGATATTTGGCACAGCTGGGCACGATCTCAGCATCAGACGAGTTGCGTGTGAGGTTCTTCGCACAGTCCCTCACAGGATCGGCTTTCGAGTGGTACACATCGCTGCCACCGAACTCCATCCGGACTTGGAAGCAGTTGGAAGAGCAGTTCCATGAGCAGTTTCACTCAGAGGCTTCCGATGTTGGTATTGCCGATCTAGCACAAGTACGACAGAAGCGCGGGGAGACAGTGTCAGAATACGTCCAGCGCTTCAGGACCATTAGGAACCGATGCTTTTCGGCTCATGTAAGTGAAAAAGAAGCGATCGAGTTGGCGGTGGTGGGTCTCTCATCATCGATTAAGGACGTGGCCTCCCAAGCAGACTACCCTTCATTGGCGCACATGGTGCGAAGGCGTCGGCATATGAGAAGCGCCACCCGGATGTTTACCAGGACAAATTCAAGCGTGCGGTGACCCTGGTTGAGGCGGACGAGGATGAAGGTGCTCGCGGGAGATCGGGAGGTAGCAAGTGGCTGAATGGACTCGAGCGACAGGCCCCGTGTCCCGCAAATGGGTGAAGCCACGGGGCCCTCCAAAAGGGTTCGACTTCGACGTGACCAAGACGGAGCAGATTTTTGATCTCTTACTCACGGAGAAGCATATAAAGGTACCCGAAGGCCACAAGATCCCCACGGTGCAAGAGCTGAATGGAAAGCCATACTGCAAGTGGCATAACACGTTCACCCACACCACCAACGACTGCAGGGTGTGGCGGCAGCAGATCCAAATGGCGATAGAAAACGGATGGTTGATTTTCAACCAATACGCCATGAAGGTCGACACACACCCCTTCCCCGCCGTAAACATGGTGGAGTATACTTACCATGGAGGGTGCCAGCCGGATTTCTCGTACAATATCAACATGGTAGGACCGGGACTCCACTCGGTAAGGACGGAGATGAGGGCAGCTGCTCTCATAGCAAAGATACGAGAGGAAGCCGCTCCACGCGATCGGCTCCGCCAAGACGGCAAGCGCTACGTCACGGAGGGAGAGGTGAAAAACATAAGGTATCAACGACCTCTCTCCGATCACCTCCTCAACAAGTATGTGAGTCAGTATGACCAACGCCGGCGATTCAACGACGATGATGAAGAAGATCGTCTAGCTAGGGACGACAGGAGACGTCGTCGGCATGATCGTGATGAGGAGGAGTACGTGCGCCGTGCCAAGGAAAAGTTGGGGGAGCGAGTCGACGAGGATAGGCACTGGGACTGTCCCTTCTTCAGACACTGCTGGGATTCAGGAATGAGCCGATTGCCCACAATCGGCAACCGCCAGTAATGCAACCAGAAGAAGAAGGAGACAGCCAACGTGTCCGTGTTCAAACGCCTAGGGCCTCTCCCGCCACAAAGTAAACGCGCTGAGTCCCCTCGGTTGAAAGATCTCGAAGATTCAGAAGACGAGGGAGAAGAAGAAGACAGTACCACCGGCCAAGGTGGTGCCCCGATGGACTCAGCCTGTTCCCAGAAACGCAGGGTTCAGCGATTGCGCGGCCTGGAGGAAGCCGAGAGGTTATACTTGCATACATTGAGGAAGGCAAGGCCTGATCTGGCTGCGAGGGTTCAGCGAACCCTGGATGAAGAGGGTCGTCCACGGAAAATGGAGTGGCGCCCCAAGCAAAGGAAAGCTGATGATGAAACATCGGCTGGCACAAACATGGTGCTCGTTCTTCCGACGAAGCTTAGTGCTCCACGATTATACGATGCACTCAAGGTGGACGACAGCAAGCGCACCAACATGATAAAGTCGAGAGATTGGGCTGGTTTTATCTACCGGCCTGAACGAGTAGCAAGAGCACGTCAATGAGCAAACGTGGCGAGGCTGATCCTTGTGATCGGCCCCAAAAATTTATGAAGGGACAGTACAAAACCTTCACCGAGCAAGCAACGTGGAGGCCGATTCCAGCAATCGGCCAAAATTATCCTCACCATCCATTCTGCTCGGGTTCAACATGTAATCCAACAGAGCCGATACCATCAATTCTCTTGACAGAATCGGCTCGGGGGGGCACCCAGGTGGATAAAACACAAGGATATGCAGTAGAAGTGTCTCATCCGTTGGTGATGAGTATTAAAGTATCGGGGCCGATGCATAAATCGGCCGTAAAAATTCAAAAAAACCGAAAAATTTTGAGCACAGCCGATGCATGGCCATCGACTCAAGAGGTGTAACTGTAACTGTCAGAGGATCAATGGAGCAGGAAGTGGACCGCGAAGAGAGGCTGTGATGGGAGAACTCCTCAATGGAGTGGTTCAATGGTTCAATGGCTCAGGTTCTCTCTTCAAGAACAATGCCAAGAACAGCATGGATGTGCAGATCGGGCTAAGGCGGTCTGAAGAAGCTCGGGGGCAGCTCACCCTAAAGGTTCTCTGCTCTGAAGAGCCGATTTTGCTGGGAATCGGCTGGCTCTACATGAATGTTCTCTCAGACATTGATCTGGCCTAGGCCCCTTTGTCTGAATGGCATGCCCTCGTCTCTGTTTCGCCTTGACTGAGACTCGGGGGGCAGCTGGCCTGATAGATGCTCTGTTTTTTGAAAGCCGATTGGGTAGCCATCGGCTAGTTCTGTGCCGCGATTTGCGTCAAGGGTGATGACCTGGCGGAACTCAAATTCATTGTTTGAAAGGGTGAAGGATAGTTCATGAAGATTTGATGCGCTGGCGTCGGCTTTTGAGTTTTAACCAAGATTGCAGTCACCCTGTGGTCGAAGAAAGGGAGAGCGGATTGTGAGAGACCGATGCGTGGCCATCGGCTCATTGCGAATCGGTTTAAAAAGAAATCAGCAAAGTCAAATTGGGGAAACTTCTTCATTCATAAACAGGAGTTTCTTACAGAGAAAGAGCCGATTGCTCAAAGAAGGAAGAACAAAAGAAGGGTCTATTGACCAATCTACTACTGCTAGGCCTACACTAGTGGATCCTAATCTATGGGCCATCACTGCCCTCGTCGGCATCCTCGGAACTCTTATCGGCACCGCTCGCCGATGGGCTCCTCGTCGCTACTCCCGTAGCCCTCTACGGGAGCTTCATCCCCGTCTTCATCGTCGCTGCTGTCGTCGTCCCACCACATGCGGAGGCGTTTTGCCGGCGGGTAGCCCTCGAGGGAGTCGTCGTCGTCGTCGTCTTCCTCTTCCTCTTCTTCAGAGGTGGGGCAGCCGTCCCAGGGGAACCGGTCGTTCTCGCTTTCTGACTCCAGTTCCCCGTCGGCGAGGAACTGAAGATCTTCATCCCCGCTGGTCAAGGACTTGTCGTCCTCGGACCAAATGGAGGAGGCGTGGCTCTCCTCGTCCCATTCTTCTGGGGCACGGATTTCCGGCGGCATCTCACGGGAGGAGGAGGACCCGTAGGAAAGCTCGGAGGAGGAGGAGGAAGAGGACATGGTGGCACAGAGGGTTTCTTGGTGCTAATGCGAGGAGGACGAAGGAGGCGCAAGCTGTTTAGAACGGTTAAATAAAGGGGATATGAGAGAGATTCAATGCCACAAGCAGTTCCGAGGAGATGTTGCCCAACAGGAAAGTTTTGCGGCCACGTGGAGAAGTGGAAGGGGCAAGGCATCATGATGAGGATTCTGCGGCAGTTTCTGCTCTGCCACGACATGACCCGACGAAAGAAAAGCGTACTGATTTTGGAAATGTCATTTCCAAAACCAGGGGGGCATGTGTTATCACCAGAATTTGACCGAGTCAGAGGTGGGCCGCGATCAAGATGGACTTGAAGATATATATATAGAAGAAATACGTGAATCGGCCTTACATGCAAAGTTTGGGCAAGTTTGCCCTTGTATCTGTAACATATTAGGTTACGAGTCGATTAGGAGTTAGAGTTTTACCCGTGCACGGTTAGGTGCACGCTTGAGTTAGAAAGTCCCCTGGACTATAAATATGTATCTAGGGTTTATGGAATAAACAACAACCAACGTTCAACACAAACAAATCTCGGCGCATCGCCAACTCCTTCGTCTCGAGGGTTTCTCCGGTAAGCACCATGCTGCCTAGATCGCATCTTGCGATCTAGGCAGCACAAGCCTGCCCACGTTGTTCATGCGTTGCTCGTGCTGAAGCCTTTTGATGGCGAGCAACGTAGTTATCTTAGATGTGTTAGGGTTAGCATTGTTCTTCGAATTACATGCTTTCGTTATGCAACCCTTGCACATCTAGCCGCCCTTACACCTATCTCAGGTGTAGGGGCGGCACCCGCTTGATCATAGTTTAGTAGATCTGATCCGTTACGGTTGCTCCTTGTTCATCAAGGATTAGTTTAACATCCGCAATAGTTAGGCCCTACAAAGGGTTGGAGGATCCAGCGGCGTGTAGGGTGACGTTTGCTAGCCCTAGAAAGGATGTTCCGGGGATCAACCTCGTGTTGGTTTTTAGGCCCTATCTAGGATCAGCTTACGGTCACCGTGCGCGAGCGCGAGGCCCAATCGTGAGTAGGATGATCCGATTATGCGGTGAAAACCCTAAATCGTCGTAGATCTCATTAGCTTTATCTTGATCAAGCAGGACCACCATATATTCGGACACCTTGTACGAATCATGGGTGGATCGGCTCTTTGAGCCGATTCACAGGATAACCTGGGAGCCGATCGAGGCTCGGATTTAATGTTTACGTGTATGCCATGCAGGAAACTAAGCGAGGCATCATCCACACCTTCCTGACCAGGTATAGGTCAGGTGGCACGCCCTTGCGATAGCATCGGACGTGTGACCAGGAGGCTTTGCGGGCCGTCGCTCTAAGGGACTGGGGCCAGCCGCAGCCCTAGTTGTTCCCGGCTCTACTGTGTTGCCCGTCTCTGCCCACCAGGGGGTTTCTGACGTCAACAGATGCTCTGGCGTCCTATTAGATAGAATATAGGGTTTACTTACAGCAAGTTTCATGACTAGAAAGGCAAAAAACCACTAGTATTATTTAATGGTAAGGAAATTGGTAATTTATGTGCTCGGTCGGCTTGGGAGTAGAGATTACTTTGAATTTGGACGATTAACATATTTAATCGGTGCAACCAACACAAATTATCATTTAAAACACGTGTATATAAGAAAGATAAGAGTAGTATATGAGCCTCTATATTCCGGCCCTACTCATGTAGAGTCTAAACGCCCATTAAAACATGTACGCTTCTCCTCATGAGCTAATATTTAAGGTCATGGCAACTTAGAAGCCACCCACCACCACCATGTTTCTTCCTTCCGTGTCTCCTTTGGTCTCTGAATTTCCTCACCACCTACCTGAGATATGACCCATCTTGCACCCCAACCACCTGCCTTAACCTATTTAAGGCAGCCTCAAGCTAATGTATCTAAGGTATGGTCGGCAATGGTGAGTAACTAGTCGGGGACGGCTAGAAACAGGAATCGAGCGGGAGCTTTGCAAACCAGCTTAGAGCATCACTAGTAGTACCCCTAAACCCTCAAATCTGTAAAAATAACCGCTTTTTTACAGTTTTCAGCGAGAAAAAAGCGTAGACTAGAACCCCTAAACCCCTAAACCCTTAAAAAAATTAGAGGCCCAACCCCTACTCCCCATTCCAACCTGTAGAAGTGAGGGTTGGGGAGGCCAAACTGCCCCAACCCGCACTCCTCTTCCATCGCGCGCGGGACGGAAATTTCACCGGCCCAACCTCCCGCGTCCGCGCGCCCGCCCGCCGCCTGCCGCCATTCCGGCCGCCCCCCACCGCCTCCCTCGACGCGCGCCGGCCGCCGCGAGCTCCCCCGCCCGCGGATCCGTGCCTCCCCGCCGCCCCGCGTCATCCCCGCCGCCCGCGGATCCGCGCCGCCCCGCCCGCCTGCCATCGCCCGCCCGCCCGCCGTCGCCCTGATACGTCTCAAACGTATCTATAATTTCTTATGTTCCATGCTAGTTTTATGAAAATACTCACATGTTTTACATACACTTTATATAATTTTGATGCATTTTCCGGTACTAACCTATTAACAAGATGCCGAAGCGCTAGTTCCTGTTTTCTGCTATTTTTTGTTTCAGAAATCCTACACAGGAAATATTCTCGGAATTGGACGAAACAAAAGCCCACGGTCTTATTTTCCACGGAGCCTTCCAGAACACCGAAGAGGAGACGAAGAGGGGCCACGAGGCGGCCACACCATAGGGGGCGCGGCCCCACCCCTGGCCGCGCCGCCATATGGGGTGGGCCCCTCGGGCGTCCCCCGACTCTGCCCCTTCGCCTATATAATCATTCCGTCGCGAAAACCCTAGTACCGAGAGCCACGATACGAGAAAAGTTCCAGAGACGCCACCGCCGTCAACCCCATCTCGGGGGGTTCTGAAGATCGCCTCCGGCACCCTGCCGGAGAGGGGAATCATCACCGGAGGGCTCTACATCACCATGCCCGCCTCCGGACTGATGCGTGAGTAGTTCATCCTTGGACTATGGGTCCATATCAGTAGCTAGATGGTTGTCTTCTCCTCTTGTGCTATCATGTTTAGATCTTGTGAGCTGCCTATCATGATCAAGATCATCTATTTGTAATGCTACATGTTGTGTTTGTTGGGATCCGATGAATATGGAATACTATGTCAAGTTGATTATCGATCTATCATATATGTGTTGTTTATGATCTTGCATGCTCTCCGTTGCTAGTAGAGGCTCTGGCCAAGTTGATACTTGTAACTCCAAGAGGGAGTATTTATGCTCGATAGTGGGTTCATGTCTCCATTGAATGCGGGGAGTGACAGCAACCCCTAAGGTTGTGGATGTGATGTTGCCACTAGGGATAAAACATCAATGCTTTGTCTAAGGATATTTGTATTGTTTACATTACGCACAGTACTTAATGCAATTGTCTGTTGTTTGCAACTTAATACTGGAAGGGGTGCGGATGCTAACCCGAAGATGGACTTTTTAGGCATAGATGCATGCTGGATAGCGATCTATGTTCTTTGTCGTAATGCCCTAAGTAAATCTCACAGTAGTCATCATGATATGTATGTGCATTGTTATGTCCTCTCTATTTGTTAATTGCCCAACTGTAATTTGTTCACCCAGCATGTTATTTATCTTATTGGAGAGACACCACTAGTGAACTGTGGACCCCGGTCCATTCTTTTACATCTGAAATACAACCTACTGCAATCATTGTTCTCTGCTGTTCTTTGCAAACAAACATCATTCTCCACACCATACGTTTAATCCTTTGTTTACGAGCAAGCTGGTGAGATTGACAACCTCACTGTTAAGTTGGGGCAAAGTATTTTGATTGTGTTGTGTAGGTTCCACGTTGGCGCCGGAATCCCTGGTGTTGCGCCGCACAACACTCCTTCACCAACAACCTTCACGTGGCCTTCATCTCCTACTGGTTCGATAACCTTGGTTTCTTACTAAGGGAAAATTTGCTGCTGTGCGCATCACACCTTCCTCTTGGGGTTCCCAACGGACGTGTGCTTCACGCGCCATCAAGCTATTTTTCTGGCGCCGTTGCCGGGGAGATCAAGACACGCTGCAAGGGGAGTCTCTCACATCCAATCTCTTTACTTTGTTTATTGTCTTGCTTTATTTTATTTTCTGTCTTGTTTGCTTTACTTATATCAAAAACACAAAAAAAGTAGTTACTTGTTTTACTTTACTTAATTCGGTTTTGCTTTACTTATTATTGTTAAAATGAATACTCCTGAGAACACTAAGTTGTGTGATTTCACTAGCACCAATAATAATGATTTCATATGCACTCCTATTACTCCACCTGCTACTACAGCAGAATTTTATGAAATTAAACCTGCTTTACTAAATCTTGTTATGAGAGAGCAATTTTTTGGTGTTAATACTGATGATGCTGCTGCCCATCTTAATAATTTTGTTGAACTTTGTGAAATGTAAAAGTATAAGGATGTAGATGGGGATATTATAAAACTGAAATTGTTTCCTTTCTCCTTAAGAGGAAGAGCTAAAGATTGGTTGCTATCTTTGCCTAAGAATAGTATTGGTTCATGGACTAAATGTAAAGATGCTTTCATTGGAAAATATTATCCTCCTGCTAAAATTATATCTTTGAGAAGTAGCATTATGAATTTTAAGCAATTGGATAATGAACATGTTGCCCAAGCATGGGAAAGAATGAAATCTTTGGTAAAGAATTGCCCTACCCATGGACTAACTACTTGGATGATCATCCAAACCTTTTATGCAGGATTAAATTTTTCTTCAAGGAACCTATTGGATTCAGCTGCTGGAGGTACTTTATGTCCATCACTTTGGGTGCTGCAACAAAGCTTCTTGATGATATGATGATCAACTACTCTGAATGGCACACTGAAAGGACTCCCCAAGGTAAGAAGGTAAATTCTGTTGAAGAAACCTCCTCCTTGAGTGATAAGATTGATGTTATTATGTCTATGCTTGTTAATGGTAGATCTAATATTGATCCTAATAATGTTCCTTTAGCTTCATTGGTTGCTCAAGAAGAGCATGTTGATGTGAACTTCATTAAAAATAATAATTTCAACAACAATGCTTATAGGAATAATTTTGGTAACAACAACTATAGGCCATATCCTTCTAATAATGGTAATGGTTATGGTAATTCTTATGGTAATTCTTACAACAATAGTAGGAGTGTACCCTCTGGTCTTGAAGTCATGCTTAAAGAATTTATTAGTACACAAACTGCTTTTAACAAATCTGTAGAGGAAAGCTAGGTAAAATTGATGTTCTTGCTTCTAAGGTTGATAGTCTTGCTGCTGATGTTGATCTTTTAAAACTGAAAGTTATGCCTAATGAAACTAAAGATATTAAGTCATTTGCTACAGCAAACGCTATACAAGTTCGAATTAATGACAATATTAGAATGATGGCTGAATTGCATGCTAGGTGGGAAAGAGAAGAAAAACTTGCTAAAGAGAATAATGTAGCTAAAGTTTGGACTATTACCACCACTAGTAATGTTGATGCTTCACATGTTGCTAAACCTCCTACTATCAATGGTAAAATAATTGGTGTTGGCAATGTTTCTACTTCTAATACAAAGCATGCAAAATTTCCTGAAACTGCTGAAACTGTTTGTGATAAAAGTGCTGAAATTTTTCAGAGTATTGGGGACAATGATCCCATTACTTTAGATCATAATGGTTTTGATTTTGATAATTGTCATATCTCTGAAGTTATTAAGTTCTTGCAAAAACTTGCTATAAGTCCTAATGCTAGTGCTATAAACTTGGCCTTTACAAAACATATTACAAATGCTCTCATTAAAACTAGAGAATAGGAATTAAAACTTGAAGCTTCTATTCCTAGGAAGTTGGAAGATGGTTGGGAGCCCATCATTAAAATGAAGGTCAATGATTTTGATTGTAATGCTTTATGTGATCTTGGTGCAAGTATTTCGTTATGCCTAAGAAACTCTATGATATGCTTGACTTGCCACCTTTGAAATATTGTTATTGGATGTTAATCTTGCTTGATAATTCTATAAAGAAACCTTTGGGGAGGATTGACAATGTTCACATTACGGTTAACAATAACCTTGTCCCCGTTGATTTTGTTGTCTTGGATATTGAATGCAATGCATCTTGTCCTATTATTTTGGGAAGACCCTTTCTTCGAACCGTTGGTGCTATTATTGATATGAAAGAAGGAAATATTAAATATCAATTCCCTCTTAAGAAAGGTATGGAACACTTCCCTAGAAAGAGAATGAAGTTGCCCTTTGATTCTATTATTAGAACAATTATGATGTTGATGCTTCTTCTCTTGATGTTACTTGATTTACACTTTTTGTGCCTAGCTGAAAGGCGTTAAAGAAAAACGCTTATGGGAGACAACCCATTATTTTATTTCTGCAATTTTTGTTTTATATTTGAGTCAAGGTGCTTGTTACTACTATAGCAATACCTTTGTATCTTTACTTTATTGCATTGTTGTGCCAAGTAAAGTCTTTGATAGAAGGTTGATACTAGATTTGGATTTGTGCGCAGAAACAGATTTTTAGCTGTCACGAATTTGAGTTGATCTCTCTGTAGGAGAATCTAAAAATTCTGCAAAAATTCATGAGTAATTCTAAGATATGTACGCAACTTTCATTCAATTTGAGCTTCTTCATCTGAGCATGTTAAGTGCCTCGAAAAAATTCGTCTTTACGGACTGTTCTGTTTTGACAGATTCTGCCTTTTATTTCACATTGCCTCTTTTACTGTGTTTGAGTGGATTTCTTTGCTCCATTAAATTTCAGTAGCCTTGGGTAATGTCCAGAAGTATTGGGAATGATTGTGTCCTCGCTTAACATGTGAATTTTTCATTATGCACTAACCCTCTAATGAGATTGCTTTGAGTTTGGTGTGAAGGAAGTTTTCAAGGATCAAGAGAGGAGGATGATATAATATGATCAAGAAGAGTGAAAAGTCTAAGCTTGGGGATGCTCCCGTGGTTCATCCCTGCATATTTGAAGAAGACTCAAGCATCTAAGCTTGGGGATGCCCAAGGCATCCCCTTCTTCATCAACAACTTATCAGGTCACCTCTAGTGAAACTTTATTTTTATTCCGTCACATCTTATGTGCTTTACTTGGAGCGTCTGTGTGTTTTTATTTTTTGTTTGTGTTTGAATAAATTTGGATCCTAGCATTCTTTGTGTGGGACAAAGACACGCTCCGCTTTTTCATATTGAACACTGGTGTTCTTAGTTTTACTTTTAATGTTCATGGCGAAAGTTGAAAGCCGCTTCATTTATTGCTATTTGGTTGGAAATAGAAAATGCTTCATGAGGTAATTGGTATATTTTCTTGAATAATTTGATACTTGGCAATTGTTTTGAGCTCTCAAGTAGATCATTTTTAAGATCTTGCATCATGTAGTTTAAACCTATTAGTGGAGAACTACCGCAGAGCTTGTTGAAATTTGGTTTGCATGATTGGTCTCTCTAAAGTCTAGATATTTTCTGGTAAAAGTGTTTGAACAACAAGGAAGACAGTGTAGAGTCTTATAATGCTTGCAATATGTTCTTATGTAAGTTTTGCTGTACTGGTTCATACTTGTGTTTGCTTCAAACAACCTTGCTAGCCAAAGCCTTGTACTGAGAGGGAATGCTTCTCGTGCATCCAAAACCTTGAGCCAAAACTTATGCCATTTGTGTCCACCATAACTGCCTACTATGTAGTATTTTTCTGCCATTCCAAAGTAAATTGCTTGCGTGCTACCTTTAAAAATTTCATTCCTTGTCTTTGCAATACATAGCTCATGGGAAAGTAGCCTAAAAAACTATTGTGGTAAGGAATATGTTGCTTATGTATCTTAGTTCTTATAAGTTGCTTGTTGAGCGGTAACCATGTTATCTGGGGACGCCATCAACCTGTTACACCTTTGTTGAATATCATGTGAGTTGCTATGCATGTTCGTCTTGTCTGAAGTAAGGGAGATTTGCCATGAGTTAAATTGTTTGAGTATGCATATTGTTAGAGAAGAACATTGGGCCGCCAACCAAAGCCATGTATCATGGTGGAAGTTTCAGCTTGGACATAAATCCTCAAATCTCTTATGAGAATATTATCTGTTGTAGAATGCTTAAAGCATTAAAGAGGAGTCCATTATCTGTTTTCTATGTTGTCCCGGTATGGATGTCCTCAAGTTGAGATCTATCAAAATCGAGAAATCAAATGCGATTTATCTCCTTGGACCTTTGTACAGGTGGCATAGAGGTACCCCTTTGTGACACTTGGTTGAAACATATGTAATGCAATGATAATCCATGGAAGTCCAAGCAAATTAGGACAAGGTGCGGGCACTATTAGTATTCGATGCATGAGGCTTGCAACTTATAGGAGGTTTTATGCATAACACATATGAATTATTACTACCGTTGACAAAATTGTTTCCATGTTTTCAAAATAAAAAGCTCTAGCACATGAGTAATCCTGCTTTCCTCTGCGAAGGGCCTTTCTTTTACTTTATGTTGAGTCGGTTTACCTACTTCTTTCTATCTTAGAAGCAAACACTTGTGTCAAGCTGTGTGCATTGATTCTTACATACTTACTTATTTGCACTCATCATATTACTTTGTGTTGACAATTATCCATGAGATATACATGTTGAAAGTCGAAAGCAAGCTCGCTGAAACTTAAATCTTCCTTTGTGTTGCTTCAAAACCTTCTATTAAGAATCTATTGCTTTATGAGTTAACTCTTATGCAAGACTTGTTGATGCTTGTCTTGAAAGTACTATTCATGAAAAGTATTTGCTATATGATTCAGTTGTTTAGTCATTATCTATTTGTTAACAAACTATAGACCATTGCTTTGAATCACTTCATTCATCTCATATGCTTTACAATAGTATTGATCAAGATTATGATAGTAGCATGTCACTTCAGAAATTATCCTTTTTATCGTTTACCTACTCGAGGGCGAGTACGAACTAAGCTTGGGGATGCTTGATACGTCTCAAACGTATCTATAATTTCTTATGTTCCATGCTAGTTTTATGACAATACTCACATGTTTTACATACACTTTATATCATTTTGATGCATTTTCCGGTACTAACCTATTAACAAGATGAAAGTATAGAGATGGTAAACCTAGAGGGGGGTGAATAGGTTTCTACAAGTTTTAATTCTTTCTTTGCAATATTAGGCTTTGCGGAATATAAAGGTGAGCCTAATGCAAACTAGGTGAAGCAACCTATATGAGGATACAACTAACTCGAGCACGAAGGCTCTCACGGGCGATTAAATCACAAGTAAGGAGTTCGGTTAGAGATAACCGATAGCACGCGGAGACGAGGATGTATTCCCGTGTTCCCTTGCTTTGCAACAAGGTACGTCACGTTTGGAGGGGTGGAGGTCCCACGAAGGATTCCCCACGCCACGAAGGCTCACCCTATTCTCCGGAGCCTATCCCACGAAGGAATAGCTCACTCACTTGTGGTAGACTTTGAGGTAGCCTCCAAACCTTCACAATCTTGCCCGGAGCAAATCCACAGCCCGGATGCTTCCGGACTCCTCTTGCCCACCTAGGGTTTCCAAGGAACCCTAGGAAGCAAGCTTCTCGATGAATACAAGGGGGAATGAGATTTGGCTTGGTAGAACAGTAGATCGGGTCCTCCTCTAATGATTCCCCGGAGGGATTTGAGTTTGTGTGGAGGAGGAGGTAGATCTGAGGCTTTTGGTGTTTCTAGCAATGGAGTAAGAGAGAGAGACCTCAAGAACAGCTTGTAGTGTAGTGCCTAACTGTTCAGAGGTAGGAGAAGGCCTATTTATAGTGTTCTTCGAAATATGGCCGTTGGTCACTTGCCACCTCAGCTTTTCTCTCGACAAACCCGGTTGACCGGACCACAGACCGGACTGCCCGGTGGTGAGGCCAGTCGGACCGGGCCAGCGACCGGATACCCTTTGCGTCGTCCTGGAGCTCCTCCGGTTGGCGCCCGGTTGGCGACCGGTCGACCGGGCCGCACGCCGGACTCTCCGGTTGTTAGGCCGGTTGACCGGTCGGCAACCGGATCTGTTGGTTCCTCGTATGGAGCCCGGTTGGCCACCGGTCGACTGGGCCGTGCGCCGGACTCGCCCCGGTTGGCGACCGGTTGGCCGGGCAGCACGCCGGATCGGCCGGTCCGTAGTCCGGTTGGACCGGGCTGCGATCGGATTTCTGCTCGTAGACCCCTTTTCGATTGTTGTTGAAGTGGGGGTCTCCTTTAGCCTTCTTGTTCCTTTGATACACCATTTATGCCTCTTTGCCTAATACCTGAGATTATCCTTATAAACATATTAGGCCAAGTACTCTAGCACGGTGTCATTGTTACCAAAATAATGGATAAGGGTAAAATACCCTTACAATCTCCCCCTTTTTGGTATACGATGACAAACCGAGCTAGAGTCACAAATAGATATTATGATAAGTTCTAAACCTTGATTCCATATAAGATATTACGACAGACTCCCCCATAATGTGTGCACTTGGAGAATTTGCGTTTGAATGCAAAGTGCACCATTTGTGGAACATGAGAAGCTCCCCCAATATCTTTAGGAAACAAGCATGGTATGGAGATGTGCATATCAAGATATATAAGCATAGCACACATAATCATCCTAACATAGAGTAGCACACATAATAGTCGTCCATACACATCCATACATGAATTATTCGAAGTAGCAAATGGTTCTTGAGAAATCAAAGAAAATACGCACAAGCCATATAAGATCCAAATAAAGCAACTCCCATGGCTTGTGACAATCAAAGAACCCCGTGGCCCTAGACTCTACTCTCTTCTCCCCCTTTGGCATCGGAACACCAAAAAGGCGAAGAAAAGAGGAGAGATGCTATCGCACCCATCAATAGAACTGATGCTCGGAGGAGTAGGAGCTCTCGCCATCATTGCGTGCAGCAGCATCACCTTCATCCTCATCATCATCATCATCAAGAGGAGTAGGAGCACGAGCAGTCCGAGGAGGAAGGCCACCATGAGCGTACACGGAGAAGTCGAAGTTCTGGATCATCTCATCGGTAAGGAGAGGCATCTCCCACTGAGGTGCTACCACAGGCTCCATCTCAGGGCCAGAAGGAGGAACAGGGTGGTTCCGTGAGGCCATGAACTCATTCTGTCGCCTCCGTGTCTCCTGGTTCACAGTAAGGCTCTGATGTGCAACATCATTGGTGTTCTTGCACATTTTCCACATGCTGGAGAAGAAGCGAGCGGCACCGTGCTTGGAGCACCGAGAGTAGATGGAGCCAGCACATGATCATAGCGTTCCTTGGAACGGCGCTCAGTGGAGGGCATCATGGAGGGAACGTCCGGACGAGTGGCCTCCTGAGTGGGGATCCTGAATGGGTCCATGACGACTCTTTCATCAAGAGTGTTGAGAGGAGCGGGAACAATGTAGTTGATGAGCCGCTAAACATACTGAGCATAGTTGGGAGTCATGCGGTCCATAACTGCACGCTTCAGTTCATAGTGAATAAGATCACAGCCATCAATCTTCCTTACCCTGTCAGGATGACAATAGTACATCAGATTTAGGTGATAGTTCCGGACTTCACTGGTGTCGCCAGACTTGCTGATGAGACTCTCACGGAGCATCTTGGTGAAGGAGATATGCCCTAGAGGCAATAATAAAGTGGTTATTATTTATATCTTTATGTTTATGATAAATGTTTATATATCATGCTAGAATTGTATTAACCGAAACATTAGTACATGTGTGATATGTAGACAAACAAGAAGTCCCTAGTATGCCTCTTAAACTAGCTTGTTGATTAATGGATGATTAGTTTCATAATCATAAACATTGGATGTTATTAATAACAAGGTTATATCATTATATGAATGATGTAATGGACACACCCAATTAAGCGTAGCATAAGATCTCGTCATTAAGTTATTTGCTATAAGCTTTCAATACATAGTTACCTAGTCCTTATGACCATGAGATCATGTAAATCACTTATACCGGAAAGGTACTTTGATTACACCAAACACCACTTGCGTAAATGGGTGGCTATAAAGGTGGGATTAAGTATCCGGAAAGTATGAGTTGAGGCATATGGATCAACGAGTGGGATTTGTCCATCCCGATGACGGATAGATATACTCCGGGCCCTCTCGGTGGAATGTCGTCTAATGTCTTGCAAGCATATGAATGAGTTCATAAGAGACCACATACCACGGTACGAGTAAAGAGTACTTGTCGGGAGACGAGGTTGAACAAGGTATAGAGTGATACCGAAGATCAAACCTCGGACAAGTAAAATATCGCGAGACAAAGGGAATTGGTAATATATGTGAATGGTTCATTCGATCACTAAAGTCATCGTTGAATATGTGGGAGCCATTATGGATCTCCGGATCCCGCTATTGGTTATTGGTCAGAGTGAGTACTCAACCATGTCCACATAGTTCTCGAACCGTAGGGTGACACACTTAAAGTTGGATGTTGAAATGGTAGTACTTGAATATGGTATGGAGTTGTAATATTTGTTCGGAGTCCCGGATGTGATCCCGGACATCACGAGGAGTTCCGGAATAGTCCGGAGAATAAGATTCATATATAGGATGTCATTTTATGTGAATAAAATGTCGCGGAAGGTTCTATGGAAGGTTCTAGAAGGTTCTAGAAAAGTCCGGAAGAAACCAACAAGGAAGGTGGAGTCCACAAGGGACTCCACCTCCATGGCCGGCCAGCCCTAGATGGGGTGGAGTCCCAAGTGGACTCCACCATAGGGGGCCGGCCACCCCCCCACATGGGAGGTGGGAATCCCACCTTTGGGTGGGAGTCCTAGTTGGGCTAGGATTGCCCCCTCCTATGGAAGGTTTTGGTTTCGGGTCTTATTCGAAGACTTGGACACCAACACTTGGGTTCCACCTATATAATGAGGGGCATAGGGGAGGGGGCCGGCCACACCAAAGCCACCACCTTGGCCGCACCCCTTGGAGGCCGGCCACCCCCTCTCCCCAAACCCTAGCCGCCCCACTCCTCCTTCTTCCCCGCACGCTTAGCGAAGCTCCGCCGGGATTCTCCACCGCCACCGACACCACGCCGTCGTGCTTGTCGGATTCAAGAGGAGCTACTACTTCCGCTGCCCGGCTGGAACGGGGAGGTGGACGTCGTCTTCATCAACAACCGAACGTGTGACCGAGTACGGAGGTGCTGCCCGTTCGTGGCGCCGGAAGCGATCGTGATCAAGATCTTCTACGCGCTTTTGCAAGCGGCAAGTGAACGTCTACCGCAGCAACAAGAGCCTCATCTTGTAGGCTTTGGAATCTCTTCAAGGGTGAGACTCGATACCCCCTCGTTGCTACCGTCTTCTAGATTGCATCTTGGCTTGGATTGCGTGTTCGCGGTAGGAAAATTTTTGTTTTCTATGCAACGTTATCCCACAGTGGTATCAGAGCCGTGTCTATGCATAGATGGTTGCACGAGTAGAACACAATGGTTTGTGGGCGTTGATGCTCTTGTTATCTTTAGTTGAGTACTTTGCATCTTTATGGCATAGTGGGATGAAGCGGCTCGGACTAACTTTACATGACCGCGTTCATGAGACTTGTTCCTCGTTCGACATGCAACTTGTATTGCATAAGAGGCTTTGCGGGTGTCTGTCTCTCCTACTATAGTAAAGATTCAATTTACTCTTCTATTGACAACATTAGTATCAACGTTGTGGTTCATGTTCGTAGGTAGATTAGATCTATATCGAAAACCCTAAACCACGTAAAATATGCAAACCAAATTAGAGAGCGTCTAACTTGTTTTTGCAGGGTTTGGTGATGTGATATGGCCATAATGTGATGATGAATATGTATGAGATGATCATTATTGTATTGTGGCAACCGGCAGGAGCCTTATGGTTGTCTTTAAATTTCATGTTGAGTAGTATTTCAAAGTAGTTGTAATAGTTGCTACATGGAGGACAATCATGAAGACGGCGCCATTGACCTTGGTGCTTCGCCGACGATGATGGAGATCATGCCCGAAGATGATGGAGATCATGTCCGTGCTTTGGAGATGAAGATCAAAGGCGCAAAGACAAAAGGGCCATATCATATCACATATGAGCTGCATGTGATGTTAATCCTTTTATGCATCTTATTTTGCTTAGATCGCGACGGTAGCATTATAAGATGATCCCTCACTAAAATCTCAAGATAATAAAGTGTTCATCCTTAGTAGCACCGTTATCAAGTCTTATCGTTTCGAAGCATCTCGTGATGATCGGGTGTGATAGATTCGATAAGTACTTACAACGGGTGCAAGACAGTTTTTGCACATGCGGATACTAAGGTGGCCTTGACGAGCCTAGCATGTACAGACATGGTCTCGGAACACGTGATACCGAAAGGTAGAGCATGAATCATATGATTGATATGATGAACATTTTGAATGTTCGCCATTGAAATTACACCTTTTCTCGTGATGATCGATTTGAGGTGCGATGGATTTGGTTCGTGTGATCACTAAGACAATGCGAGGGATATTGTTTTGAGTGGGAGTTCACCTAGTTTTTTAATTATGATTAAAATTTGAACTCAATTTGTCATAAACTTAGTCTAAACTATTGCAAATATATGTTGTAGAGATGGCGTCCTCAATCAATTTTAACCAGTTCCTAGAGAAAGAAAAGCTTAAGAGCAACGGTAGCAACTTCACCGATCGGTTCCGTCATGTGAGGATCTTCCTCTCGGCGGAAATCTGCAATATGTGCTTGATGCACCGCTAGGTGACCCTCCTGCGAAACTGAAACCGATGAAGTAAAAGCTGTTTACGAGACTCGGAAAACTCGGTACTCTCAAGTTCGGTGTGCCATCCTGTGCGATACTGGAATCCGATCTTCAAAAACGTTTTGAGCACCATGATCCCCATGAGTTGATGAATGAGCTGAAAGCTTTTTTGAGACTCATGCGGCCGTGGAATGCTATGAAGCATCGAAACATTTCTTCGAGTTGTATGATGGAAGAAGGCAGCTCCATTAGTGAGCACATGCTCGCCATGACCGGGCATGCGAAGAAACTCGGTGACTTGGGAATAGTGATTCCTAACAGATCGGGGATTAATCGTGTCCTTCAATCACTGCCACCAAGTTACAAGAACTTTGTGATGAACTACAATATGCGAGAACATGAACAAGGAGTTACTCGAACTCTTTGGCATGCTAAAAGCTGCTGAGATTGAGATCAAGAAAGAGCACCAAGTGTTGATGGTCAACAAGACCACCGGTTTCAAGAAACGAGGGCAAGTCTAAGGGAAAATTCAAGAAGGGTGGCAAGAAAGCTGCCACGCCTCCTATGAAACCTAAGAACGGCCCTAAGCATGATGCTGAGTGCTATTACTGCAAGGAGAAGGGACACTGGAAGCGTAATTGCTCCAAGTATTTGGCGGATCTGAAGAGCGGCCTTGTCAAGAAGAAGAAAGAAGGTATATCTGATATACATGTTATAGATGTTTATCTCACTAGTTCTCGTTCTAGTACCTGGTTATTTGATACTGGGTTCGGTTGCTCATATTTGTAACTCGAAACAGGAACTAAAGAATAAACGACAACTCGCTGAAAGATGAAGTGACGATGCGCGTTGGAAACGGATCCAAGGTCAATGTGATCGCGATCGGCACACTTCTTCTACATCTACCTTCGGGATTAGTTTTAAGCCTAAATAATTGTTATTATGTACTGCGTTGAGCATGAACATTATATCTGGATCTTGTTTAATGCAAGACGGTTATTCATTCAAGTCCGAGAATAATGGTTGTTCTATTTTTATGAATAATATCTTTTATGGTCGAGCACCACAAAAGAATGGCTTATTTCTATTAGATCTCGATAGTAGTGATACGCATATACATAACATTGATGCTAAGCGAATTAAATTGAATGATAATTCTACTTATATGTGGCACTTGTCGTCTTGGTCATATTGGAGTGAAACGCATGAAGAAACTCCATACTTGATGGATTACTTGAATCACTTGACTTTGAGTCACTTGATAGATGCGAAGCATGTCTAATGGGAAAAATGACTAAGACTCCATTTTACGGTATGATGGAGCGAGCTACTGACTTATTGGAAATCATACATACCGATGTGTGCGGACCAATGAGTGTAGCATCGCGCGGTGGTTATCGTTATGTTCTAACCTTCACGAGATGATCCGAGTAGATATGGGTATATCTATTTCATGAAACATAAATCCGAAACTTTTGAGAAGTTTAAGGAATTCCAAAGTGAAGTAGAAAATCAACGTAACAAGAAGATTAAATTTCTGCGATCCGATCGCGGAGGTGAATATCTAAGTTATGAGTTTGGCATGCATTTAAAGAAATGCGGAATACTTTCACAATTGACACCGCCGGGAACACCACAACGAAACGGTGTGTCCGAACGTCGTAATCGAACTCTCTTAGATATGGTTCGTTCTATGATGTCTCTTACTGATTTGCCGTTATCATTTTGGGGTTATGCATTAGAGACAGCTGCATTCACTTTAAATAGAGCACCATCAAAATCCGTAGAAACGACACCGTATGAATTATGGTTTAATAAGAAACCTAAGCCTGTCGTTCCTTAAAGTTTGGGGTTGCGAAGCCTATGTAAAAAAGTTACAACCGGACAAGCTAGAACCCAAAGCGGAGAAATGCGTCTTCATAGGATACCCTAAGGAAACTATAGGGTACACTTTCTATCACGGATCCGAAGGCAAAATCTTTGTTGCTAAGAACGGAACCTTTCTTGAGAAAGAATTTCTCACTAAAGAAGTATTTGGAAGAAAAGTAGAACTCGATGAGATTAATGAATCTATACTCGTTGATCGAGTAGCGCGATGCCGGAAGATGTACCGTACCGCCTACACCGGCAACGAGAGGAAGCTAATGATAATGATCATGAAACTTCGAACGAGGAAACTACGAACCTCGCGGATCGACAAGGGAACGTGCCACTCTGATTGGTATGATCCTTGTCTAAATGTCATGATTGTGGATAACAATGATGAGGACCACTGCGACGTATGAAGAAGCGATGATGAGCCCGAGATTCCAACAAATGGCAAGAAGCCATGAAATCCGAAATGGGATCCATGTATGATAACAAAGTATGGACTTTGGTAGACTTACACGATAGCCGAAAGGCTGTCGAGAATAAATGGATCTTCAAGAGAAAAACGGATGCTGATGGTAATATTACTTGTCTATAAAGCTCGACTTGTCGCAAAGGGTTTCAGACAAATTCAAGGAATTGACTACGATGAGACTTTCTCACCCGTAGCGAAGCTAAAATCTGTGAGGATTTTGTTAGCAATAGCTGCATTTTTCGATTATGAGATTTGGCGGATGGATGTCAAAACGGCGTTCCTTAATGGAGACATTGAGGAAGAGTTGTATATGGTACAACCCAAAGGTTTTGTTGATCCTAAAAATGCTGACAAAGTATGCAAACTTCAGCGTTCAATCTATGGACTGAAGCAAGCATCGAGAAGTTGGAACCGACGCTTTGATAAGGTGATCAAAGACTTCGGGTTTATACAGTGTCATGGAGAGGCCTGTATTTACAAGAAAGTGAGTGGGAGCTGCTGTAGCATTCCCGATATTATATGTAGATGACATATTATTGATCGGGAATGATATAGAACTATTAAGCGGTGTAAAAGGTTATTTGAATAACGAGTTTTTCAATGAAAGACCTTGGTGAAGCATCGTATATATTAGGCATCAAGATTTATAGAGATAGATCAAGACGCCTAATAGGGCTATTACGAGTACATACCTGGACAAGATTCTAAAGAAGTTTAGAATGGACGAAAGTAAGAAAGGGTTTTTACCTATGTTACCGAGGCAAGGTCTTGAGTAAGACTCAAGGACCGGCTACGGCGGAAGAAAGAGAAAGGATGAATCAAATCCCCTATGCTTCGGCGAGTAGGCTCTATTATGTATGCCATGCTATGTACAAGACCGGATATAGCGCATGCTGTTAGTTTGACTAGCGAGATATCAAAGTGATCCGGGAATGGAACAACTGGACAGCGGTCAAGAATATCCTGAAGTACTTGAAAAGAACTAAGGATATGTTTCTTTGTTATGGAGGTGACCAAGAGCTCGTTGTAACAAGTTACACCGATGCAAGTTGGAACAACGATCCCGATGACTCTAAGTCACAATGCAGGTACGTGTTTATATTGAATGGTGCTTTGCGATAAGCTGGGCAAGCTCGAAGCGGTGCACGGTGGCGAAGTCTTCAACGGAATCGAGTACATAGCGGCTTCGGAGGCTTCATCGAAGCGGTATGGATGAAGAGGTTCATTGTAGAGCTCGGTGTGGTTCCTAGTGCATTGGACCCATTAATCATTTACTTGTGATAACATGGGTGCCATCGCCAATGCACAAGAGCCAAGGTCACACAAGAGGCTGAAGCATATCAAGCTGCGTTACCACTCGATTCGCGAGTACATCGAAGATGGAGAAGTAAAGATTTGCAAAGTACACACTTGATCCGAATGTAGCGAGATCCGTTGACTAAAGCTCTCCCTAGGGCAAAGCATGACCAACACCCGAATGCCATGGGTGTTAGGTATATTACAATGTAATCTAGATTATTGACTCTAGTGCAAGTGGGAGGCTGAAGGAGATATGCCCTAGAGGCAATAATAAAGTGGTTATTATTTATATCTTTATGTTTATGATAAATGTTTATATATCATGCTAGAATTGTATTAACAGAAACATTAGTACATGTGTGATATGTAGACAAACAAGAAGTCCCTAGTATGCCTCTTAAACTAGCTTGTTGATTAATGGATGATTAGTTTCATAATCATAAACATTGGATGTTATTAATAACAAGGTTATATCATTATATGAATGATGTAATGGACACACCCAATTAAGCGTAGCATAAGATCTCGTCATTAAGTTATTTGCTATAAGCTTTCAATACATAGTTACCTAGTCCTTATGACCATGAGATCATGTAAATCACTTATACCGGAAAGGTACTTTGATTACACCAAACACCACTTGCGTAAATGGGTGGCTATAAAGGTGGGATTAAGTATCCGGAAAGTATGAGTTGAGGCATATGGATCAACGAGTGGGATTTGTCCATCCCGATGACGGATAGATATACTCTGGGCCCTCTCGGTGGAATGTCGTCTAATGTCTTGCAAGCATATGAATGAGTTCATAAGAGACCACATACCACGGTACGAGTAAAGAGTACTTGTCGGGAGACGAGGTTGAACAAGGTATAGAGTGATACCGAAGATCAAACCTCGGACAAGTAAAATATCGCGAGACAAAGGGAATTGGTAATATATGTGAATGGTTCATTCGATCACTAAAGTCATCGTTGAATATGTGGGAGCCATTATGGATCTCCCAGATCCCGCTATTGGTTATTGGTCGGAGTGAGTACTCAACCATGTCCACATAGTTCTCGAACCGTAGGGTGACACACTTAAAGTTGGATGTTGAAATGGTAGTACTTGAATATGGTATGGAGTTGGAATATTTGTTCGGAGTCCCGGATGTGATCCCGGACATCATGAGGAGTTCCGGAATAGTCCGGAGAATAAGATTCATATATAGGATGTCATTTTATGTGAATAAAATGTCGCGGAAGGTTCTATGGAAGGTTCTAGAAGGTTCTAGAAAAGTCCGGAAGAAACCAACAAGGAAGGTGGAGTCCACAAGGGACTCCACCTCCATGGCCGGCCAGCCCTAGATGGGGTGGAGTCCCAAGTGGACTCCACCATAGAGGGCCGGCCACCCCACATGGGAGGTGGGAATCCCACCTTTGGGTGGGAGTCCTAGTTGGGCTAGGATTGCCCCCTCCTATGGAAGGTTTTGGTTTCGGGTCTTATTCGAAGACTTGGACACCAACACTTGGGTTCCACCTATATAATGAGGGGCATAGGGGAGGGGGCCGGCCACACCAAAGCCACCACCTTGGCCGCACCCCTTGGAGGCCGGCCACCCCCTCTCCCCAAACCCTAGCCGCCCCACTCCTCCTTCTTCCCCGCACGCTTAGCGAAGCTCCGCCGGGATTCTCCACCGCCACCGACACCACGCCGTCGTGCTTGTCGGATTCAAGAGGAGCTACTACTTCCGCTGCCCGCTGGAACGGGGAGGTGGACGTCGTCTTCATCAACAACCGAACGTGTGACCGAGTACGGAGGTGCTGCCCGTTCGTGGCGCCGGAAGCGATCGTGATCAAGATCTTCTACGCGCTTTTGCAAGCGGCAAGTGAACGTCTACCGCAGCAACAAGAGCCTCATCTTGTAGGCTTTGGAATCTCTTCAAGGGTGAGACTCGATACCCCCTCGTTGCTACCGTCTTCTAGATTGCATCTTGGCTTGGATTGCGTGTTCGCGGTAGGAAAATTTTTGTTTTCTATGCAACGTTATCCCACACTTGGCAAGGACAAGATATGAGTAGTACATCCCAGAGATAGTGGGAGGTCCAGGTGTATGGTTCGCAGGATAGCAGAAGGAGATGTCACCCTTAGTAAGCTTGGACCGTGAATGAATCTTGTACCCTGGAGCACTGTCACCACCACAACCCATGGCTGCACGGAGCCGAGAGTAGGAGCATGAGTACTTCTCCTTGCCGGTCATCCGGGTGATGGTGCGGTCCGCATCATCATGGAAGAAGACGGTGCAGTGGAACTGACGGACTAGGAGGGGACAAAAGGTAGGATCCTCTTGTTGATCATCGGGCTTTAGGCACACAAGGTCATATAGTCCCATACCCTTCAAGGTTTCAACCACAAAGCGGTACTTTGTGGCTTCATGCAAGGCAAGCACCATTCTTCATAGACTCGTGAGAATCATAGAAACCATCCCATAGGGCTGCTTGTGTCTTGGTCCAGAAGAACTTGTCCCCACGAGTGTAAGTCCGTTGCTCAAAGCGATACGGATTCACCGTCCTCATTTCCTGCCACTCAACACGGTTTGCATTCGCAACATTGAAATTTGGCACCATTTCATCATCCTCTTGGGCGGCATGCTTATCCTTTTTCTTGCCACCAACTGACTTGGTTCTACCCCCAGCCGAGCTGCCAATGTCAGTACCCTGATGAGCTTGAGGGGGTACGCGACTACTAGAATGGCGGGGAGGAATGTCACCAGTCCATCCTCTCTTGGCAACAGTGCCACGTGCCTCACCACTCCAACTACCTGTGAATGAGAAAATAGAGCGAGGATAGCAGTGGGGTAAGTGTACATGTCATCAATAAGAGGGAAGCCAAAAAAAGCATAGCATATATCCAAGTGTATTGATGAGATTGTGCGAAAACTGGGCGATCCGGCGCATTGGCCGGTCCAACCGGGCAGCAGACCGGACGAGCCAGTTGGCGACCGGTTGACCGGGCCGCACGCCGGGCCGGCCGGTTGAGCGGCCGGTTGACCGGGCTGGTGACCGGATCTGTCGATTTGTGAAGTTTTGCCCAGAATTTCTACCACAAAATCATGCAAAAACTCATAAACTTGAATATAGACTATAGCAATAGAGTGGAGTAAGTGCATTGTGTTGTGAGACACTCTAAAGGCATGAGGACTTACAAACCCTAACCCTAACCCTAAAATTTCCCAAAATCTTGTCAAGAAATTGCAATGTGTGATGAGGACTAGAGAATTGGGAGAAAGGTAGATCACATTACCCGAAGACATGGTCCTCCTTGATCAAGAGAGAAAGAAGAACACTAGGTAGGGCTTGAAACCCAAGAACTCCAAGATTACCCAAAATAGCTTGAGAGGGATCAAATCCTTTGGTGGAGATGTTCCAAGGGGCCCGATCTATGGTTTGGTGAAGTTTGGGGGGATTCTTGTGGTGGGAAGGCCCTAGAGCTTGGTGGAGGTGATGGGGGCGGCGGCAATAGAGGTGTGGGAGTTGGGGAAGAATGAGGAAGAAGACCCCAAGGGGTATCCTCTTCCACACATAACAGGCCGCGCGGCCGGTCGGGCGCCCGGTCGACCGGACCTGGCGCCGGCTGATCCGGCCCAGAGGCCGGTCCAACCGGGCCAGAGACCGGCCACCCAGTTTTGTCTCATTTTTGCCTCGTTTTGCCCCTATGCTTTGTGTAAATGTGTGTGAATGCTCAGATGATGACATGTACATATAGATAGATAGATGATGATGAGATGAGCATAGACATGGGGTTGGAAACACAAAGTTCTCTAGGCATACCCATTGGAGAGAAAATCCAAACAAGATGTAAATAGCAACAATGGGCATGATTCGAAGTATATATCAAGAATCATAAGTCATTTTTGAAATAAGTTTTGCAATAAGATCATTTGGCCTTATAGTTAAATCAAGTTGTAATGAAGGCTCAATGAGGGGCGGAGGATTACTCCCCCTATGTGAAAGCGCAAATGTCATGAGACCGCGAAGAGACATGCTTGGGTCCATATAATGACATTGGGTCGATTTATGTTGCACACATAGCTATGCATCATACCAAGACATGGTAGGATGACTATCCCCATATGTGCTATACCTCTAAGCTAGATAGCAAGATAAATGCAAGAATATAGTGCAAGAAGTTAATCAATCCAAGTTTTTAGGATCAAGAATACCAAGTTCTCCTCTCAAGTTAACAAAGCGGGCTTCATCCAAAGGCTTAGTGAAAATATCCGCCAATTGGTAGGTTGTTCCCACATGAGTGAGATCAATATCCTTATTGGCAACATGATCACGTAGGAAGTGATGGCGAATGTGTTATCACCAGAATTTGACCGGATCAGAGGTGGGCCGCGATTAAAGATGGGCTTGAAGGATATACATGGAAGAAATACATGAATCGGCCTTATATGCAAAGTTTGGGCTAGTTTGCCCGTGTATCTGTAACATAGTAGGATACGTGTCGATTAGATAGAGTTTGGCTCGTGCCCGGTTGGGGTTATTCCCACGTTAGAAAGTCTACGGACAATAAATATGTATCTAGGGTTTATGAAATAAACAACAATCACGTTCACCACAAACCAATCTAGGCGCATCGCCAACTCCCTTGTCTTGAGGGTTTCTTCGGGTAAGCATCATGCTGCCTAGATCGCATCTTGCGATCTAGGCGATACATGTTTATTCGCTTGTCCATGCGTTGCTCGTGCTTTGAAGCCTTGTTGATGGCGAGCAACGTAGTTATCATAGATGTTTTAGGGTTAGCATTGTTTCATCGTATCATATGCTTTCGTCCATGCAACCCTTAGACGTCTAGCCGCCCTTACACCTATCTTGGGTGTAAGGGCGGCACCCGCTTGATCATTATTTAGTAGATCCGATCCATTATGATTGCTCCTTGTTCTTCAAGGATTAGTTTAATATCTGCATAGTTAGGCCTTACAAACGGGTTGAAGGATCCGGTGGCGTGTAGGGTGTAGTTTGCTAGCCCTAGACGAGGATGTTCGGGGATCAACTTCGTGTTGGTTTTTAGGCCTTGTCTAGGGTCGGTTTACGATCACCGTGCGTGGCCGCCGAGGCTCAATCACGAGTAGGATGTTCCGATTATGCGGTGAAAACCCTAAATCGTAGTAGGTCGTTGTAGCTTTATTTTGATCAAGCAGGACCACCATCTGATCGTACACCTCGTACGAATCATGGGTGGATCGACTCCTTGAGCCGATTCACAGGACAACCTGAGAGCCGATCGAGGCTCGTATTTAATGTTTACGTGTATGCCATGCGGAAACTAAGCGAGGCACATCCAACACCTTCACGACCAGGTATAGGTCAGGTGGCACGCCCTTGCACCAGCATCGGACGTGCGTGCCGAGTCTTTGCGGGCCGTCGCTCGGAGGGACCAGGGCCAGCCGCAGTCCTGGGAGCCTCCCGGCTCTACCGTGTTGCCTGTCGCTGCTCGTCGGTGGGTTTCTGACCGCAACACATTCTGGCACGTCCGGTGGGACCGTCTTCGACATCAACCGCATCGCCATCTACATCTGAGATGGCGGAAGGCACTCCAGTCACGTACGAGGATCTGGCCGAGGAGCTCAAGAAGAAGTATGACGAGGTCAAAGCAATCCTCGAAGCCGACCTCATCGGCTCTTTTCACGGAACCCGCTCACATGGCATCGGGTGGAAAGGGTTCTCACTGAAGCGCGCTCGATGGAGTGGACCTGTCCGCCCCGTCGAGAAGAACGCACCGAGTCTCGCGTCGGGAGATTAACTTCATGGTAGCTCATTCGCTGCACCGCCATTCCGAGAGCACTGGTGAACACTTTGGAGCGTGTCGCTCTTCGCGTGATCCAGGAAATCATGAGGCATCGGTACTCTCCGTCGGGACCAGCTCTAGGGACTCACCAAGGAGAGATGCCACTCCGAGTCTCGTCCACCGCTGCCATTCGCGTTGGCAGCACCGAAGTGCCGAATTCACCGGCATACGTGGTCTACAAGATCGGTGGTGACCCTAGTGACTACCAGTTCTTGCATGAGGCGCCTAAGGAGATCCCTCACGGATACACGTGCACATACGTGCCGAGGCTCGCGATGGTCGGGCACTCACGAGCCGAGCTGCAACAGCGAGACTCACGGAACAGCGGGGAGGAACTTCGGGAACAGATCTTGAGAAGCAGACGTGGCTAGCTAAGTATGCCACAACGACAAACCTCCAGAGCTCAGCTCTTGCAATTGGCTCAGAGTTGGAAAAGCAAGCATGGCTGGCTAAGTATGCCACTCCGGCGAATCTTCAGAGTTCGACTCCTGCAGCCAGCACCGCGGATCGGATCGGTACAATCTCGAGAGACCAGTTCGGCATGGTGCCGAAAAGGAGGACAATCGGCTATTCCAAGCCGTACCCCAACGAGTACGAGTTGATCCCGCTACCACCCAAATATCGGCTCACTGATTTCTCCAAGTTTAATGGATCAGATGGTTCCGGCTCCATCGAGCATGTGAGCCGATATTTGGCACAGGCTGGGCACGATCTCGGCATCGGATGAGCTGCGTGTGAGGTTCTTCGCACGGTCCCTCACAGGATCGGCTTTCGGGTGGTACACATCGCTGCCACCAGATTCAATCCGGACTTGGAAGCAGTTGGAAGAGCGAGTTCCACATGCGGTATCACTCGAGAGGCTTCCGAGGCTGGCATTGCCGATCTAGCACAAGTACGACGGAAGCGCGGAGAAACGGTGTCGGAATATGTCCGGCGCTTCGGGACCGTTAGGAACCGATGCTATTCGGCTCATGTGGCTGAAAAAGAAGCGAGTCGAGTTGGCGGTGGTGGGTCTCGCATCACCGATCAAGGACGTGGCCTCCCAAGCGAGACTACCCTTCACGGCGCACATGGTGCGAAGGCTGTCGGCATATGAACGGCGCCACCCAGATGTATACCAGGATAAATTCAAGCGTGTGGTGGTCCTGGTTGAGGCAGATGAAGATGAAGGTTCTGCGGGAGATCAAGAGGTAGCAGTGGCTGAATGGACTCGGGGGGGCAAGCCCTGTGTCCTGCAAGTGGGTTAAGCCACAAGGTCCTCCAAGGGGGTTTGACTTCGACGTTACAAAAGCTGAGCAGATTTTCGACCTCTTACTTAAGGAGAAGCAGCTAAAGGCACTCGAAGGCCACAAGATCCCCACGGCTCAGGAGCTGAACGGGAAGCCATACTGCAAGTGGCATAACACGTTCACCCATGCCACCAACGACTGCAGGGTGTGGCGTCAGCAGGTCCAAATGGCGATAGAACAAGGGGGTCTAATTTTCAGCCAGTACGCCATGAAGGTCGACACACACCCGTTCCCCGCCATTAACATGGTGGAGTGCACTTACCCTGGAGGGTGCCAGCCAGGATTCTCGTTCAACATCAACATGGTAGGACCTGGGCACCACTCTGGTAAGGACGGAGACGAGGGCAGCTGCTCTCATAGCAAGGACACAGAGGAAGCCGTTCCACGCGATCGGCTCCGTCACGATGGCATGCGCTACATCACAGAGGGAGAAGTGAGGAACGTGAGATATCAGCGACCTCTCTCTGATCACCTCCTCAACAAGTATGTGAGTCAATATGACCAACGCCGACGATACAACGACGATGATGAAAGAGATCGTCTGGCTAGGGATGCCAGGAGACATCGTCGGCATGATCACGACGAGGAGAGATATGAGCGCCACGCCAAGGAAAAGTCGAGAGAGCAAGACGACGTGGACAGGCACTGGGACTGTCCCTTCTTCGATACTTCGCTGGGATTCGAGGAATGAGCCGATTGCCTACAATCGGCAGCGCCGAGAATGTAGACGAAGAAGAAGGATGCGGCTAACGTGTCCGTGTTCAAACGTCTAGGGCCTCTCCCGCCTCGGAACAAGCACGCCGAGTCCTCTCGGGTGGAAGATCTCGAGGAATTGGAAGACGATGATGAAGAAGAAGAAGATAAGTACCACCGGCCAAGGTGGTGCCCTGATGGACTCAGCCGTTCCCAAAAGCGTAGGGTTCAGCGACTACGTGGTTTGGAGGAAGCCGAAAGGTTATACCTACACACGTTAAGGAAGGCGCGGCCTGATGCGGCCGCGAAAATTCAGCGAACCCTCGGACGAAGAAGGTCGGCCACAAAGGAAAGAGTGGCGCCCCGGACAAAAGAAAGCCGATGATGAGACATCGGGCTGGCACAAACATGGTGTTCATCCTTCCAACGGAGTTTAGTGCTCCAGGATTAGACGAAGCACCTGTGGCACAACTTGATCTGCGGCCCACGGCCGGTTATCTTTGAGAAGCCACGAGAAAGAAGCTACGGACATCCGAAGGCCACTGTACTTGCGAGGCTATATCAATGGGCAGCCTGTCAACAAGATGCTTGGTGGACACCGGAGCGGCGATCAACATTATGCCATACTCCATGCTACGTCGTTGGGACGCTCTAGCTCGGATCCGATCAAGACCAACGTGACACCGAGCGATTTCAACGGCCAAGCATCCGACGCACAAGGTGTTCCGAACGTGGATCCGACCGTAGGAAGGAAAACCATCCCTACGACGTTCTTTATTGTTGACGAGCAAGAGCACCTATGCTTGTCCTGCTAGGGAGAGGCCGGATCCACGCCAAGCTGTTGCATTCCATCCACGATGCACCAATGCCTAATACGGTGGGATGGAGATGAAGTAGAGGTCGTCCACGCAGATGATTCAGCCGAGATTTCAACGGCCGGCATGAACGTTTGGGAGACAACAGGCCAAGAGCCACTCTCAGGCATCAATTTGGACGACTGCGAGCGCATCGACGTGACGAAGGACGGGGTTAGGCTGGTCTTATCCACCGGCCTGACCGTATAGCAAGAACAAACCTGTGGACAAACGTGGCGAGGCCGATCCTTGGGATCGGCCCCAAGGATCTATGGAGGAACATTGCAAAACCTTCATTGAGCGATTCAATCAACATGGAGGCCGATTCCAGCAATCGGCCAAAATTATCCTCACCATGCATTCTGCCTGGGTTCAACGTCGATCTAATGGGCAATGGGTTTACGTCGGATGATGAGCTGGAAGAAGTCAACATTGGTCCTAACGGAGCCGACGTTCAAATATAGTGCCTTGGCTAACCACAGAGCCGATATCCGCAGTTACCTGGCAGAATCGGCTCGGGGGGCACCTAATCAGATGAACATGTGTGATACATGTCCGCCCTTACGCCGGTGTTAAAGAAATATTGGGGGCCGATAGAAAAATCGGCCAGTAAAAAAAATTCTCACGATATACAGCCGGTGCACGGACATCGACTTTAGAGCTAAGAAACAAAGCCGATGCACAGCCATCGACTCTAGTACAATTACATAGGATCTACCCGCTGCGTGTTCACGACGCGGATTTTCACCAGGACTTCCAACCCTTTGCGCAAGGTCGCCAGTTCAGCAGTACTATCAGAGGTGTCAGTTTGGCGTACAAGACAGCCTTGTGTTCATTAAGCCGTTGTGTTTCGTCTACAATATCGGCTTTCAACGGAAGAAAAGGTGATCGATGGTGGCAAGTTTGGCTGGCTCTGCGTGTTGGGTTTCTCAGATTCGCTCAAGTTCGGGTCCATTTGTCTGAACTGTATGTCCTCACCGCCGTTCTCGCCTTGACTGAGGCTCTGGGGGCAGCTGATTTGGTAGGCACTCTGTTTTTGGAAGCCGATTGAAGTGTCATCGGCTGATCCTGCATCATAAACTTCTTCGAAAGTGGTGAGTTGTTGCAGAAGAAGATCACCAGAGTTGCTGGAAGGAGCCTGAAAGGGAAGCCATCATCATCTACAGGGTCAGGGCCGTTTCTGTTGCTGCAAAAAGATAGAGCAAGGCGCTATGTTCGGACAGCCAGGAGCGGTTAAGGATCACCTTCAGGCCAGAGACCATAGCATGGGCATTGGATGATGTTGCCCTTAGGTCCGTTGCAGCTGCGAACCTGTGCGATTGACATCTGGGGTTCATATGGCCGTGGGTTGGATCTGTTCAAGCGGCGATTTGGGGATCTGAGTTTTGCTCTTTCGGACAAGTCGCAGATTACCATTTGGATAGGCAATAGAGTTGGCTTTGCTCGCGTTTCATGGCAAGGTCCGATGCGCTGCCATCGGCTCTTGATTTGCTGACTTATGTTAGCAATCGGCAAAATTGGTAAAAGGACAGAATCAGCTGAGAAATTTCTTCTTCATTAATAAGGGGGGTTTTTTACAATGAAGAGCCGATTTCTCAAGAAAGGAAGAACAAAAGAAGAGCTGATTGCTCAGGAACTACTAGTCCTACATTACTAATCCTCGCTGGCCTCGTCGGCGGCATCGTAGCTGCCGCCGGCGCTGCTTCCGGAGAGTTCCTCGTCGCTGCTGGCCCAGCCCTCGACCGGAGCCTCTTCTTCCTCATCATCATCATCGTCCTACCTGTCCGCCCAAGCGCGGAAGCGCTTCGCCGGCGGATACCCAGCGGAGGAGGAGGAATCATCCTCCTCCTCTTCCTCTTCTTCCTCTACTTCTTCTTCTTCCTCCTCCTCGTTGGAGGAGGTGGAGTTCGCCCAGTAGTGGAGGTCGTCTTCGCTCTCGCTCTTCAGCTCCCCTTCGATGAGGAACTCGAGGTCGTCTTCCCCATCGGTCAGAGGTAAGTCACCATCTGACCCGACGAGTGCTTCGGGTGGGCCATCTGGCACGTGGTCAAAGTTCCACTCCTGCTCGCTCGAGGAGGAAGATTGGAAAGAGAGGCCTGAGGAGATGGAGGAAGAGGAAGACATTGCTACAGGGAAAGAGGGTTTTCTAGGTGCCGATGGCCGGAACAGAGCAAGAGGATGAAGTGGCGAACCGTTCGGCACAGTTAAATAAGAGGGGTATAGTGGAGATTTAATGCCATTGCGGTTTCCGAGGGAGTGATGTTAAAGCTATCAAATCTTGCAAAGAAGTTGAGGAGGCAAGGCATCATGATGAAGGATACTGCGACGGTTCCGCTTCTGCCACGACATGACCCGACGAAGGAAAAGCATAGTGATTTTGGAATTGTCATTTCCAAAACCAGGGGGGCATGTGTTATCACCAGAATTTGACTGGATCAGAGGTGGGCCGCGATTAAAGATGGGCTTGAAGGATATACATGGAAGAAATACATGAATCGGCCTTATATGCAAAGTTTGGGCTAGTTTTCCCGTGTATCTGTAACATAGTAGGATACGTGTCGATTAGATAGAGTTTGGCTCGTGCCCGGTTGGGGTTATTCCCACGTTAGAAAGTCTACGGACTATAAATATGTATCTAGGGTTTATGAAATAAACAACAATCACGTTCACCACAAACCAATCTAGGCGCATCGCCAACTCCCTTGTCTTGAGGGTTTCTTCCGGGTAAGCATCATGCTGCCTAGATCGCATCTTGCGATCTAGGCAGTGCATGTTTATTCGCTGTCCATGCGTTGCTCGTGCTGAAGCCTTGTTGATGGCGAGCAACGTAGTTATCATAGATGTTTTAGGGTTAGCATTGTTTCATCGTATCATATGCTTTCGTCCATGCAACCCTTAGACGTCTAGCCGCCCTTACACCTATCTTGGGTGTAAGGGCGGCACCCCGCTTGATCATTATTTAGTAGATCCGATCCGTTATGATTGCTCCTTGTTCTTCAAGGATTAGTTTAATATCCGCATAGTTAGGCCTTACAAACGGGTTGAAGGATCCGAGTGGCGCGTAGGGTGTAGTTTGCTAGCCCTAGACAGGATGTTCCGGGGATCAACTTCGTGTTGGTTTTTAGGCCTTGTCTAGGGTCGGTTTACGATCACCGTGCGTGGCCGCCGAGCTCAATCACGAGTAGGATGTTCCGATTATGCGGTGAAAACCCTAAATCGTAGTAGGTCGTTGTAGCTTTATTTTGATCAAGCAGGACCACCATCTGATCGTACACCTCGTACGAATCATGGGTGGATCGGCTCCTTGAGCCGATTCACGGAGACAACCCGAGAGCCGATCGAGGCTCGTATTTAATGTTTACGTGTATGCCATGCAGGAAACTAAGCGAGGCACATCCAACACCTTCCCGACCGGGTATAGGTCGGGTGGCACGCCCTTGCACCAGCATCGGACGTGCGTGCCGAGTCTTTGCGGGCCGTGCTCGGAGGGACCAGGGCCAGCCGCAGTCCTGGGAGCCTCCCGGCTCTACCGTGTTGCCCGTCGCTGCTCGCCGGTGGGTTTCTGACCGCAACAGAATGTCAATATGTTTGGTGCGACAATGTTGAACCGGGTGGTTGGCGATCTTAATTGCACTTTCATTGTCACAAAGAAGAGGCACCGTACCAAGAGACACACCATAGTATTTCAAGGTTTGCTTCATCCATAACAATTGAGTGCAACAAGATGCCGCGGATATGTATTCGGCTTCGGCGGTGGATAAAGCGGTGGAGTTTTGTTTCTTGGATGACCAACTCACCAATGACCGGCCAATAAATTGGCAAGCCCCGGAGGTAGACTTCCGGTCAACCTTATCACCGGCCCAATCGGAATCCGAATAGCCAATGAGTTCAAAGGTTGACCCCTTTGGATACCATAGCCCGAGAGTAGGAGTGAGAACAAGGTATCTTAGAATCCGTTTGACCGCCATTAAATGGCTCTCCTTGGGAGCGGATTGAAAACGAGCACACATCCCTACACTTAGCATGATATCCGGCCTAGAGGCACAAAGGTAGAGCAAGGATCCTATCATGGAGCGGTATACCTTTATGTCTACATCCTTCTCACCGTCACATGAGCCAAGTTGCCCCTTTACGGGCATGGGTGTCTTCATTGGGCTTGCATTGGTCATGTTGAATTTCTTGAGCATGTCCTTCACATACTTTTCTTGAGAGATGAAGGTGCCTTTTGCAAGTTGCCTCACTTGGAAGCCTAGGAAGAACTTCAACTCTCCCATCATGGACATCTCAAATTTCCTAGTCATCAATAGCTCAAAAGCTTTGTTATGATTGGGGTTAGTTCCACCAAAGATAATATCATCAACATATATTTGACATATAAATAGGCCACCCCCTTTAACCCGCTTGGTGAAAAGGGTGGAATCGACAGTACCCATGCAAAACCCATCATGTAGTAAGAAATCCCTAAGGAACTCATACCAAGCACGTGGAGCTTGCTTGAGACCGTAGAGTGCCTTATGGAGTAAATACACGTGGTTGGGTCGGCATGGGTCTTCGAAACTCGGGGGTTGAGCCACATATGCGGTTTCTTTTAGGGGACCATTCAAAAATGCACTTTTCACATCCATTTGATATAGTATGAAATTGTGGAAAGATGCAAATGCAAGCAAAGACGAATAGCTTCAAGACGGGCTACCGGCGCAAAGGTATCCTCAAAATCCATACCTTCTATTTGGGCAAACCCTTGCGCCACTAACCTTGCTTTGTTTCGTATGACAATGCCATTCTCATCTTGCTTGTTCTTGAATACCCATTTGGTCCCAATAACATTGATGCGACGATCTTTGGGTCTCTCAACTAGAGACCACACTTCATTACGAGTGAAACACTCCAATTCTTCTTGCATGGCAATTACCCAATCCGGATCAACCAAGGCTTCATGTACCTTGAGTGGTTCAAAACTAGACACAAAAGCATGGTGTTGACAATAAGTGATAAGTAATGCATGGTGTCTACGAGTTACCACTCCCCTTGAGATGCTACCAAGGACATGATCTACTTTCATGTCACTTGCCCTTGTAGCGGCCTTGATCTTTGATACGCGTACAGCACGCGTCTGTTGGGAACCCCAAGAGGAAGGTGTGATGCGTACAGCGGCAAGTTTTCCCTCAGAAAGAAACCAAGGTTTATCGAACCAGTAGGAGCCAAGAAGCACGTCGAAGGTTGATGGCGGCGGGATGTAGTGCGGCGCAACACGAGGGATTCCGGCGCCAACGTGGAACCTGCACAACACAACCAAAGTACTTTGCCCCAACGAAACAGTGAGGTTGTCAATCTCACCGGCTTGCTGTAACAAAGGATTAGATGTATAGTGTGGATGATGATTGTTTGCAGAAAACAGTAAAACAATAGCAGCAGATTTGTATTTCAGATGTAAAGAATAGGACCGGGGTCCACAGTTCACTAGAGGTGTCTCTCCCATAAGATAAATAGCATCTTGGGTGAACAAATTACAGTCGGGCAATTGACAAATAGAGAGGGCATGACCATGCACATACATGATATGATGAGTATTGTGAGATTTAATTGGGCATTACGACAAAGTACATAGACCGCTATCCGAGCATGCATCTATGCCTAAAAAGTCCACCTTCGAGGTTATCATCCGAACCCCTTCCAGTATTAAGTTGCAAACAACGGACAATTGCATTAAGTATGGTGCGTAATGTAATCAATAACTACATCCTTGGACATAGCATCAATGTTTTATCCCTAGTGGCAACAGCACATCCACAACCTTAGAACTTTACATCACTCGTCCCGCATTTAATGGAGGCATGAACCCACTATCGAGCATAAATACTCCCTCTTGGAGTTAAGAGTAAAAACTTGGCCGAGCCTCTACTAATAACGGAGAGCATGCAAGATCATAAACAACACATAGGTAATAGATTGATAATCAACATAACATAGTATTCTCTATCCATCGGATCCCGACAAACACAACATATAGAATTACGGATAGATGATCTTGATCATGTTAGGCAGCTCACAAGATCCGACAATGAAGCACATGAGGAGAAGACGACCATCTAGCTACTGCTATGGACCCATAGTCCAGGGGTGAACTACTCACTCATCACTCCGGAGGCGACCATGGCGGTGAAGAGTCCTCCGGGAGATGATTCCCCTCTCCGGCGGGGTGCCGGAGGCGATCTCCAGAATCCCCGAGATGGGATTGGCGGCGCGCGTCTCGATGAGGTTTTCCGTATCATGGCTCTCGGTACTGGGGGTTTCGCGACGAAGGCTTTAAGTAGGAGGAAGGGCAACGCGGGGGGGCCACACGAGGGCCCCACACACCAGGGCCGCGTGGCCAAGACCTGGGCCGCGCCGCCCTGGTGTGGCGGCGCCTCTTGGCCCCACTTCCTTTCCCCCTCGGTCTTCTGGAAGCTTCGTGCAAAAATAGGACCCTGGGCGTTGATTTCGTCCAATTCCGAGAATATTTCCTTACTAGGATTTATGAAACCAAAAACAGCGAGAAAACAACAAGCGGCTCTTCGGCATCTCGTTAATAGGTTAGTGCCGGAAAATGCATAAATACGACATAAAGTATGTATAAAACATGTAGATATCATCAATAATGTGGCATGGAACGTAAGAAATTATCGATACGTCGGAGACGTATCAATCTTCCGAATGGTTCCTTCGTGATCAATGAATTCATCTCTTGCTAGTGCTTGATCATGAGGGACCACTTGAGCTTGATCATGAGTTGTGGATGTCTCTTGATCATCATCATGGTCTTGCTCAGTGGAATGAGGACTTTCTTCTTGTTCTTCGGAATGTGACTCATCTTGAGTGGAGGATGGTTCTTGAGTTGCACTTGAAGGTTCGGCTTGAGTTGAGCTAGGCTCCACTTGAGCCGTGCTTGATACTTCTATTCCATCATCTTGATCATTATTATGAATTTCCATGGGCCGAATGTGTCCAATGCCCATATGCTTGATGGCACTAGATGGATCATCATCATTACCTGCAACACATGGAACAAATTTCTCCACTTGGGAGCCATTATCCTCCAAGAACTCCACGTCACAAGATACTTCAATAGTCCCAGTGGACCGGTTGTAGTACCTATAGGCGTGAGAGTTCTCCGCATAACCAACAAATATGGCCTCTATGGTTCTAGTTTCAAATTTACCGAGCTTTCCTTTGTTGTTCTTAACAAGGCATTTGCATCCAAAGACACGAATGTACATGACATTAGGCTTGTTACCGGTAAGAAGCTCGTATGGAGTTTTGTTGTGGAGGGGACGGAGGAAGAGCCGGTTGGAGTAGTGGACGGCCGTAGAGATGGCTTCTCCCCAAAAGTTGTGGGGTGAGTTGAATTCACTCAACATGGTTCTTGCCATCTCAATGATAGTCCGGTTCTTCCTTTCAACAACACCATTTTGTTGAGGGGTGTATGGCGCCGAAAACTCATGCTTGATGCCCTCATCATCAACAAACTCTCGCATGGTGTAGTTCTTGAACTCGGTGCCATTGTCGGTCCTTATCGCCTTGATCTCGGATTCATACATACGTTGAGCTTTCTTGGCGAAGATGATGAACTCCCTATGGGTCTCATCCTTAGACTTAAGGAGAAAGACCCAAGAGTATCTTGAGTAGTCATCAACAATGACAAGTCCATACTTGCTCCCACCAAGAGTATCATAATGTGATGGCCCAAAGAGATCCAAATGGAGGAGCTCCAAAGGCCTAGATGTGGTGACGATACTCTTGATAGGATGTCTCTTCTTGAGTTGCTTTCCGGCTACACAAGCACTGCAAACACGATCGTTCTCAAAAGAAATACCGGTTAGTCCCACAATGTGTTCACCCTTTAGGAGTTGTTTGAGATTCCTCATGTTGACATGACCAAGGCGGCGATGCCACAACCAACCTTCGTCATGCTTGGTCGCCATTATACATGTGGAGTGAGAGGAGCTCTCTTTCGAGAGGTCAACCACGTAAAGGTTGTTCTCCACATATCCAACGAGGACCAATTTGAGATTGTCACTCCTAAAGACTTTCACACAATAACTAGTAAAATATGAATTGTAACCGGCATCGGCAAGATGATATATAGAAAGTAAGTTATAGCCAAGGGATTCAACAAGCATAACCGTCTCAAGGAACAAGTCCTTAGAGATTGCTACCTTGCCATACCCAAGTACCTTTCCCTTTAAGTTATCACCAAAGGTAATGCTTGACTTCTTGTTGATATCTTCAATGAATTGATCAAGCACACCTCTTCCTCCGGTCATATGATGGGTGCATCCACTATCAAACACCCATTTTGGACCACCGGAGGAATACCCCTACAAAATCAAGTAGAGGATTTAGGAACCCATCGATTAATGGGTTCCTTTGCAATGGCAACAATATCTTTTGGTACCCAAATTGAGTACCCTCTATAAGCATAGCCATTAGGAGGGCCAACATAGTTAGCATAGACATCACCATAATAATCAACAAATAATGCATAGTGATTGTTTGGCCCCATGCGGTCACCACTAGTGGCTTTGCCCTTTGAGGCTTTGCCATTATTAGTGACCTTCTTGTTCTTATCTTGAGCGGGTTTCTCCTTGTTGTAGTTCTTCTTCTTGTGAGACTTGGGAACATATCCAAGTCCAAACTTTTGATTGTTTGACCTTTGCTTACTCAAGAGGTCATCCAATCCCATCTTGTTCTTGGCGGTGGTGAACTTTTCAAGTTCCTTTGTTAACCTAACATTTTCCTCAAGAATAGATGCATGCTCACAAGAGGATTCATTAGGATGATAGTCGAGACCATATTTAGTCACCAAGGATTCAAGATATGCATTGGTCTCAACATGCAAAGAGATTCCTCTTGTAAACGAACATGTTCCTCAACAAGCTTAGCATGCTCACTAGTAAAAGAGGTAGGGGAACTAGCATGCTTTTCAACAACAATGGGATCCTTAATTGATTCAAGTGCTTTTGTGTAGGTTTCTTGGAGTAGGTCATGGTTTTCTCCAAGTTTCTTGAGCTCATCCTTAACAAGCTTGTTAGCTCTTTCAAGATGGTCAAGATCCCTAGTGAGAGAAGCATGAGCAACTTCAAGTTCCTCCTTTGAGGTATGGAGCACTTGAGTCAAAGATTGAGCCCTATCAATAGTTTCTAGGTCCTTAACTTTATCAAGTTCATAAGTTTCAATTTGTTGCTTAAGACCTTGAGATATGCACCTTTCGGTTTTTAGCTCTTGTCTTAGGAGATTGAATCTCCGTTCCTTCTCGATTCAAATGATATTCTAATTCCTCAATGGACTCATCCTTTTCCTTGAGTGAGTCCATCAAGAAATCAAACTTGACAAGAGCTTCACCACGAAGGGTGCATCTAACATCATAGAGTTCCTTAAGCACAATTAATTCTTCTTGATTTTCGTTTTCATCATCAAGAACACTAGATAGGGAAGGTGGACGTTCCATTACCTTGGTTTCCCTTGCCATAAGACAAGAGCCAACAATTGTAGAGGAGGGAGAGTCATCGGAGTCATCATCTTGAGTTGTTCTTGCCATGAAGGAAGAACCAACATCATTCTCCGTGGAGTAGTCCTTGGAGTAGTCATATGTGAAGAGTGACCCGGGCTTAGAGAAAGCCAAGCCGGCCACCCCGGCCTCCTTCTCCTCATCTTCCTCTTCATCATCGGATAAGTACTCGGCCCCAACAAAGGCTCTTCCCTTGTTCTTCTTGTATCGATCGTTGATTGGGTTTGGCTTCAATCTTGGCTTGGCCCCTTTGATGAATCTTGGCTTGTCTACCCTTTAATCATAAGGGCACTCATTTGCAAAGTGGCTATCTTCATCACAATTGTAGCAAGTTCTCTTCTTCTTCTTGTCATTGAGGAGCATTAGGAACTTTGCCTTGTATTTCTTGGCAAAGAAAGCAAAGTCGGTAGCAATGTCACTAGTTGAAGTCATCTCTTCTTCTTCTTCAATTTCATAGTCTTCTTTGCTTCCATGATCGGCCCTAGCTTTGAGAGCAAGGTTGTGTGACGCTTCATGGTTGTGTGAGGCTTCATCAACACGGTCCATTGCCATGAGTCTCTTTCCCGCTTTGGCCATGTTTTCATTGGCCGCCACATAGGAGACTAGATCATCGGAGTTGAGATCGGCACTCTTGGTCATGATTTGCAAGTTGAGTGCAAGGTTGGTGTCTTCTTGCTTGACGGAAATCATAGCAATGACCTTGGACTTTATGAGTGCTTCATTCATCTCGAAGCCGTCATTGTACTTCTCAACACCAAGTCCCTTGACTCTTACTCTAAGAGCACCAAGCCTAGCATAGGCATCGGCCACGGATTCTCCATCTCGAATCATGAACTGGTGGGCCTCTTGCTTTGCGGTCTCATAAAGAGCTGATTGGATCAAATCGGTTCCCTCTTGGAGTACTACGATCCGATCCCACAACTCTTTAGCGGAGTTGATGTCATTGACTTGATCAAGAAGCTTGCGGTTGATGCCACTTCTAATCTTGTCACGTGCGGAGGCATTGAGTTGATGGTTGTAGAATTCGGTGGAGGTCAACCGAATGGGATCTTGTGGCTCCCGGTATCCATGAACAATGATCTCCCATAACTCCACACCTGCAACTGCGAATATGAGATTCCATAGAAGATTTCCAAAAAGGAAAGTGAGTTCCATAAAAATGGGGAACATTCCCACTATGGTTTATATGAGGCATGGGTGAAGTGTTTTTGGGATAGTCATGATTAACTTCATGGAAACTCCCTAGAGAGGCCGAAGCCGCACTAGGAGGAGGTCCACTAGTCAATTTCTTAAGCATGGTAGACATTTCTGTCATTTGGTTTTGTAGCTCATCCTCCTTTTTCTTCTTCTCGGCATCATATGCCAAGAGTCCAGATTTCATCTCTTTAACCGAAAGGTTAGAGTCGTCATCTAGACCCTCGAAGAGTTATCCATCTCACTCTTAAGGCGGTGAAGCCCTTAATAAGAGTCCAGAGCTCGATACCAATTGAAAGTATAGAGATGGTAAACCTAGAGGGGGTGAATAGGTTTCTACAAGTTTTAATTCTTTCTTTGCAATATTAGGCTTTGCGGAATATAAAGGTGAGCCTAATGCAAACTAGGTGAAGCAACCTATATGAGGATACAACTAACTCGAGCACGAAGGCTCTCACAGGCAGTTAAATCACAAGTAAGGAGTTCGGTTAGAGATAACCGATAGCACGCGGAGATGAGGATGTATTCCCGTGTTCCCTTGCTTTGCAACAAGGTACGTCGCGTTTGGAGGGGTGGAGGTCCCACGAAGGATTCCCCACGCCACGAAGGCTCACCCTATTCTCCGGAGCCTATCCCACGAAGGAATAGCTCACTCACTTGTGGTAGACTTTGAGGTAGCCTCCAAACCTTCACAATCTTGCCCGGAGCAAATCCACGGCTCGGATGCTTCCGGACTCCTCTTGCCCACCTAGGGTTTCCAAGGAACCCTAGGAAGCAAGCTTCTCGATGAATACAAGGGGGAATGAGATTTGGCTTGGTAGAACAAGTAGATCGGGTCCTCCTCTAACGATTCCCGGAGGGATTTGAGTTTGTGTGGAGGAGGAGGTAGATCCGAGGCTTTTGGTGTTTCTAGCAATGGAGTAAGAGAGAGAGAGCTCAAGAACAGCTTGTAGTGTAGTGCCTAACTGTTCAGAGGTAGGAGAAGGCCTATTTATAGTGTTCTTCGAAATATGGCCGTTGGTCACTTGTCACCTCAGCTTTTCTCTCGACAAACCCGGTTGACCGGACCACAGACCGGACTGCCCGGTGGTGAGGCCGGTCGGACCGGGCTAGCGACCGGATACCCTTTGCGTCGTCCTGGAGCTCCTCCGGTTGGCGCCCGGTTGGCGACCGGTCGACCGGGCCGCACGCCGGACTCTCCGGTTGTTAGGCCGGTTGACCGGTCGGCAACCGGATCAGTTGGTTCCTCGTATGGAGCCCGGTTGGCGACCGGTCGACCGGGCCGTGCGCCGGACTCGCCCCGGTTGGCGACCGGTTGGCCGGGCAGCACGCCGGACTGGCCGGTCTGTAGTCCGGTTGGATCGGGCTGCAGACAGGATTTCTGCTGTAGACCCCTTTTCGATTGTTGTTGAAGTGGGGGGTCTCCTTTAGCCTTCTTGTTCCTTTGATACACCATTTATGCCTCTTTTCCTAATACCTGAGATTATCCTTATAAACATATTAGGCCAAGTACTCTAGCACGATGTCATTGTTACCAAAATAATGGATAAGGGTAAAATACCCTTACACAAGATGCCGAAGCGCCAGTTCCTGTTTTCTGCTGTTTTTGGTTTCAGAAATCCTACATAGGAAATATTCTCGGAATTGGACGAAACAAAAGCCCACGGTCTTATTTTCCACGGAGCCTTCCGGAACACCGAAGAGGAGACGAAGAGGGGCCACGAGGAGGCCACACCATAGGGGGCGCGGCCCCACCCCCGGCCGCGCCGCCATATGGGGTGGGCCCTCGGGCGTCCCCCTCGACTCTGCCCCTTCGCCTATATAATCCTTCCGTCGCGAAAACCCTAGTATCGAGAGCCACGATACGAGAAAAGTTCCAGAGACGCTGCCGCCGTCAACCCCATCTCGGGGGTTCTGAAGATCGCCTCCGGCACCCTGCCGGAGAGGGGAATCATCACCGGAGGGCTCTACATCACCATGCCCGCCTCCGGGCTGATGCGTGAGTAGTTCATCCTTGGACTATGGGTCCATAGCAGTAGCTAGATGGTTGTCTTCTCCTCTTGTGCTATCATGTTTAGATCTTGTGAGCTGCCTATCATGATCAAGATCATCTATTTGTAATGCTACATGTTGTGTTTGTTGGGATCCGATGAATATGGAATACTATGTCAAGTTGATTATCGATCTATCACATATGTGTTGTTTATGATCTTGCATGCTCTCCGTTGCTAGTAGAGGCTCTGGCCAAGTTGATACTTGTAACTCCAAGAGGGAGTATTTATGCTCGATAGTGGGTTCATGTCTCCATTGAACTGCGGGAGTGACGAGCAACCCCTAAGGTTGTGGATGTGCTGTTGCCACTAGGGATAAAACATCAATGGTTTGTCTAAGGATATTTGTATTGTTTATATTACGCACAGTACTTAATGCAATTGTCTGTTGTTTGCAACTTAATACTGGAAGGGGTGCGGATGCTAACCTGAAGGTGGACTTTTTAGGCATAGATGCATGCTGGATAGTGGTGTATGTTCTTTGTCGTAATGCCCTAAGTAAATCTCATAGTAGTCATCATGATATGTATGTGCATTGTTATGCCCTCTCTATTTGTCAATTTCCCAACTGTAATTTGTTCACCCAGCATGTTATTTATCTTATTGGAGAGACACCACTAGTGAACTGTGGACCCCGGTCCATTCTTTTACATCTGAAATACAACCTACTGCAATCATTGTTCTCTGCTGTTCTTTGCAAACAAACATCATTCTCCACACCATACGTTTAATCCTTTGTTTACAACAAGCCGGTGAGATTGACAACCTCACTTTGTTAAGTTGGGGCAAAGTATTTTGATTGTGTTGTGCAGGTTCCACGTTGGCGCCGGAATCCCCGGTGTTGCGCCGCACTACACTCCTTCACCAACAACCTTCACGTGGCCTTCATCTCCTACTGGTTCGATAACCTTGGTTTCTTACTGAGGGAAAACTTGCTGTTGTACGCATCACACCTTCCTCTTGGGGTTCCCAACGGACGTGTGCTTCACGCGCCGTCACGCCCTCCCGCACGCCCGCCGTCGCCTCCCCGTCGCCCGCCTCCCCGTCGCCCGCCCGCCCGCCCGCGCCCGCCCGCCCGGTCGCCTCCGCCTCCCCGCCGCCCGAGCAGCCGTGCTCCCGCCGCCCGGTCGCCCCCGCCGCCTGGTCGCCTCCGCCTCCCCGCCGCCCGAGCCGCCGCGGCCGCCCCGAGCCCGCCCGGTATGCCCCTTGTTGTTTAATTTTTGCTAATTTTTCTTTTAGCTTCATTGTTGGAAACTCATATATTAGTTTTTGTTGTATTATGTAGATGGACACCGACGATACGGCGTCGTTGTCCGATGATTCCGGTTGGTCATCGTCGGATGATTCGGATATTGAGGAGTTGCTTCAAGATGACGATGTCGAGATGGTGAGCCTCCTCATCGACGTGCAAGAGTTTGAAGACCGCAAGAAGCTGATGGATCAGAGGAGAGGGACGAAGATGGGACGAGTCACCATCTACCTGAACCGCGCTCTCGGCCACGAGCAATTGATGCACGACTACTTCGCGGAGGTACCGACATACCCACCACGCCTCTTCCGGAGAAGGTACCGAATGCGCCGTAGTTTGTTCGTGAAGATTGTCAATGATTGTGTGGTCGCCTCAGACTATTTCAAGCGTCGTAGATCCGCCGCCGGTATCATGGGGTTTAGTGGGTACCAAAAGATATCGGCGGCAATGCGGGTGCTCGCTGATACGTCTCCAACGTATCTATAATTTCTGATGTTCCATGCTAGTTTTATGACAATACCTACATGTTTTGCTCACACTTTATAATGTTTTTATGCATTTTCCGGGACTAACCTATTAACAAGATGCCGAGGTGCCAGTTCCTGTTTTCTGCTGTTTTTGGTTCCAGAAAAGCTGTTCGGGGAATATTCTCGGAATTCGACGAAACAAAAGCCAAACCTCCTATTTCTCCGAGGGACACACGGAGCCAGAAGGGCAAGCCAGGGGGAGGCCCACGGCCTCCAGACCATAGGGGGGCGCGGCCAAGGAGGGGGGCGCACCGCCATATGGGGTGGGCCCCCCGGGCACCCCCTCGCGCCGCCCTTTCGCCTATATATTCCCTCGCGACGCGAAAACCCTAAATCAATCGATCATACTCCAGAAAGACTCCGGAAACACCGCCGCCATCGCGAAACCTAGTTTCGGGGGTCAGAAGTTCCTGTTTCGGCACCCTGCCGGGACGGGGATCGACCCCCGGAGCCTTCTCCATCGACGCCACCGCCTCCATCATGCTCCGTGAGTAGTTCCCCCATGGACTACGGGTTCTAGCAGTAGCTAGTTGGTACTCTCTCTCTCCCATGTACTTCAATAAAATGATCTCATGAGCTGCCTTACATGATTGAGATCCATCTGATGTAATCGGTGTTGTGTTTGTTGGGATCCGATGAATTGTTACATTATGATCAGTCTATCTATAAAGTTTGTGAAGTTATTGTTGCTGCAATCTTGTTGTGTTTAATGCTTGTCACTAGTGCACGAGTGGCATGATCTTAGATTTAAGCTCTATAATTATTGCTTAGATTGTATCTACAAGTTGTTTGCACATGTCTATGTCCGGAACCCGAGGCCCCGGAGTGACAAGCAATCGGGATAACTGGAAGGGAAGGCTTAGATATGAGGATCACATTTTTTCACCAAGTGTTAATGCTTTGCTCCGGTGCTCTTTTAAAAGGAGTACCTTAATTACCAGTAGATTCCCTTGAGGCCCGGCTGCCACCGGCTGGTAGGACAAAAGATGTTATGCAAGTTTCTCATTGCGAGCACGTATGACTATATATGGAAAACATGCCTACATGATTAGTAAACTTGATGTTCTGTCTTAATGCTATTTCAATCCTATCAATTGCCCAACTGTAATTTGTTCACCCAACACTTGTCACTTGTTATTGGAGAGTTACCACTAGTGTAGATAGCTGGGAACCCCGGTCCATCTTTCATCATCAAATACTCACTCGGTCCTATATGCCATTAGAAGTAGTATCAACTATTTTCTAGTGCCATTGCCTCTGTGTTACCTGCTATCGCTGATGTGTTATCGTTACTATTGCTCTCATATTACTCGTTGCTTTCACATCACCCCTGTTACTAGTGCTTTTCCAGGTGCAGCTGAATTGACAACTCAGTTGTTAAGGCTTATAAGTATTCTTTGTCTCCCCTTGTGTCGAATCAATAAATTTGGGTTTTACTTCCCTCGAAGACTGTTGTGATCCCCTATACTTGTGGGTTATCACTCGCCTATGGCATACCCGCGGACTACACTGACGAGTATCTTCGCATTGGACAAGATACAACCACGGAGTCCGTCCGTAGGTTTGCAAAATTGGTCATCCGGTTGTATGGTGACATAGGCATCCCCAATGGGCCTGCCAAAGATGGTACCCGGGGTTTATTGAAGGCCCACGACTCGAAGAATATAAAGTTCGGAAGCCCAAGATAGTGTTAAGGAAAGCTAGAGTTGTATTAGGAAATATAGACTTGTAATCTTGCGGGACGGTTTGGAAACCCTCCCGGACTCTGTAACTTGTGTATTGTGAATCCCTCGGCTCCTCCTCCTATATAAGGGGGAGTCGAGGGACAAAGAGAGGATCGATTCATTGTTCTACGCAACCCTAGTTTTTACGTCGTCGAGTACTTTTCGGCTGAAACCTTCGAGATCTACTTGCCCTCTACTTCTGACTAAAACCCTAGTCTACAATCTGTAGGCATTGATAAGTTAATCCCTTGTCAATTGGCGCCATCTGTGGGAATTAGAGGTGTCAAGGATCTGATCTCGATGGCACGTTCAAGATCGTCATCTTCATCAACTGGAAGCAACGCAATGGACAGAGGTAAACAGATCGAAACTGGTCTAGTTGATTTTGTTCCTCACCCGCCCTCCCGTTTGGATGCATATGCGTATCTGGAGGAGCCTATGGAGATGACGTTCGGGAAGTTCCACTTCCGCGTCGAGAAAGAAGGAGCGTATCGTCTCGAAATTCTGATCTCGTCGGGATTATCAGCGGTCGATCCCGATTTTTCGAGTTCAGCATCATCAATCGAGTCAGACGACGAGGAAACTTCGTCGCCACGCTTCATCAGCACCATGGCAAGTGAAAAACTAGCCAAGATCTTCAGCGACATGTCTTTCGAGTCATCCGCGAACTCCTATATAAGCGATGACTCGAGCGACATCGACAGCTTCAACTTCATCGACAGATCCATCACTGTTGGAAAGGTCTTCACCAATCTCCATGATGGTGTCACCAAACCCGACAAAGTTCAGAATTCAAAATATCATCAGATCTACGCAATTGGAGAACCAAGCCGGCCAGAACCGGCGACGTCAGAGGCTTTCGACGATGCGGGAAATCCGTATGTCGATCCCGTAGATCTCACGCGAGGTTTGGGAACAAAATATATCGGACCAGGAACACGAGAGATGGTGCGATTTCCGCAGGCAGTGTTGGATCGAGTCGCAAGAGCCATTGATGGTACAGAACCAATGACCATTACGGCAACACCTGAGGAGTTACAAGCGTATCAGTATAGGCTTGCACGTACCAGGAGGGAACTCGAGAAACAGAAAATCGAGTTGGACAGGAGGCAGGAAGCAGCCTCCGCGTCAAGCAGGCGAAAGGCAGAGCTAAGCCGACATTCAGGAACTTCGGGAGATAGTCATAGAGAAGCTCGAAGGAGAGCAAGATCTCGCCTGCAAAATATACCTTAAGCAGAGAGAGAAAACTTAGTTCAAAACCTTGACATGTCTTTCATGTCAATCGACACGAGGGGGAATATTATTCCCAAAACACCGGAAGCGGGGTATATGGCAAAGCAAGCTTTCATCCTAGCATCCAGGCCACCTCCCGGAGATCCAAGAGAAGCGTTGTATAACATGGCCATGGCAGGGTGTGGAGCCATGGGAGCAGCATTTGCAGCTACACCTCCCGAAGGGTCAGCAAGGCAAAATAGTCCACGACCCACTGCAGCAGCACCAGGTCCCGAAAGAACAAGTGGAGCAAGAGACACAGCGGCACAAGCACGGGTGGACAGAGCACGACAAAATAGAAGAGAACATCAGCATTCCCAGAGATAGATGACGAAGATATGTGTGGGCTACCATGCTTTACAAGAAGGGTCCGGAAAACTCGAGTTCCTTCAGGATTTAAGTTACCCGATAATTTCAAAAAATTCGATGGCCTGCAAGATCCCGAGGATTGGCTAGTCGATTATCTCGAGACGGTGAAACTGATAGGCGGAACCAGAGCAACAGCCATGCAGAGCATTCAAGTACACCTAAGTGGAGCTGCAAGATCTTGGATCAAGAAGCTTCCTCCAGGTTCCATCGATAGCTGGGATAGTTTTGAGGATGTGTTCGTCAAGAATTTTTGATCCACCTGCAAGAAACCTACATCATTAGAAGAGTTGAGATCATGTCGACAAAAGCATGATGAGTCAATGAGGAAATACATCCATAGGTGGAACATTATCAAAAACTCGGCAGAAAACATATCTGACGAGAGAGCAATAGATGCGTTCGTGGCAGGAATCCGACGAGGAGATTTTGTCGAGGACTTGGGGAGAACAAACCCAAGGACAGTGTCAACATTAATGGAGATAGCAAACAGATGGGCGGATGGAGAAGATGCTGTCCACAATAAACGACATAGGTCACCAGAGGAGGACCTTAGTCTAAACTTCCAAAATAGACGACGATTTTCTTGCCAGTTTTCGAGTTATGACGCTCCTGGCCAAATATCGTCTGGTTTCCGAGGAAATACTGGGGGAAATAGTCGAGATGATTATCAAAGGAGTAGCAAGCAGCGAGGCGACAATAGAGATGATTCTCGGAATAACAGGCAAAATAGTGGACCAAGGTTTCAGAGACCCTTTGTAACACCCGAGGATATGATGAACGGGCCATGTCAGATGCATTTCTATCTCGACAATAATGGGAAGAGGCAGTCAGGACATCTGCAGAAGGACTATCGAAATTTTCAAGCAATGTTGAGGGTTGCAGGGCTAGCCAATGCTCAAGCAACAAATAGAAACCCCCAAGGGCCCAGGAGTGAGATCCACCTGCCACCTCCTCCCGCAATTACAGACGAAAATCGGCACCAGCTCAGAATCGCGGCAGCACCACACCCACCTCCATATGTTGATCCTAACTCCAACGGCGCGGTCTCGATGATTCAGAAAGCTAGGCCGTCTAATAGAGCTCAGAAAGTAATCTCACGACAAGTGTTCATGGTGGAGAAGATGCCTCCACCAACGATTGAGTACCTAAATTGGTCGGGACAGGACATTGGCTTCACAATTGCGGATCACCCGCAGCAAGTTCCTCGACCAGGGCAGTCAGCACTTATCTTACCAGCAGTGATAGCAGGATTCGACGTATCTCGAGTATTCATAGATGGAGGCAGCAGTCTAAACCTTATGTATGCAGATACACTAAGGAAGATGAATATATCTCTGGAAAATCTAAAACCAACGGACACACGTTTCCATGGAATCACGCCAGAGAAGCCAAGTTATCCGTTGGGGAGAATCAATCTCGAAGTTCAGTTTGGGACCCGAGAAAACTACAGGATCGAAAGGCTGGAGTTTGAAGTCGTGGATTTCCCGTTGCAATATCACACTTTGTTGGGACGACCAGCATATGCCAGGTTTATGGCGGTACCACACTACACGTACTTATTATGGAGGTTGCCAGGACCTAAGGGACCAATCACAGTCAAAGGAAGTTTCGCGTTAGCTGATAAATGCGACAAGGATTTTCATCGACTTTCAGAAACTTTCGGGATGCAAGCAGAATATATGGCGTCAAGGCTCACAACTGATTATGATGTATTGCCAGATGTAGGAAGGCCTCTCAGGGATCCAACCTTTAACACTACGAAAGATTCCAAGGAGGTGCAGATTCACCCGACAGATCCAAAGAAAACGACGTCCACCGCAACAGACATGGACCTCGCATAGGAAAGCGCGCTCGTCGAGTTCCTCCGTGAGCACTGGAAAATATTCGCATGGTGTCCAGCTGACATACCAGGAGTACCCAGGGAACTTGCCGAGCACCACCTAAACTTGGATCCATTAGCGAGACCAATCAAACAACGTTTGCGGCGTTTTTCGAAACCAAACCGCAAAGCCATGCTGTCAAAGATAGATCGACTTAGAGAGGCTGGTTTCATCAAAGAGCTACATACAGAGGCCACGTGGGTAGCTAACCTAGTTCTGGTCCCGAAGAAAAACACGAAAGTCCTTCGCATGTGTGTCGACTTTACGTGTCTCAATAAACACTGTCCAAAGGATCACTTTCCCCTCCCAAGGATCGATCAAATAATTGACTCCACGGCAGGATGTGAACGTCTTTCCTTCCTAGATGCATATTCTGGTTATAACCAGATCAGATTAAAAGAAGATGATGAAGTCAAGACAGCGTTCAAAACACCTTATGGGGTATTTTGCTACAAAACAATGCCTTTTGGTCTGAAAAACGCGGGAGCAACGTATCAGCGGATGATGCAGAAGTGCTTAGCAACACAGATTGGGAAAAACGTACAAGTATACATTGACGATGTCGTCATAACATCAAAAAAGGGGACAACTTTGATCGAGGATCTGAAGGAAACTTTCGACAACCTTGACAAGTTTTGCCTCAAACTGAACCCGACGAAGTGTTCTTTCGGCGTCCCTGCAGGAGAACTTCTTGGGTTCTTAGTCTCAGCAAGAGGAATTGAGGCTAATCCAGAAAAAATTCAAGCTATCGTCACAATGAGGAAGCCAACAAAGTTAAAAGAAAGGGATTTCTATTTTCGTGCCCTCGGGTCCTTAGTTGTGCTCAGTTTTTCCCAGCTCCTTAGTTTGGACCACGTAGAGCCCGCAAAGACACGTCAGACCATCCATCTTTGTTTGACCGTAAGCATCGCTGTATCCCTGACCAAAACACGCACGAGTGGGGCTTCGGTATATCGAATGACAAGTGGGCCATGGCGCTGATACAATGGGCAATACACGAGTAGGAATAGATTTTTAAACGGAGCTCTACAGCTTCAATGGCACGGAGGAGGTGGCCTGTGGGGTGCCGAGATGAGATCGACGTCCACAAAGAACTGCATGAGGCGAGACCAGACGCATTAGATAGATATGAACTAGACGCGTTTAACCATGCAAAGAAGAGAAGAAATGGTCGACGACATCGACGACTACCTCAAAACTTTGACTGACCGTGTCCGACACGAACGCGAGCAATGTAGAGAAAACTAGTGTCTCTCCTTTCTCGGCGTGTATAGATGGGTGCTAGAAGAGTGTGGTGGCGAAGGGAAAGACCTCGCGGTGGTCCGTGGCGTCCAGCGATAGCGGGGCGGCGTGGCCGTGCCCACGGCGGCGTGCATGCATGTTCGGCATTGGCATCGGCATGTACGTTCGGCATTGGCCTCGGCGGTATCTCTGGTGTGTCAGTGATCGAATGAGGGGACGGGATTGACGGTGCATCCCGATGGTGACCTAGCAGTGGCGGCGAGCATAGTCGTTCTGACCATGCCGATATCGGCATCGGCATCGTTTGGAGGCTGTGGTGCTCGAATCAAGGTGGGATTTGTTTCTTGTACGCCAAAAGTGATTTGAAACAAGTTTCGTGTTGAAGGTTAGGTAACGAAAGTTTGTAACTAGGGACCCTTGTAACTAAGCCCAAAATTATACTAGCGCCATGGTGAGGTTCTTTTTGATAGAGCTATACGGTTGGGTAAACTGTTTTGACACTTTTTAGATAGGGTTCCTTGTTGTTACACGTATGGCATCATGTATGGCAAATTTGGGGTCATCTGGAGATGTTCGAAAAAACCAGCTTTTCTATCAAGGTGATTTTTTCTACATTCTCTAAATGACCTCAAATTTCATACAGCTGATCTTCTATACATAGATAGATAGATTGTTTCGTTTTTACATTTTTCGAACTTTTTATTTCCCTTTATAATCCCCAATTGAATTTCAGATTTTGTAACAAGTTATGGCATAGTGTATGGCATCATTTTCGCCCTAAATTTCAAATTTTGTGAAACTTTCCCTTTTAGATATTCCTTGTTGTTATAGATATGGCATCATGTATGCCAAATTTGGTTAGGTCTCACTGAAACCAGCTTTTGTAACAAGTTAGGTTTTTTCGACCTTCTCAAAATGGATTTTTTTCTCCTTCTCTAAATGACCTCAAAAATCATACAGACGATCTTCTATACAAAGATAGGTAGAATTTTTTGCGTGAAAAGTAATGGATACAACAAATCGGTGATGGTTTATCACTTTTTTCGTGAAAACTAATGGCTACAACAAATCGGTGATGGTTTATCATTTTTTGCGTGAAAATTAATGGCTACAACAAATCGGTGATGGTTTATCATTTTTTGCGTGAAAATTAATGGCTACAACAAATCGGTGATGGTTTATCATTTTTTGCGTAAAAATTAATGGCTACAACAAATCGGTGATGGTTTATTATTTTTTCGTGAAAATTAATGGCTACAACAAATCGGTGATGGTTTATCATTTTTTGCGTGAAAAGTAATGCCTAAAAGAGTTTATAATTTTTAGCGCGTGAAAATGAATATAGAAAACCGCCCTTTAGCATACTTAGAGAGTGGAAGGTAACCGCCGACAGAGAGAGAGGGGGGTTATCCTACGCGTTAGATCATACTATCAACGGTCGGCGGGCACGATCCGCGTGACATGGGCTAGACCAATCAGAGCAATGTTGCACGTCTGCGAGAATTTGTGGAGGGAGAGGGCAAAACTGAGTAGTATCAAGAAACCAAGGGCACCTGTGTAATAAACAGACTAAGCGATTCAAATATGAGATTTAAAAAATGGAAAATGCATGTTTTGTACAATGAAACCCATCTTGGCCTACCTCAAACTATTTGCAATACAAATATACATGAGTGTGAGAATTGTGGCCTCATTTAGACAAAGTATGTTTTGGGGAAAGCTGTTTTGGGAAGGGCTTATTGTGGAAAACCATGCACCTTCATAGCTACTAGGTGATTCGAGAAGGCCTTTGAGAAGTGGCAATTTGTGGTAAAACTTGATTTATCTATGACTTATCTATGTTTTGAGAACTGGCAATTTGTGGTAAAGACTCCATGAGTATGTGCCACTATTTTTCGGAATTTTTGCACATTAAATGACTCATTTAACTAGTTAATCCCATTTGTTGACCTGTCTGTTGACCAGCCACTTGAGGGTAAAACTGAGCATATTGCACTAGCCAGTATTAGCACTCAAGGGGAAAACTGAGCACACAAAAAATGCTAGTATATGACTCGAGGTTATACCTGAGTACATCTAAATTTCCAGGGTTAGACTCGAGGACGCGTGTTGCGGTGCAGAAATGGAAGACGTGCAATTGTTGACGCGTAAACGCGGGTCGCGGTGCAGAAGTCGAAGATGTGCAATCGTGGACACGTGTCGCATTGCAGAAGTCCAAGACGTGCAGACGTGCAGCGGTGGACGCGGGTCGCATTAAACACCCCTCGCCTTTATAGACGCCTCCTCCCACTATCTCTGTCACTCTCACTCGCCCACGCAACGACGCCTCTCTCGCGTCCCATCATCTTCTCCAAAGCAAAAAAACCCTCTCCCTCTCCCTCTCCTCTGCCGGCGAGATGGACAAGGAGAATGCCAATCCCATCGTAGACGGCGCCGTCGGCTCCAAGCGCAACGCCTCCCTCTTCGACGCCGTCCCCTCAACGGCCGTCGCCGCCGCCGCCGGTGCATCGGAGGCTGCTGCCGCCGGTGGCTGTCAGATCCTGCCGGGATGTGACCCCTATGAGCCAGTGCTGTACGTCCCGCCCCCGAACCCCTACGACACCTTCCTGGAGGACCCATGGAATGAGGTAACTACGGTTTGCTTCCTTTTTTGTTCCCCATTCCTTTTTGAACCCTATTTTTGCTGGTGTAGATGGATTTGTAGATGGATGAGTATTGGGCTAATATTTGCGCCAATTTTATTCCATTTTGTTTTGATCACTTCTTGATTTCCTTTAAGATTTGGGGTTCGGCCGTTCGGTTAATTTATGCAAGTAATAATTGGATCTCAATCAGTTAATTTATGCAAGTAATCATGGGATCTCAATCAGTTATTTTATGCACTAATCAAAAGATATCAACCGTTTAATTTTGCATATAATCTGGAATGTGTTCAAGTTCAGATCTGGAATCTGTTTCTTTACCTATGATGAATCGTTTGGCACAAATTTTTATAGGGAGGGTTCAGCGAACCATTGCTATGTACAAATCTGTTGTGCATGAGCTTTGGTTCGCTAACACCTTCCCTGTAGATATATAATCATGCCCACTCTAACTGAGGCTGACTCTGTTTTTCCTAACTGTGTTATCATGCATGTTCGTCATCGTTGCAACTCATTCACTCATAGTTTCTGTTTGATATGGATCAGATGTCTGGCAGCGACGTCGGCAGCGACGACGAGGAGGAGGACGTCAAGACTCGCCAGGTGCTGCGGAGGCTGCAGGTCGGCCAGTACATCTCCTACTTCGCCAAGGGTGTCTACAGGTGCCCCTTCTGCACCAGGAGACTCGGCGCCACGGACTTCAACTGCCTCGTCACGCATGCCGAGAACATCAGCAACACCTTCCCCAAGGTCGGCACGACGGTGAACGTCTACTCCTTCCGCGCCAAGCACATGGCGCTCGGCATGCACCTCCGCATCATGCAGCGGGTGGAGATCTCCGCCGGGCGCATGCCTCCGCTCAAGCCCAAGGCTACCAAGGGGAGAAGCAACAACAAGTGGAGGGAGAGCCAGATGGGGTAGGCGGAGTCCTGGACGTGTGCTGCTGCTGCCTCCCATTTTGTTGTTGGGATCCTTTGTTGTTAGCTAGGGATGCCTTGTTGTTATGTTGTTAGTATGATGGTGCTGTGAAGAACCTCGAACCTGTTACTATGTTGGCTGCCGTGTATGCAGCTTATTATCTAGGGAGGGATCCCTATTATCTATCCCTATTCTACTATATTTTGTTGGTCTTTGTTTTCTCGATTTACTATGACCGTGAATTTATCGTACATTACCCTGGAGATTTGCTTCTAGATTTAACTACATACATATGGACCAGAGGGAGTACTAGATTTGCTGCCATATTGGGCAAACAACGAGGGCCAAAAGGCACAAATAATTGAAGAAATACAGAAATGCAAGCTTCTCTAGATTTGATACTATTTTGGTGAAAAGGACAGAGAGAAAGAGGGGAAAAAGGTGCTCTTAATAATGCCAATTTGGGGCCGAGAGAGACAGAACCCAGCTCCTGCTCACGTGCAACCAAACGCGGTCTCTTCCTGTCCCACGCGGTCCCTTTCTACCAGCCCCATGCGACGCGGCCCCACACGACGCGGCCCCACACGACGCGTCCCCACACGTGACAGAACGATCAACTAAACGGGAATCCTGCCGTCTGAGCTGCTTCTGCGGGTTTCAAACAAGGGCTTGGGGAAAACTTAGGAAAAACTAAGGAGCTGGGGAAAACTGAGTACAACTAAGGAGCCAGGGGCAGGAAAATAGAAATCCCTAAAAGAAATACAGCAGTTAACTGGGCGATTCGCAGCTTTAAGCAGATTCGTCGCCAGGCTGGGAGAAAAGGCGTTACCGTTCTACGCTTTGATCAAGCAAGGAGAGAAGTTCCAGTGGAACGAAGAGGCAGATAGAGCTTTCGAGGATCTCAAGCGCACAATTTCGACACCACCAATCTTGGTGGCGCCTAAAGAGAAGGAACCCCTCCTGTTATACATTGCAGCCACACCTCAGGTGGTCAGTACAGCACTTGTCGTCGAAAGAGACGAGGAGGGAAAACTCCATGGAGTGCAGAGGCCTGTATATTTCATCAGTGAAGTTCTATTGCCTTCAAAACAGCGGTATCCGCAGTACCAGAAGCTAGCATATGGAGTGTTTACGACCGCAAGAAAATTGCGGCACTATTTTTCGGCACATCCGATAATAGTGGTAAACGAGGCGCCTTTGTCCAATATACTAAACAATCCAGAGGCTACGAGTCGTGTCTCCCTATGGGGAACAGAACTTTCCCCTCGGGACATCACGTACGAAAAAAGAAAAGCAATAAAGTCGCAAATTCTACCAGACTTCATCACAGAGTTGATGGAGTTACAAAATACGGGACCCCCAGATTTGTCGAGAACCTGGACTATGAACTTCGATGGGTCCAAGAGATTAGAGGGAGCTGGAGCAGGCGTGATACTTATATCACCTGCAGACGACAAATTAAAGTATGTCTTACGGATGACGTTTCCAAACGCGTCTAACAATGAGGCAGAATACGAAGCTCTCATACACGGGATGAAGATGGCAAAGGCTTGTGGTGCAACCCGACTAAAAATCTTTGGTGACTCACAATCGGTGGCTCGACGGAGTCATGAACCAGTGTGACGCAGTCAATGAAAGTATGATAGCATACAAGGAAGTGTATAACGAGCTGGAGAAGCTATTTGATGGATGCTAGGTAAATCACATCAGCAGGCTAAGTAATGATGAAGTCGATGTTCTTGCAAACATTGGGTCGTAGTGTCTGGCGATTCCACCAGGCGTGTTCTGGGAGGAGATAGCAGAGAGATCTACCAAGCCGAAGAAACCAAAGAAGAAGGAGAAGGATGAGAAACCCTCGGGGGCTCCAAAAGAAGCACTAGAAGAAGAAGAGGAACAGGACCTAGTAATGATGGTGCAGATTCCATGGATGCAAGCATACATATCATACATCCTAAGGAAAGAAATACCCGATGACCCAGTTGAAGCAAGGCGAGTTATTAGACGATCTAAAGCCTTTACTGTGGTCAAAGGGGCTCCAAAAAACGAAGTATTTCGGGTGTGTTACAAAGGTGCGTCACACCCGAAGAAGGAAGGATAATTATGAAGGACGTACACGAAGGAATATGTGGTCATCATGCAAGCAGTCGAGCTATCGCGGCCAAGGTTTTCAGAGCAGGATTTTATTGGTTGACAGCAATCGAGGATGCGAAGGAGATAGTGCGAACTTGCGACGCGTGCCAGATATTTGCCGCAAAACCTCATTCTCCGGCAGCAGAGTTGATGCCAATACCATTGTCTTGTCCCTTTGCTCAGTGGGGTCTCGATATGGTGGGAAAATTACACAAAGCTTCGCTAGGAGGATACGAGTACATGCTCATCGCTGTCGACAAATTCACGAAGTGGATAGAAGCAAAGCCGATAAATTCACCAGATGGAGCATCTGCAATTAAGTTCGTGAAAAGCATTGTCTTTCGGTTTGGAGTACCTCATAGCATCGTCACGGACAATGGTAGTAATTTCACATCCAAGGAATTCAAGGCATACTGTGCAGAGGTGGGCATCAAATTGCACTTCGCGTCAGTTGCGCATCCGCAAACCAACGACCAAGTCGAGAAAGCCAATGGTATCATCTGCAACGGTATTAAGAAGCGCTTGTTAGGACCATTGGAAAAAGCTCGACATACTTGGCCAGAGGAGTTGCCGAGTGTGTTGTGGAGTATCCGAACAACACCAAATACAGCGACACAGGAGACTCCGTTTTTTCTGGTCCATGGAGCTGAGGCAGTATTGCCGATAGAGATAGACGCATGATTCTCCAAGAGTCACGGAGTATGATGAAGAAGCTTCCAGAAAAGCATTGGAAGATGATGTCGACGCACTTGACGAAGCTCGAGACGAAGTATTATCACGGGTCACTAAGTACCAGCAAGACTTGAAAAATTACCACAGTCGACGTTTGCGACCAAGATCCTTTCGGGTTGGAGACTTAGTTCTACGACTCAATCAAAAGAGCCATGAAAAACTCGAGTCGCCGTGGCTTGGCCCTTACATCGTCACAGAAGTAATCGAAGGAGGAGCGTACAGGACAAAGGACAAGAAGTCAGGAGTTGCTGAGCCAAACCCTTGGAACGTGGCACACCTCAGGCGTTTTTACGCCTAGAGTCGAAATATAGTCCTCCTTGTAAAAATACAATGTACTGAAACGCCCGCAAGTTTTCAGACGCATTCTTTTCCTTTTTCAGGGCACCGAGTAGGGCTGGAAAAGGTTTTTAATGAGGCGGGCTCACTATGCTGCAATATAATAAAGATAGTGGAGATATATATCATTTTCTTCGACAGGCTCGAGGGCTTGTGCCCAGGAGTTACAATATATATTACCGAAAGTATTTCGCCTTGGTGCAAAACACCTCGCAAAATAAATAAATATACAAAATAGGGATCAACAAAAAAGGCTCGGGGGCTAGTACCCGCAAATATAGTATATTCAATATAATTTATCTGCCTTGGTTTAATCTCGCATACACAAGGAAGAAAATCGCCACCGAAACACTCGGGGGCTTGACGGAAAAAAATAAGGAAAATATATCTAGTGGCTTTACAATATAGATTATGTTTACAACATACAAGATGCACTTATTGAGAAAATTCGACAAGATAAAAGCAAAACTCTCAATTGATGCCTAATATGTTATCTATGGTTATTCGCTCATTATTTGCAGCACGAGTACTATGTTCAGCATAGCTACCCTTCACGAAGAACTCAGCATCCATCCAAAGCAGTTCATCCACCATGTCTTCCGCTACAGGGGTCACAGCATCATCGATTTTGTCAATATTCCTCTTCCTCTTCGCCATCTTGGCCAGGCACTTGGCAACAATTCGACTCATGTTTAACTTCGGATAAAAGATTTGTATCATAATCATAGCAAACCTCGCGCCAGCAGACATCTGGGCCCGCACAAATCCATGGATTCGAGGTGCATCCCGAAATTTATCCATCAGAGCAGGAAGGGTTTCTGGCATCTTGTCGCGCGGGAACATGGTGCGGTAAACTAAGGACAACGTCCTTGTGCATAAGTCGAGAAAATCGCGGACCTGACTCGCGCGATCCTGGAATCTGACAATTTGTCGGGTACGTTCCGAGGTAGCCCAGAAAAGGACGCCATGGTGAAGTCCCAGGTTAATAAGCAGATTTGATCTTGTGTCAACTCTTTGATTTTCGGCATCAACATCCAAAAAGGAACCTATTTTGGCGATAGTATACCAGTTAGAGGCAGAATACAGGCAAAGGAAAAAAGGAGAGGGATCAGTTTAAAGAACATACCCTCCATATCCAAGCTTGCTTCGATCATCAACTCAAGCATGGTGTTCTCTCGAGAGGCAGCTTGCGCAGCTTCAACCACGGCGGTTTCTTTGGCAGCTATAGCTTCTCGAGCTTGTTGTAGCGCATTTTTTTCTTTCTCCGATGATTTTCGAGACTGCTCCATTATTATAAGTGCCTGCTTTTTCATAGACTGAAGCTGTTGGCGGAGTTCTTTCAAGTCTGATCTTGAACCCTTACTCGAGGAATCTTCAATAAATACATCATTGGCAGGCGTTTTCCTCGACTGGGATAAAACAGGAAAAGCATCGGCAGGTCGAGGAGTTGAAGTGTAGTTGTCAAATACCAACTGGAAATAAAAGTTTCGACATCAATCATCAAGCAAAATAGATTTTCCATTGATTTCTTAAAGTATTTACACGGCTATTACAAAAGGAGGATCCCTAATGAACTACTGAGGTGGTTGTCGCCAAAGCTACTATGGCGACAGCATCAAATGAGAAAACAAAAGAGAAGGCAGGATGATCTACTTGACCTCCGGCTTCGATGAGCTAGGAGCGGTAGTTGGCTTGCATCCGAGGTAGGCAAGGACTTTCTTCGAGTTTGGCTTGGCAGCCTTAATTAGCGATTGCCACCTCTTGGTCTCCATCTCCTTCGTGTCACCAACTCTCGCCCAGTTGACATCTTGTTGGCTGTCAGCGACCAAGGCAATAGTGCCTTCGACGCCAACTTTCAAACCTTCTTGGCGAAGTTTGATCCCAAGGTCTTCTTGAGAATTGAAGTGTTTGGCGAGAGCAACAAAAGGCGTGGGTTCTTCCTTCTTCGGGAAGAAGTAAGGAAAAAAGCCGCGATAGACCTGATCTGGCTTCGGCAAGACCTTCACGCGCCTCATCTCCGTGGATCTCAAGGAGGGAAAGAGCGTCGAGAAGGCGATCACCTTCAGGGTTCTCCAGATCATAATCTTGCTGCGTTTTCCCTAAGTGAGTCAAAAGAAGCTTGTCAGGAAAAAGCAAGCCAAGAAGAATTTAATGATCCGAAGAAATTAAAGAAATGTGAGTACTTACTCACGAAACGTCGACTCTGTGATTCCACGCGAGCGAGGATTTCCTTTTCACGAGCAGATTGTTGGGCTATATTATCGCTCAAGGAAGTTTCCGCGTCATGAAGTCTTTTTCGAAGATCTTCGACAGCGGCAGCATCTGCCTCAGCTTTCTTGCGAGCTATTTCGCTCTGCTCTAACTTGACAGCAAGAGCGTCAGCGCATTTGTTGGCTTCCGCAAGAGTCTCTGGCAAAATAAACGACAGTAAAATATCACGACAAAAAGAATGAAGGAGCATGTTCAGTAGAAGAGGCAGGGGAAAATAGTACCTTCAAGCTTGGTGGCATAATTACGGTACCCGATAAATTGGGTACCGAGGCGGACAAATTCCTTCATGAAAGGCTGGTGAGAAGACCACAGGAAAAATAAATCAATATAGGAAGCAAAAGCTAGGTAGCACCAAGCAAAGATCAGAGGACAGTCCAAAGCAATGAAATGTTCAAAGTAAAAAAAGAGAGAGAGAAAAGAAGAGATAACTTACATCATCCATTAAAGGAGCCCTGGAACTACCAGTTAGCAAGGTAGGTTCCTTGGCTAGCTCGACCCTAGCCCTCTTCGGAGAAGGGGCACGGGGGCTTGGAACTGGAGTTGGATGCTCGATGTTTTGCTGAGGAGGCGAGGTTTCCTCCCCGTCAGGTTGAGCTTCAGAGACAACTAAAGTACGCGACGTACTCGTTCGAGCAGCCGCGTCAATAGGTGGATCTTCATCCTCGTCACCACTAAAATAAAACGGCGGCAAAAAATAAGAAACAACATAGACAAAATATCGAGAGCAAACAAAAAAAAGAGTAGCAAGGACTTACGAGCTGACAAGGGCATCCAAGTAAGGGTTGAAAGTTGTCCTTTCTTCAGTAGGAACAACTTCTTCGGCAGGAGATGTGCCGGCTTTGGAGGCGCCAGAATCGGCAACTTCGTCCCTCTTCCTCTTGTTCCTTGGAGAAACAGCAGAGGGGAGGGAGTGTGTCGACCCATCAGATTCGACCTCTTTTTCAGAGGAAGCCGCAGATTTCTGAGAACCCGCGACTTCACTCTCAGGGCGAGACGTACCTTGGTTGCCGTCGGTGACAACAGTCCGTTCTTCGACTTCTCCACCTTCAGGAAGAGGAGGAAGAGAAGCTAGAACTGGGTGGTTCTACAAAAACAATAAGTGTCGACAAAAAGTTATGCAATGGACGCCAGAAAAATAGTAGTCGAGAAATGCTAAAAAATCGAGAGGACAAGATAGTAGTCGAGGGAAAAATTACCTCGGGAAGGGCGTTGGTGCTACTATATGGCTTAACGCGGCAAGAGGATGGAATAGTATCCTTCTTGCTAAGCGATGAAATTCTTCGGATCAGTTTCTCCAAGTCCTTCACAGGAAGGTCTTTGGAGAGCCTCTCGACATCTTCCTCACCATCATACATCCAAAGGAGATTTTTGCGAGCTTGTAAAGGCTGCACTGTAATCCTAAGGAAGTAGGCTGTGATTTGGATACCCGACAATTCCTTGCCACGGGTTTTCTGAAGCTCACGGATGCGAGTCATCAGCGCCTCTGTCGCTGATTTCTCTTCTTCGGTGGCTTCAGCGTCCCAGGATCGGCGGCGAAGAATCTTGGCTCCTCCGTCAAAACGAGCAATGTTGTACTCCACCGAGTCGGAGCTTTCTTCATGCACATAGAGCCACCTTTTGCGCCACCCCTGGACGGAGTCGGGGAATTTGACATCGAAGTACTCGACATCAGGGCGAACGCAAATGACAACGCCGCCTATGTTGTAGGCGACGTTGTGGGAGCCATTGCGGCGGCAGTAGAAGATGCGCTTCCACAGAGCCCAATTAGGATGGACTCCGAGGAAGCATTCACAGAGGGTGATGAAAATAGAGATGTGGAGGATGGAGTTGGGCGTCAGCTGATGCAGCTGTAGCCCGTAAACAAAGAGGAGACCGCGGAGGAACTCGTGGATAGGGGGAGCGAGGCCGCGAATAAGGTGGTCAACGAAACTGACCCGATACTCGATAGGAGGCGATGAATATCTTTCCTCGCTGGGGAAGCGCAGCGCGTCCTTCTTCTTCATGAGCCCGAGCTTCTTCATCAAGTTCAGGTCTTGGTTGGAGATCTTGGATCTCTCCCACTCCAGATCTTCCGCCGCCATCTTCGCTTCAGGAGTGCTGTGGCGAGTGAGCCGTGCGCGTTGTGGCATTAACAGTGGCGAAAGCGCGAAGTGCGAGTGTGGCTGAGCTCAGGAAGTGTTGGGCGCAATGGGGATTTTTGCAGAGGAGAGCAGAGGTGCGGCGCAGGCGAAAGTATGAACGGAGGAAGAAGAAGACCTTATATAGATAAGTGGCGAAGCGACGCACCATTGGATGGAGTAATTTTGCGGTGGATGCTGTACACGTGGTTAAGGGGTGATGGCGCGTGAGACACACGTCCGTTGGGAACCCCAAGAGGAAGGTGTGATGCGTACAACAGCAAATTTTCCCTCAGTAAGAAACCAAGGTTATCGAACCAGTAGGAGTCAAGGAACACGTGAAGGTTGTTGGTGGCGGAGTGTAGTGCAGCGCAACACCAGGGATTCCGGCGCCAACGTGGAACCTGCACAACACAATCAAAGTACTTTGCCCCAACGTAACAGTGAGGTTGTCAATCTCACCGGCTTGCTGTAAACAAAGGATTAAACGTATTGTGTGGAAGATGATTGTTTGCGAAGAACAGTAAAGAACAGAGTTTTCACTAGATTGTATTTCAGATGTAAAGAATGGACCGGGGTCCACAGTTCACTAGTGGCGTCTCTCCCATAAGATAAATAGCATGTTGGGTGAACGAATTACAGTTGGGCAATTGACAAATAAAGAAGGCATAACAATGCACATACATATATCATGATGAGTACTATGAGATTTAATCGGGGCATTACGACAAAGTACATAGACCGCTATCCCAGCATGCATTATGCCTAAAAAGTCCACCTTCAGGTTATCATCCGAACCCCTTCCAGTATTAAGTTGCAAACAACAGATAATTGCATTAAGTATGGTGCGTAATGTAATCAACAAAAATATCCTTAGACAAAGCATCGATGTTTTATCCCTAGTGGCAACAGCACATCCACAACCTTAGAACTTTCTCTCACTGTCCCAAATTCAATGGAGGCATGAACCCACTATCGAGCATAAATACTCCCTCTTGGAGTCACAAGTATCAACTTGGCCAGAGCCTCTACTAGCAACGGAGAGCATGCAAGAACATAAACAACATATATGATAGATTGATAATCAACTTGACATAGTATTCAATATTCATCGGATCCCAACAAACACAACATGTAGCATTACAAATAGATGATCTTGATCATGATAGGCAGCTCACAAGATCTAACATGATAGCACAATGAGGAGAAGACAACCATCTAGCTACTGCTATGGACCCATAGTCCAGGGGTGAACTACTCACACATCGATCCGGAGGCGATCATGGCGATGAAGAGACCTCCGGGAGATGATTCCCCTCTCCGGTAGGGTGCCGGAGGCGATCTCCTGAATCCCCCGAGATAGGATTGGCGGCGGCGGCGTCTTAGTAAGGTTTTCCGTATCGTGGCTCTCGGTACTGGGGGTTTCGCGACGAAGGCTAGGCGGAAGGGTAGAGTCGGGGGCGTCACGAGGGGCCCACACGCTAGGGCCGCGCGGCCAAGGCCTGGGCCGCGCCGCCCTAGTGTGTCGCCACCTCGTGGCCCCACTTCGTATCTCCCTCGGTCTTCTGGAAGCTTCGTGGAAAAATAAGACGTTGGGCGTTGATTTCGTCCAATTCCGAGAATATTTCCTTTGTAGGATTTCTGAAACCAAAAACAGCAGAAAACAAAGCAATCGGCTCTTCGGCATCTCGTCAATAGGTTAGTGCCGGAAAATGAATAATAATGACATATAATGTGTATAAAACATGTGAGTATCATCATAAAAGTAGCATGGAACATAAGAAATTATAGATACGTTTGAGACGTATCAAGCATCCCCAAGCTTAGTTCCTACTCGCCCTCGAGTAGGTAAACGATAACAAAGATAATTTCTTAAGTGACATGCTATCATAATCTTTATCAATACTATTGTAAAGCATATGAGATGAATGCAGCGATTCGAAGCAATGGTGAAGATAATGAGTAAACAAATGAATCATATAGCAAAGACTTTTCATGAATAATACTTTCAAGACAAGCATCAATAAGACTTGCATAAGAGTTACTCATAAAGCAATAAATTCAAAGTAAAGGCATTGAAGCAACACAAAGGAAGATATAAGTTTTAGCAGTTGCTTTCAACTTCAACATGTATATCTCATGGATAATTGTCAACACAAAGTAATATAACAAGTGCAATAGGTAAACATGTAACAATCAATGCACACAGTTCACACAAGTGTTTGCTTCTAAGATAGAAAGAATAGGTAAACTGACTCAACAATAAAGTAGAAGAATGGCCCTTCGCAGATGGAAGCATGGATTACTATTTTTGTGCTAGAGCTTTTCATTTTGAAAACATAGAAACAATTTTGTCAACGGTAGTAATAAATCATATGTGTTATGTATAAGATATCCTATAAGTTGCAAGCCTCATGCATAGTATACCAATAGTGCTCGCACCTTGTCCTAATTAGCTTGGATTAACACGGATTATCATTGCATAACATATGTTTCAACCAAGTGTCACAAAGGGGTACCTCTATGCCGCCTGTACAAAGGTCTAAGGAGAAAGTTCGCATTGGATTTCTCGCTTTTGATTATTCTCAACTTAGACATCCATACCGGGACAACATAGACAACAGATAATAGACTCCTCTTTAATGCATAAGCATTTAACAACAGATAATATTCTCATAAGAGACTGAGGATTGATTGTCCAAACTGAAACTTCCACCATGGATCATGGCTTTAGTTAGCGGCCCAATGTTCTTCTCTAACAATATGCATACTCAAACCATTTGATCATGAAAATCGCCCTTACTTCAGACAAGACGAACATGCATAGCAACTCACATGATATTCAACAAAGGTAAAAGTTGATGGCATCCCCAGAAACATGGTTACCGCTCAACAAGCAACTTATTAAGAGATAAGATACATAAGTACATATTCTTCACCACAATAGTTTTTAAGGCTATTTTCCCATGAGCTATATATTGCAAAGACAAAGGATAGAATTTTAAAGGTCGCACTCAAGTAATTTACTTTGGAATGGCAGAGAAATACCATGTGGTAGGTAGGTATGGTGGACACAAATGACATAGTTTTTGGCTCAAGGATTTGGATGCACGAGAAGAATTCCTCTCAATACAAGGCTAGGCTAGCAAGGTTGTTTGAAGCAAACTCAAGTATAAAACGGTGCAGCAAGACTCACATATGAACATATTGTAAGTATTATAAGACTTTACATCGTCTCCCTGTTGTTCAAACACCTTAACCAGAAAATATCTAGACACTAGAGACCAATCATGCAAACCAAATTTTAACAAGCTCTATGTAGTTATTCATTAATAGGTGCAAAGTACATGATGCAAGTGCTTAAACATGATCTATATGAGCACAACAATTGCCAAGTATCAAATTATTCAAGACATTATACCAATTACCACATGCAGCATTTTCCGTTTCCAACCATATAACAATGAATGAAGTAGTTCAACCTTCGCAATGAACATTAAGAATAAAGCTAAGAACATATGTGTTCATACGAAACAGCGGAGCGTGTCTCTCTCCCAAACAAGGAATGCTAGGATCCGATTTTATTCAAACAAAAACAAAAAACAAAAACAAACAGATGCTTCAAGTAAAGCACATAAGATGTGACGGAATAAAAATATAGTTTCACTAGAGGTGACCTGATAAGTTGTCGATGAAGAAGGGATGCCTTGGGCATCCCCAAGCTTAGATGCTTGAGTCTTCTTAAAATATGCAGGGATGAACCACGGGGGCATCCCCAAGCTTAGACTTTTCACTCTTCTTGATCATATTGTATCATCCTCCTCTCTTGACCCTTGAAAACTTCCTCCACACCAAACTCAAAACAATCTCATTAGAGGGTTAGTGCATAATTGAAAATTCATATATTCAGAGGTGACATAATCATTCTTAACACTTCTGGACATTGCACAAAGCTACTGAAAGTTAATGGAACAAAGAAATCCATCAAACATAGCAAAACAGGCAATGCGAAATAAAAGGCAGAATCTGTCAAAACAGAACAGTCCGTAAAGACGAATTTTTTAGAGGCAGTGGACTTGCTCAGATGAAAATGCCCAAATAGATTGAAAGTTGCGTACATATCTGAGGATCACGCATGTAAATTGGCAGATTTTTCTGAGTTACCTACAGAGAATCCTACCCAAATTCGTGACAGCAAGAAATCTGTTTCTACGCAGTAATCCAAATCTAGTATTGACTTTACTATCAAAGACTTTACTTGGCACAACAATGCAATAAAATAAAGATAAGGAGAGGTTGCTACAGTAGTAACAACTTCCAAGACTCAAATATAAAATAAAAGTGCAGAAGTAAAATAATGGGTTGTCTCCCATAAGCGCTTTTCTTTAACGCCTTTCGCCTAGGCGCAGAAAGTGTGTATCAAGTAACATCAAGAGATGAAGCATCAACATCATAATTTGTTCTAATAATAGAATCATAAGGTAACTTCAGTCTCTTTCTAGGGAAGTGTTCCATACCTTTCTTAAGAGGAAATTGATATTTAATATTACCTTCCTTCATATCAATGGTAGCACCAACAGTTCGAAGAAAAGGTCTTCCCAATATAATGGGACAAGATGCATTGCATTCAATATCCAAGACAACAAAATCAACGGGGACAAGGTTATTGTTAACCATAATGCGAACATTATCAATTCTCCCCAAAGATTTCTTTATAGCATTATCAGCAAGATTAACATCCAAATAACAATTTTTCAATGGTGGCAAGTCAATCATATCATAAATTTTCTTAGGCATAACAGAAATACTTGCACCAAGATCACATAAAGCATTACAATCAAAATCATTGACCCTCATCTTAATGACGGGCTCCCAACCATCTTCCAACTTTCTAGGAATAAAAGTTTCATGTTTTAGTTTCTCTTCTCTAGCTTTTATGAGAGCATTTGTAATATGTTTTGTAAAGGCCAAATTTATAGCACTAGCATTGGGACTTTTAGCAAGTTTTTGTAAGAACTTTATAACTTCAGAGATGTGACAATCATCAAAATCTAAACCATTATGATCTACAGCAATGGGATCATTGTCCCCAATATTTTGAAAAATTTCAGCAGTTTTATCACAAGCAGTTTCAGGCAATTTTGCACGCTTTGCACTAGGAGTAGAATCATTGCCAACACCAATTATTTTACCATTGATAGTAGGAGGTGTAGCAACATGTGAAACATTATCATTACTAGTGGTGGTAATAGTCCAAACTTTAGCTACATTATTCTCTTTAGCTAGTTTTTCGTTTTCTTCTCTTTCCCACCTAGCATGCAATTCAGCCATTAATCTAATATTTTCATTAATTCGAACTTGGATGGCATTTGCTGTAGTAACAATTTTATTATCATTATCCTTATTAGGCATAATTTTCAATTTTAAAAGATCAACATCAGAGGCAAGTCTATCAACCTTAGAAGCAAGAATATCAATTTTATCAAGCTTTTCCTCAACAGATTTGTTAAAAGCAGTTTGTGTACTAATAAATTCTTTAAGCATAGCTTCAAGACCAGGGGGTACACTCCTATTATTGTTGTAAGAATTCCCATAAGAATTACCATAACTATTACCATTAGCGAAGGATATGGCCTATAGTTGTTACCAGAATTATTCCTATAAGCATTGTTGTTGAAATTATTATTTTTAATGAAGTTCACATCAACATGTTCTTCTTGGGCAACCAATGAAGCTAAAGGAACATTATTAGGATCAACATTAGATCTACCATTCACAAGCATAGACATAATAGCATCAATCTTATCACTCAAGGAGGAGGTTTCTTCAACAGAATTTACCTTCTTACCTTGTGGAGCTCTCTCCGTGTGCCATTCAGAGTAATTTGTCATCATATCATCAAGAAGCTTTGTTGACGCCCCCAAAGTAATGGACATAAAGGTACCTCCAGCAGCTGAATCCAATAGGTTCCGCAAAGAAAAATTCAGTCCTGCATAAAAGATTTGGATGATCATCTAAGTAGTTAGTCCATGGGTAGGGCAATTCTTCACCAAAGATTTCATTCTCTCCCATGCTTGAGCAACATGTTCATTATCTAATTGCTTAAAATTCATTATGCTACTTCTCAAAGATATAATTTTAGCGGGAGGATAATATCTACCAATAAAAGCATCCTTACATTTAGTCCATGAATCAATACTATTTCTAGGCAGAGATAGCAACCAATCTTTAGCTCTTCCTCTTAAGGAGAAAGGAAACAATTTCAATTTTATAATGTCACCATCTACATCCTTATACTTTTGCATTTCACAAAGTTCAACAAAGTTATTAAGATGGGCAGCAAGCATCATCGTAACTAACACCGTAAAATTGCTCTCTCATAACAAGATTTAGTAAAGCAGGTTTAATTTCAAAGAATTCTACTGTAGTAGCAGGTGGAGCAATAGGTGTGCATAGGAAATCATTATTATTTGTGCTAGTGAAGTCACACAACTTAGTATTCTCAACAGTACCCATTTTAGCAGTAGCAAACTAAATAAAGTAAATGCAAGTAACTAATTTTTTTGTGTTTTTAATATGGAGAACAAGACAGTAAATAAAGTAAAACTAGCAACTAATTTTTTTGTATTTTTGATATAAGAGCAAACAAAGCAGTAAATAAAGTAAAACAAAGCAAGACAAAAACAAAGTTAAGAGATTGGATGTGGGAGATTCCCCTTGCAGCGTGTCTTGATCTCCCCGGCAACGGCGCCAGAAAATATGCTTGATGGCGCGTGAGACACACGTCCGTTGGGAACCCCAAGAGGAAGGTGTGATGCGTACATCAGCAAGTTTTTCCTCAGTAAAAACCAAGGTTATCGAACCAGCAGGAGTCAAGGAACACGTGAAGGTTGTTGGTGGCGGAGTGTAGTGCAGCGCAACACCAGGGATTCCGGCGCCAACGTGGAACCTGCACAACACAATCAAAGTACTTTGCCCCAACGTAACAGATGAGGTTGTCAATCTCACCGGCTTGCTGTAAACAAAGGATTAAACGTATTGTGTGGAAGATGATTGTTTGCGAAGAACAAGAAAGAACGAGTTTGCACTAGATTGTATTTCGGATGTAAAGAATGGACCGGGGTCCACAGCTCACTAGTGGTGTCTCTCCCATAAGATAAATAGCATGTTGGGTGAACGAATTACAGCTTGGGCAATTGACAAATAAAGAAGGCATAACAATGCACATACATATATCATGATGAGTACTATGAGATTTAATCGGGGAATTACGACAAAGTACATAGACCGCTATCCAAGCATGCATCTATGCCTAAAAAGTCCACCTTCAGGTTATCATCCGAACCCCTTCCAAGTATTAAGTTGCAAACAATGGACAATTGCATTAAGTATGGTGCGTAATGTAATCAACACAAATATCCTTAGACAAAGCATCGATGTTTTATCCCTAGTGGCAACAAGCACATCCACAACCTTAGAACTTTCTCGTCACTCGTCCCGCATTCAATGGAGGCATGAACCCACTATCGAGCATAAATACTCCCTCTTGGAGTCACAAGTATCAACTTGGCCGGAGCCTCTACTAGCAACGGAGAGCATGCAAGAACATAAACAACATATATGATAGATTGATAATCAACTTGACATAGTATTCAATATTCATCGGATCCCAACAAACACAACATGTAGCATTACAAATAGATGATCTTGATCATGATAGGCAGCTCACAAGATCTAACATGATAGCAAAATGAGGAGAAGACAACCATCTAGCTACTGCTATGGACCCATAGTCCAGGGGTGAACTACTCACACATCGATCCGGAGGCGATCATGGCGATGAAGAGACCTCCGGGAGATGATTCCCCTCTCCGGTAGGGTGCCGGTGGCGATCTCCTGAATCCCCCGAGATGGGATTGGCGGCGGCGGCGTCTCAGTAAGGTTTTCCGTATCGTGGCTCTCGGTACTGGGGGTTTCGCGACGAAGGCTTTAAGTAGGCGGAAGGGTAGAGTCGGGGGCGTCACGAGGGGCCCACACGCTAGGGCCGCGTGGCCAGGGCCTGGGCCGCGCCGCCCTAGTGTGTCGCCACCTCGTGGCCCCACTTCGTATCTCTCTCGGTCTTCTGGAAGCTTCGTGGAAAAATAAGACCCTGGGCGTTGATTTCGTCCAATTCCGAGAATATTTCCTTACTAGGATTTCTGAAACAAAAACAGCAGTAAACAAAGAATCGGCTCTTCGGCATCTCGTCAATAGGTTAGTGCCGGAAAATGCATAATAATGACATATAATGTGTATAAAACATGTGAGTATCATCATAAAAGTAGCATGGAACATAAGAAATTATAGATACGTTTGAGACGTTGTTGACTGCCAAAACCCACCGGCGGGCAGCGGCCTTGTCAACACCGTAGAGCCGGGAAGAGCCTAGAGCTGCGGCTGGCTGAGACCCCTCCGAGCAACGGCCCGCAATGCTCTTCTGGTCACACGCGGCGTTGCGAAGTGCAAGGGCGTGCCACCTGACCTATACCCGGTCGGGAAGGTGATGAAGATGCCTCGCTTAGTTTCTGCGGGGCATACATGTAAACGTTAAATACGAGCCTCGATCGGCTCTCGAGTTATCCCGTGAATCGGCTCAAAGAGCCGATCCACCCATGATCCGTACGGGGTGCACGAATACTTGGTGGTCCTGCTTGATCAAGATGAAGCTAATGAGATCTACGACGATTTAGGGTTTTCACCGCATAATCGGATCATCCTACTCCAGGTTGGGCCTTGCGGCCACGCACGGTGCTCGTAAGCCGATCCTAAACAAGGCCAGAAAACCAACATTAAGTTGATCCTAGGAACATCCCGTTTAGGACTTGCGAACGCCACCCTACGTGCCACTGGATCCTCCCCCCATTGTAAGGCCTAACTATTGCAGATATAAAACTAATCCTTGTAGAACAAGGAGCAATCGTAACGGATCAGATCTACTAAATAATGATCAAGCGGGGTGCCGCCCCCCACCCGAGATAGGCGTGAGGGCGGCTAGATATGCAAGGGTTGCACTACGTAAGCATGCTTAAACGAAGAACAATGCTAACCCTAACACATCTAATGATAACTACGTTGCTCGCCATCAAAAACGCTTCAGTACGAGCAACGCATGGAACAACGTGGGGCTTGTGCCGCCTAGATCGCAAGATGCGATCTAGGCAGCATGTCGCTTACCTGATAGAAACCCTCGAGACGAAGGAGTTGGCGATGCGCCGAGATTGGTTTGTTTTGGGGTTGAACGTGAGTTGTTTATTCCATAAACCCTAGGTACATATTTATAGTCCAGGGGACTTTCTAAACCGTGCACGAGTAAGATTCTATCTCTAAACTAAAATACGATCTAATATGTTACAGATACACGGGCCATTAAGCCCAACTTGGTATAAAAGGCCGATCTACGTATTCCTCCATATATATATATCTTCAGACCATCTTGATCGCGGCCCACCTCTGACTTGGTCAAATTCTGGTGATAACACATGCCCCCCTGGTTTTGGAAATATCATTTCCAAAATCATCATGCTCTTCTCTTGTCGGGTCATGTCGTGGCATCACCGTTGCAGTATCTCTTGTCTCTTCACATTTTGCAGTGAGGAGCCATGATGCCGATAACGAAGGCAGCAAGGATTAGTAACATGGCATCAGTGGTATGCAAACAATCGGCTCTTTTAATACTGAAGAAGTGTTTCCAGCCATCCGTTTTGCCGATAGTCGAAATCACACGATCCCCCTTTTTTTTAAAAAAAAAAAGGAAACCGATGGCGCCGCATCGGTCTCTCTCTCATAAACACACCGGGTAACGTTGAGCTAGCCATCCTTCCAAACGGTAACCCGCGACCTCCATCTGCAAAGACAGAGTCAGATCCCCAAATCGTCGCCTGAGCAGTTCCAATCCACCACCCCCTACACAGATCTCGACCGCCCGGCCTCCGATTTCTTCAACGATCTCATGGCAGAATCAGCTAACACCGGTACTACGGTTTCTGGACTGAAGGTAATCCTCAACCTCCCCTCGCCGTTTGACTTTGACACGGGATTAATGCCAACGCCTGAATTAATGCCTCGTTCTGCCACTAATTTAGGTTTCAGACATTCTTCTGCCACATCCTTCTCTCGCAAATTCGATGTGCCTCGGTCCTCGTTCTTCCGAGAGCCCCGCCCTGTTAATCTCATGCGAAGCTAACGGAATCCCCTTTGTGAGCCAAAACCTAGATCTGACTTCCGGGCCGACCGCCTGCGAGCCCGGCCCAATCCCCCTGAAGGTTGGGTGGCATGGTACAGTAGGGTATCAAAATCCCACTATGCCACTTGGGAAACCATAGGAATAGCCGATGCCCTGTCATTATCGCTGTCTCCTCTTGAGAAGAATGAGAACATCTTGAAAACCATCGGCTATTTTTGGTCTGACGCACTGGAATGTTTCATGTTTGGTCATGGCCCTATGACTCCGACCCTGCTGGATGTGGCCATGATCACAGGGCTAGACATTGCGTCTCCCAGCCCTTCTGCATTCAAGCTGCCAAAGGTCCCTTTCACTCTCTCCTCTAAAAAAGAGTGTACCAGCTGGGGTGCTTATCTCAATCGTTATATGAAAACCAAAGGCTCAGTAACAGAGAGGGAGCACACAGCCTTCTTGAACTTCTGGTTGGAGCACTTCATATTCTGTGGTCCGTCACTTGCTCCTACCAAGAATTACCTCTCCCTGGCCTATGAACTCGCCAAAGGCACCCAACTTGGTCTAGGCAAGTTATTCCTTGGAGAGATTTATCGATCCCTTCAACTGATGTCTGTCAAACTGTTCACCCGCAAGACAGTTAAAACTGGCGGTCCCTGGTGGTTCATTCAACTGTGGGCCCAACTATATTTCCAAAGCCAAATCCCAGACTTCCCATCGCTGACCAACTGCACCTTTCCGGATGAAAATGGCAAGGAAATTCGATGCACCAGCTATGGCCAAGCCCTGTATGGTCTCCCGGGTAGCAGATTGATCCCCAAGGAAGCAGCAGGGTGGTTTAAGATTTTCTACCAGGGTTTAGACAACCCCCTGTTCCACCCTTATACTGAATCGGCAAATTTTGAAAACCTCGTCTCTTTCCGATTGGACGACTTTGCCGATGACGCCGGCACACAGCACTTGTACTCCCTCATGATTCGTCCTTGCTTTCTCCCTGTTGGCATGAGCACCTCGAACCGGATCATCAAGCCAGGTTATGAGTGTTATCAACCAGTAGTAGCGGCTCGGCAGCTTGGTCTCGGACAGGTGCCTCCACACTTCTTCCTACATCATCTGACAGCAAGTAGAGCTGAACTGCCTGACATCCTCACCGCCCAAAGGTGTTATACCTTCTTTGATGCTCTGGTCATACCAATTCCCCACGACCTCCAATTCTCCTTCACCACCGACGGTTTTGAAACTTGGTGGTCTATGTGGAAAACCCATGTCTTCAGGAAGGCACTAGGACCGCAGCTGAAGGAGCTTGACGCCGAATATGATCCCCCTGCCGACCAGGTACCGTCACTTAAGTATTTCTTGTAACTGCCTTATGGTGATTGTCCGTGAACTGACTTTCTTCTCTTGGCAGCAACAAGATGGCCCAGCTCCTACACAAGCCGACGGCTCCCCTTTCGTCTTTCTTCCTCCGGCACCAGTGGTTCTCTTCTGCCGAGTTCGCCTCCCCGAAGAAAGTTATAATGCGAGTCGGCCCGATTTCACCGAAATCGGCTTCTAAGAGTAAAGCATCTTCGGGGCCCGTTGCCCCCGAGCCTCGACTCGAGGCGAGGACGGCGGTGAGGAAGGTAGCGGCCGGGAAAACCCTGCAGCGTAAAGCTCCGGCCCGGGAAAGCTTGCGTGTAAGTTGGTTCGGACCACGCAGGTGTTCGTCCGCTTTTTTCAAAGAATTTGTTCATGACGCGCTTGTATCCTTTCCTACAGGCCTCTATCGAAGGATCCTCCGGCGGAGCCGAAGAAACCAGCCGGGGAGAATCGAACTCGGGTGATTCCGAGAGGTCCACTACCCGAGTCGACGGCTTCGCCGGCGCCGGCTTCCAAGAAAAGGTTGATCACCGGAACCCCTGTTCCTCAGGCCCCGACCAGATCAGGGTTACGTACGAAGCACCGCTGTGTCAAAAGGGCTCGTAAGAACCCACCAACCTCTTCATCAAGCCAGGAGGTATCGAATGTACTGATCTTCGTGGTCACGCTTTCATGCTGTCCCGTTATCATTTGGATCGGCTAATCACTTCCTCTTGTAGGCCGCCAAAACGTCTAGCGGGGATGTTGAGGAAGTACCGAGGCCGTCCGCTACCCTGGAGCTAGCTGCCCCGACGCCAGCAGCTGTACGAGCGGTTGATCCAACCGAGCCCCCAGAAAAGCCGATCGTTACGGCGTCGGCTGCTCCTTCTCCCTTGGGAGAGGTATGTCTCTCATCTTTGGCTCCACCAGTTCCTTGTTACCTGTTAAACTCACTGCGCTTGCCTTATCAGGGTTGTGATCTCTCGAGCTTGCTTTCGTTCGACCCAGCATCCATCGATCCCGTTTCTTCCAAGGCAAGTGGGGAGCCGGATATCAGCACGGTCCGTGGCCAGCTCCAACGCCTCAAGGACTTGCTCTCTACCTCTATTGAGGCTCTGATTGAGAATTCGAGGAGGTCAAAGGCATCCTCGAGGATATCCATCATCATCTCCCTATGACCCTGCAAGTGAAGCTTTGGCCCGCTGTCACCCTGCCGGTCTTCAAGTCACGGGTGCAATCAGCTCGCCAAAGGATTACCCTTCGCCACTCCCAACTTCCGCTGAGAGCCGACATTGCCGAGAAGTGCCGCCGGCTCAATGAGAAGAAGGCTGCTCTGGACGCCAAGACGGATACTTCGCCATCCGCACCGAACTCGAGACCTTGCACAAGGAGCTGGAGGACCTTGAAGAGAGGGTAAGGGTGACCAAACGGCTCATCCAAGACAAGGAGGCCCTTGTTGCCCGCTCCGAAGAAGAAGCAAAAGGTCTCACGAGCTCGATCCGAAGACCGATCCGGCTGAAATCCGTTCCCCGATCAATCGGCCGGTGACGGGCAAAGACGCAGATGACGAGGCTGAGATCGCTGAGGCGGAGCGCATTCGTGTTGATGCCATCATCGCCCTTGGTGTGTTTCTTCAGTAGGGCCTTCATAGACAGATGATTCTGCTTCTCAGTAGGGCCTTGATGTGTTAATCGCTACGTTTGCAACGTTTTGGTTCTCTCCCCCTCTCTTTTTTTTACTGGCCGATTTTCCACCGGCTAACATTTACCATCTGTCTGGAGTGGTGACCATATGCCTCCCTCGAGCCGAATCTGTCTGGTAACTACAGATATCGGCTTTGCGTGTATTCGCACGTCAGCTCCGTTGGGATTCGTGTAGCCGACGCGGTCGCTGTTCGTCAGATCGTTGTTGGACCCAAGCAAATCGTGTGGTGCACATAATCTTCGCCGGCTCGCTGGGTCAACGCCCTCTCATGAAGGTATCGTAGTTCCCCTCGTGTAAATCTAGAGCCCTAGGCTCCGTCGGGAGGACGAGCAATGCATTTCGCATCAACCGAAGTCTCGCCATCGGCTTTTCTCTGCTTGGTAGTCGGGACTGGGATGGCAACTCTCCTTGATGAGTCCCGAGAGCTGGTCCTGACGGCGAGTACTGGTGGCTCATGATCCCCTGGAACACGCGCAGGGCGACACGCTCCAACACGTTGACCAAGTTCTCAGAGTGGCGGTGTAGTGAGTGAGCCACCAGGTAGTTGATCTCCTGCCGCAGACCCTTGGTACGTTCCTCCGACGGGGTAGAGAGGTCTATCCCATCGAGCGCACCTTGCGGTGAGAACCCCTTCCACTGACGCCATGGGAGTGGGTTCGGTGGGAAGAGCCGAAGAGTGCGGCTTCGAGGATGGCTTTGATCTCGTCGCAGGTGACTGGCGCGCCGTCCGCCATCTCAGACGTAGATGGCGATGTGGTTGATGTAGACGAGGGTCCCACCGGGCGTGCCAGAATGTGTTGACTGCCAAAACCCACCGGCGGGCAGCGGCCTTGTCAACACCGTAGAGCCGGGAAGAGCCTAGAGCTGCGGCTGGCTGAGACCCCTCCGAGCAACGGCCTGCAATGCTCTTCTGGTCACACGCGGCGCTGCGAAGTGCAAGGGCGTGCCACCCGACCTATACCTGGTCGGGAAGGTGATGAAGATGCCTCGCTTAGTTTCTGCAGGGCATACATGTAAACGTTAAATACGAGCCTCGATCGGCTCTCGGGTTATCCTCGTGAATCGGCTCAAAGAGCCGATCCACCCATGATCCGTACGGGGTGCACGAATACTTGGTGGTCCTGCTTGATCAAGATGAAGCTAATGAGATCTACGACGATTTAGGGTTTTCACCGCATAATCGGATCATCCTACTCCAGGTTGGGCCTTGCGGCCACGCACGGTGCTCGTAAGCCGATCCTAAACAAGGCCGGAAAACCAACATTAAGTTGATCCTAGGAACATCCCGTTTAGGACTTGCGAACGCCACCCTACGTGCCACTGGATCCTCCCCCCATTGTAAGGCCTAACTATTGCAGATATAAAACTAATCCTTGTAGAACAAGGAGCAATCGTAACGGATCGGATCTACTAAATAATGATCAAGCGGGGTGCCGCCCCACACCTGAGATAGGCGTGAGGGCGGCTAGATATGCAAGGGTTGCACTACGTAAGCATGCTTAAACGAAGAACAATGCTAACCCTAACACATCTAATGATAACTACGTTGCTCGCCATCAAAAACGCTTCGATACGAGCAACGCATGGAACAACGTGGGGCTTGTGCTTGCCTAGATCGCAAGATGCGATCTAGGCGACATGTCGCTACCCGATAGAAACCCTCGAGACGAAGGAGTTGGCGATGCGCCGAGATTGGTTTGTTTTGGGGTTGAACGTGAGTTGTTTATTCCATAAACCCTAGGTACATATTTATAGTCCAGGGGACTTTCTAAACCGTGCACGAGTAAGATTCTATCTCTAAACTAAAATACGATCTAATATGTTACAGATACACGGGCCATTAAGCCCAACTTGGTATAAAAGGCCGATCTACGTATTCCTCCATATATATATATCTTCAGACCATCTTGATCGCGGCCCACCTCTGACTTGGTCAAATTCTGGTGATAACAGACGTATCAAGGGGTAAAAGAGTATTTTGATTGTGAAGGAACAGAACAGACGCCACAGTGCATGCGCCAGGAAAAGCGGAGGACGTGTGTCCCCCACTTGCACGACGTGTCAAATTGATGAGGATTCTGGGCCCGCAAGACAGAGAGAGCAGTACTCGCGTCTTCCCGATACAGTGGTCGTGGCTATCGTCAGTAATGATGTCACCTTGACTAAAGGGAAAATCTCGGCTGTGAAGACTAAAGAAATTGGCGGTAGGAAAAAATTATTGATTATTTTGAGAGCCTTTGATCAAATACAAGTTTTTGCCCAAATGCTCGGGGGCTACTTTGGAAAAAAGAAAAATTCGAGTATGACAAAATAGAAATTGCGAGAGTCTATGATCAAACGCAAGCATTTGTTCATAGCCTCGGGGGCTACTCCCATCGGGAGCGCTGGTCGCGCACCCGATAGATGTGAAAAGCTCGAGAAAGAATGACAATATAGCGACATAAGGCGTGGAGCCTACAACCAAGCACAAGTCCTTGGCTGTAGCCTCGGGGGCTACTCCCATCGGGAACGCTGTTCGCGTGCCCGATGAAATTATAAAAAGAAGTGAGCATATTTCGAGTTATGCAAATAACTCTACATATACTCCCATCGGGAAGGCAAGATAAGTCATCCGTGACTCAATAAAATGTGCTATTCCAACAGCCGAAAAAGCACTAGACAATATATTCTCAGAGCGCCAAAGCTGCGAACAATCTCTGAATGCCGCAAAACTTTGCGAAGGTAAGACCCCAGATCCGTTCTGAGCGGCGTGGCACCGTCTCTGACGTCGGTTTGCTACTTTTTTCCGTATCAACAGATACGAAGAAAAATCCTAACGGACGCGTTAGGTACCCGATAAAATATGACCGGGACTCGACGGAATGGTAAGACCTTAAGCGGCACTCGTCGAGTTAACACCGATATCCCGAGATCATGTCCAGGGACGTGATCTTGAAGTAGATTTTTGCGGATTGCCACTAGAGCAGTTAACTAGTACCTGATCCGTCAGATGAACTAGCCCCAACTATCATTATCCCTGTACAATATAGAATTGCATATCCAAAGATATATGATAAGCTTGGCAGAATTATTGAATGTTTGTAAAATTGGAGTTTTTCCCTGATTCTTCGATTCAAGCAAAATCTCGGGGGCTACTGACATAGGCATCTCCAATGGGCCTGCCAAAGATGGTACCCGGGGTTTATTGAAGGCCCACGACTCGAAGAATATAAAGTTCGGAAGCCCAAGATAGTGTTAAGGAAAGCTAGAGTTGTATTAGGAAATATAGACTTGTAATCTTGTGGGACGGGTTGGAAACCCTCCCGGACTCTGTAACTTGTGTATTGTGAATCCCTCGGCTCCACCTCCTATATAAGGGGGAGTCGAGGGACAAAGAGAGGATCGATTCATTGTTCTACGCAATCCTAGTTTTTACGTCGTCGAGTACTTTTCGGCTGAAACCTTCGAGATCTACTTTCCCTCTACTTCCGACTAAAACCCTAGTCTACAATCTGTAGGCATTTATAAGTTAATCCCTTGTCATATGGTGATGTGTATCTTCGAGCACCCAACAAAGAAGATACAAAGAGATTGATGGAGATGAATGAAAAAAGGGGATGGCCGGGGATGCTTGGTAGTCTTGATTGCATGCATTGGACATGGAAAAATTGTCCAAAGGCATGGCAATGCATGTATTGTGGTAAAAGTCGTGATGCAACCATTGTGCTTGAGGCCGTGGCATCGGAGGACACATGGATTTGGCATGCATTTTTTGGTTTGCCGGGCACACTCAATGATATCAATGTGCTCAATAGGTCTCCTTTGTTTGCAAGATTAGTTTCAGGGGATGCTCCTACTTGCAACTACAAGGTCATGAACAATGAGTACTCAATGGGATACTATCTCACCGATGGCATTTATCCCGAGTGGGCAACTCTTGTGAAGTCCATCAAAGAGAAAAATGGGGTGCCATTAACCATAAAAGAGGCTCTTTTCACCAAGGCACAAGAGGCAGCCCGCAAGGATATTGAGAGAGCTTTCGGTGTTTTGCAAGCAAGGTTTGCCATAGTTCGAGGTCCAGCTCGTTTTTGGGACAAAAAAACCTTGGTGAACATCATGAAATGTTGTGTGATTCTACACAACATGATCCTCGACGATGAGAGAGGCTTAAACCTGCCTTGTTTCTATGACAATGTTGGTACCCGTGTGCAACCGGAAAGAAACAGTTCTCGCGTACAAGCTTTTCTTGAAGCACATCGTCAGATTGAGAATGAAAAGACTTATGCCCAGCTCCGGGATGATCTAGTAGAGCACCACTGGCAGTTGGATGGCTGGCGGCAAGGCCAATGATCTACCATTGTTTTACTTTTTCTATGTCCTATTTGATTCGAAATATTATTGTCATTTGCAAAAACATTGTTGTAATAACTTGAATGATTTTATTATGTGTTTGAAACTACTATTCGGTGTTGTAATAATAATTAGAATGATTATTGTTTCTTTCAAACTGTTGTTGAGATGATGAAATTTGTGATATGTCATATGACAGTTTCAAGGGTTGGGGTTGCCCCACTTTTTCAACCCTCAAACGTGTCAAAAAATGCCCATTCTCAACCCTTAAAACGGTTTGAGGGTTTGAGGGCTCTACTAGTGATGCTCCTAACTTGTAAAATTTGTTTATAACCATATTTTTGTGATAGTTTTTTAACCACTCCAATGTGAGGGAAAAATTGTGAGAAAATCTGAAACATAATTTGCTAACCAATTTTTTATTAAAAAATGCTGACCAAAGTTGAATAAAATGCACACCATTTTATTCAACTTTTTTTAGGGGAAGACCGTGCACAGCCGTTTCCTGCAAAATGCCTAAAAACGAGAAGCCCACAAGCCCGTTTAGGCTCTGGGCCACCGGCCAGACCCTCACGCCGGCCACGTCTCTAACACCGTCATCCCTTTCTCCCACCTTCCGCTGCGGCTCTTCTCCGCTGCCGCTTACAGATTGCAGCCGAATGGCGCCGGCGACGCGGCCATCCAACGGTAGGTAGTTCGTCACTCTACTGGACGCCCTTGCAGGCCTCTTCACCTGCTACCATGGCTTCCCAATCCCCACTCATTTCGCTGATCCTTGTCGCAGCCACACTTCTGGCGCGACTCGGGGATGGAACGGCCAGGTTCGAGCTCCTCGAAGGCCCCGCGCCTGCTCCCGCGTCGCCTGTTTGGCCCCAGCTCCACTGCTTCGCCAGGATTGGCCCCTCCCTGTATGTGCGCTCCTTCTCTGTCTCCATCTATTTCTCTTGTCTGAATCGATCGAAGCGCGAGCGGAGTTGAGTTATGATAACTGGTTCGCGGTCCAGGAGGGGCGGGTGGTCGGCGGCGCTGAACAAGGTGGAGCATTACGGGGTCCAGAGAGTCACGGGCGACGGCCGGTGCATGTTTCGGGCGTTGGTAAGTCGCCGGAACTTTGCTCCTTTGGCATCGTGCACGTTGGAAACGATTGGAATAAGTTTCTGTTCCAAACCTGGTTTGGTTCTTTGTAGGCTAAAGGAATGGCAAAGACCAGGGGTATTCCACTGACCCCAAGGGATGAGGTCCAAGATGCAGGTAGTCTGAAATTATGCCTTTTGTTCATGGATAAATCTTACTTGCTCCCTTTATGTAGCCTTGAGTAGTCAGTTTTTTGCAGTCAGTCCGGAGATAGTCTATGATATGCGCAGTTCCTGTAGGGCTTTGATTTGCACTTTGGTACATAACAATAATGTTCATTACTTCTCTAAAAAACAACATCTATTAGTTTGGGGAAAATTTCTCCTTGGATGCTGCTGTAGATCTTTGTTCCCTGATTGAAAAGTAACTCCATGTTTACACCAAATAGATTTAAATTACAGTCATATTATGAACAAACACAAAGTATAACATCCAGTGAGTTTCCAAAAAAAAGTATAATATCCAATGAAAAGCAGTATCATTGTCAGCAAAAACATATGGCAGAAATTATTACTCCCTCCGTTCCTAAATATAGGGTGTATTGTTTTTGGCACGAAAATTAAAGAACGCACATGTAGGAAAAGTTACACCAGTTTTGGGCGAGATTACCCTTGACTAATTGGCATGGGGAAATAGAGGAGTTTGCATGAGATAAGGAAACGTAATCAAATCCCTAAAAATATTGTACATACACCTTATATTTTGAAAAAAATCTCAAAAACTACACACCTTATATCAAGGAACGGATGGACTATTTATTTGCATGAGTAGTTTGGGAGCATCCATGTTGTTGGTACTTGGTCAAGAGCTTCAAATGCAATTTGCCACATGTTAAGATCCATGAGCTTGTCTCCAGCTCTCATCTTTGTCTGAAGAAGATCAATCTATTTATGCATCATGAAGACAACCACATTAGTCTTAGTAAAGAACATGTCATTGAACCAAGAACTAGTTCCAACCTCCAAGATAGAACTAAACCTGCTAGACCTGGATACTCTTTTAGTCGATTATGTGGAATTTTTGGACTAAAACATGGCCACAGACCACAATCCGTAAACCAGACATTTTTTGATGCGTAAAGAAGAGCTGCACATTCTTTCAGTCGGCAAACATACTTTGAAATTTACACTGCCAATTCCTACAGCTTCCTCTTTGTAAATTTATCTTTATAATTTGTTAGGAAATAGACCTAAAGTGAACTCCAGTGCAGGTACAGTTCTTAGACTACATTTTTCAGTTTATACATTTCTGGACAGGAATGAGTGAAAAAGAGCTAGACAGTCTTTCAGTCATAGAATATACTTCAAAATCTACACCGCACGTTCCCTGTGATTAGTCGATTACCCTATCACTAAAACTTTCATTGTTAGTTCAAAACTAATCCCTGTAGCTATCAACCACATACCCAGCTTTGTGTGTTAGAAACAAAAGCTCCAATGAAAAAATAGAACATCCATTAAAAAGCAGTATCATTGACAATATAAACATATCAGAAAAGTTATGATTTATTATTATGAGATTTGAGGAGTACACTGTCAAATGCGCCTTGCTTGCTGGATAGACCTGCAAATTAATTTAGGTGTAATTATTAGACTAAAAGATAACCAGCCACTGCAATCTGGACTGACATTATGGCCAGGGGAAAATTTCTCCTTGGATGCTGCTGTAGATCTTTGTTCCCTGATTGAAAAGTAACGTTACCTACAACTTCCCATTTCTAAATTGATCTTTAACATTTATGAAGAAATTGACCCAGCCTGAAAATTTAAAATAAAAGATATTTGTGGCCAGGATGTTGAAGAAGAGTTGTACAGTCATTTGGTCATAGAACATACCTTATAGTTTACATTGCACGTTCTCTAGAACCAAGCCTTGCTAAAACTGTCATTTGTAAGTTTCTAACACTATAACCCCTTCAGCGATCAGCCACATAATAGATTTGTGTATTTTTAGTAACTTTACGCCCCGATAAACCTGAGAACACCCATCTCGCGCCCTTAGTGTATTATTGCACACTAAGTTTACCTGTTCTTCATTGAAAGACAGCTCATTGTTGAAATTCGTTTTTTTAATGAAACTTACCTTTAATTTCCTAGATGATTTACGGCTGGCAGTGAAAGAAGTTATATGTGACAACCAAACTGAGCGTCAAAAGTATGAAGAGGCAGTTATAGCCATTACAGTGGATGAGTCATTGAAACGGTTAGAGTTCCTACAGCTTCTGATTTTCTTTGATGTCATGAACTTAGAGATGCTAATGGTTACACCTGGTTTTGTAGGTACTGCCAAAGGATCAGACGGCCTGATTTCTGGGGTGGGGAGTCAGAACTGTTGGTATGCCTTTAATGGTTCTAAATGTTAACGTGCATAATTGATACAAGCATCAGTCATTCATCAAATTAGATGTAGAAAACATTTGTGTCGAGGCATATCAATCATGTCATGTCTTAGTACAGTTCATGCATCATTCTTCTTTTTAGTGTGATAAAGTCAATAGATATACATTGAACTTGTGGAAGCTCTATCTAAGTAGGCTACCATTTTCAGAGAGTATATTGCTTTTTTCTATATTGTTGCTTAAATTGATATATCCGCATATGGCTCATTCACAGCAATTTTTATCTGGCATCTACTCTTTTCAGGTTTTGTCTAGACTGTGTCGGCAACCAATTATTATTTACATTCCAGAGCGTGAGGTAAATTTATCTAGTTGGTAATAGACCTAAATATGCAGTGAATAGATGTGGACAGGAAAACTTCATCTGCTCATATAAATACGGCTCTGACTTAGCAAAAGTAGAGTTTCATAACAAATCTTAGGAATGTCTGTTCTAGTTTTCTTGAATTTATTGTTAGACAGAAAAAACTAAGCAACAAATTTTGGAAGTATAGTAATATTTAGGACACATCGTCAATATGGTTCGTTGCATTGTGGCGTGATAAAAGTTGATGAAATGAGACCACACACAAGTGGGGACTAATAATACTTGGCCAATATTGCCTAGTACATTAAAAAACTGAAGCCATCTTGGAAATGTGTTATCAGCCTAAGCTTTCCTCTGTAAGTATGTTAAAAGTGCAAATTGCAAATTGCATTTGGGATTTCTGTTTCTTTGATCCCATCCTCCAATCTGAGTATTCTATATTATGGACATTTGTTGGAGTTGTGGGGAAGATATAGTTAGTTAATAATAGAAAATGGAAGCACATCTGCAAAGTGAAAACTACTGAACTGTTTGAAAGATAGGCGAGTACTTTTCTCTTGCATTTTCGGTGCTTAAATCCAAGTTGTCTTCTAGTTTTGAACTACTGTGTGGATTTATTGAACGGGTATCTTTGTTTCACTATAAGCTAGCTACCATGTTTTCATGGATGTGCTTTGATAGGCTCGTATGTTCTGCTTCTGACCATGTTCCTCACTTCATCTTCTGAATTAAATCTGCCGTTTTTTGTGTAACAGTACCGTGGACGGGGTAATGGTTTTATTCCCATTGCTGAATACGGGTTGGAATTCACCAAAGACTCGAAAGTGGGGAAGAAAAGGGTGCCAGTGAGACTATTATACAGTGGGACGAACCATTATGATCTGCTGATATAAAAAAGAATGGACACTTAACATATGTCCTGGCTCAGGTGTCAGAATATCAGCTGCAGTCACTACCATCTGCGCCACATGTATAAATTCATGTTTTTCTTCCCATGTTGCATTTCTTTGATCATGGGAAGCTCGTTGTCTGTCGTTTCGCCTACAGTTTTCGGTGATGCTATAACTGCTGCTGTATCGATCTGATTGAAATCGTACACACGGGCAAGCGAGTGCGTGCGGCTGGAGCTAGAATGAGCACTCACCTGCTGATGGTGTCGCGAGAGCTAACTCTCCCGTCGCCAATACTCCATTATGCTGGTGATAATGCATCTGGAGTAGTATAATTATGGAGTAGCATATAGTGAGGCCACTGCTGTTTGCCAGTGATTCGGTTGGCGTGGTGCAGTCGGAGTTGTTGATTGCATTTCCGGTTGGTGCCGGGCATGATAATGCTGTGTTCGTCGGACTCAGTGGTTGACGATGGGACATGCTTCAAACCCAATTATTATGCATAAAGTGCAGGTGTATGTACTGTATATCGTCTGGTTGACCGAACCCATATTATCCTTGAGCTGTATGATTGCGAATTTGCGATGCATATGTTGAGTACACATATAGTTGTGCTTGCTTGAGCCTCTGTATTTTTGCGGGCAAAGCAACCACATCCCGTAAATGCGGGCTGGAACCTGTAGTGTTGGTGATGGATGTTGGGCGGAGCTGCCGGCCGTCCCCGTCCCCGTGGAGGTTATTTGTGACGCGATTCTAGAGGAAGGCCAACGAACGCGGTGGACCCAATAGCTAGCAGTGATGTGCCAACGAACAAATGTCACTAAGCTTACGGACAATCAAGTCCTAGGCAAACGGACCTAATTTTAACAACCGGGACGGTAACAATGAAAATGGCTCCCTCCTATGCTCTTTGAGTTCCAGTATCGATAAGAGTTTGAGATCTTATTATTCTTATGTTATGGTATGAATATATCATACCAATTTCTTTTCCTGCTCCTGATAATTTTTTCCATTGAACATAAATCCAATTTTTCCTTTTTTATTCCTTAGAATTTTTTTTGTCTTTCCGGTGGTATCAATAGCCGCCATCAATAGAAAACTCACCATTTTTGGAGGTCCTACTTATTTCATTGACTTCGAAATAGTAGAATAATTCAGAATAGTGGTCAAAATCTTGGGAAAATCTAAGTTAATGATCAATAGGTGATCTCCTGGGATTTGGTTGGTTTTCGTGTTCGCTGGTGTGTTTTCGGATCAGTCTCTTCTAATCTACGATTGTCACAATTGGCGATGGTTGCTACTCTGGTGCGCTGGTCCTTTGGGCCTTAGCACGACGACTTTTCGTCTATCTACTACAACAAGCTTTGCCTAGCTCGGGTGATGGAGGGGCGAGGACGGTGGTGCACCTTCGGCTCGCGCTAGTGTCTGTAGTCCAATGATCTATTTATATTTTTTATTCATTTAAATATCTTTGTACTGCTATTGATGATTATTAAAAGATCGGTGGGATCGAAAAAAAAAATGCGCGCTGCTGGCCAGTGAATCATGCTTGAACCAGGCATTATGAAGAAGGTCGTATACGGGTAAATGATAGATTGATAGTGCCACTAACCGACTGGCATTGAAGATCAAGCATCAGGATCGGGGTGGGGAGAGCTGCAGCACAAATTCAAATGGTGACAGAACCCTTTGGAACTGTATCTGGAAGGCAAATGTCCCACCTAAAGTGCGTATCTTCGCTTGGAGACTAGCAAATGATTCCATGGCCACAAGAAACAACAAAGTTAAACGCAAGCTTGAGCTCACTAGCACATGCACCATCTATGGAGTTGCCTCTGAAGATGGACACCATGCTGTTATCAGATGCCCCAAGGCAATTGGTCTACGCCATGCAATGCGCGCCCATTGGAAGCTGCCAAGTGAGAGCTCCTTAACTCGGTCGGGGAAGGATTGGCTTCTGCTATTGCTGAACCAAGTTGACGAAAAGACTAAAGCTAGGATTCTCCTTCTTTTCTGGCGAGCGTGGCATTTGAGAAACAACATTGTCCACAATGATGGCAAGGAAACAATTGAGAACTCGGTCTCCTTCCTGCTGTCATACAACAATACTATTGAATCTATGGAAGGCTATCATGAGGGATTGGGTAAGGAACCTATGCTTCGCAACAACGTTTCTGGGGCGGGTGCGGGCAATCAGGAAAGACCTGGGAACTGGACTCCTCCACCTCAGGGATGGGTCAAGCTGAACACTGATGCTTCCTTCCTCTCTGCCGAGGGAGCTAGTGGTGCGGGTGCTGTGCTCAGGGACCACCATGGTAAAGTCTTGTTAGCGGCCTGCTCCCCCATACCCAGGTGCATCGATGCAATGGATGCTGAAGCTATGGCAGTGCTTTGGGGTATTAACCTATTGAGGGGACTTGGCCACTCTCGTGTAATCCTGGAAGCGGATAATGCTACTGTGGTTGCTGCCCTTCGGTCCAAGGAGTTGGACAGATCAAGAAGCTGGGCAACATACGATCAGATCAAGAGGTGGCTGGGTGATCTAGATGATTACTGTGTAACCCACAAAAGCAGAGATAGCAATAGGGTAGCCGATGCCCTAGCTAAGATGGCTAGAAGTGCTGGTAGCTGTTTATGGTTTGATATGCTGCCAGACAATATCTGGGACCTTGTAACACGAGATCTTGTACCAGTTGTTACAAGTATAATATAAGGCTGTCTTACACTCAAAAAAAAAAGATAGTGCCACTAACCATTTTGCTAAGCCAAGAGCTGGTCACCGTCGTACGTGCTGGCGCACTTGGCAGCACCCTCCTCGTCTTGGCCAACGGCCCGCCCGGCATTGTCCTCTTGCTGCAATAAAAGTATGGAGAAAAAGGAGCAGCAAAGAATTAATGCTTACGCAGTGCGCTGTTGCAATTGCATATATGCTCCCTCCAACTAACAAATGCCAATAATAAGGAAGACCGGAACAAAGCAGAAAGGTCCGATGAGGCAGCAGGGATAGAGCTGGCCGACGTGGGTCGCACTCCGCACTGCAGCCGCACGAAATAATATCTCCCTACTATCTAGTAATTTGTTCGAAACACACCATAGACAAATGCAAAATGTTTTAAATACGATACGCACATTTATTTCTATGAAACGCAAGCACACGTACCATGCGACTATGAGCAAATTTGAAAGACCGGGTCTAAAAAAGATTGACTAAGTCACCACGGGCACCTTGCCGTTGATATGAACACGCCTTCAATTTTAAAAAGTTATTTCGTCTTTATAAGACATTAAAGTGCCACACGATGGTTCTCAAACGTTTAATCCTTGGTGGGATATCGATACTTATATCACTGCCTTTATAACCATCCAACAACCACGGCTTAGTTTTCAATATCTCTCTATCTCCATGTTCCTACTCAAAATAATATAATACTACCTCTCTTAAAAAGATATCGCGATTGAGTTTGCTAAATTTTGATGTATCTAGAGACTCTTTAGTGTGTATAGATACATCCATATTTGTGTGAGTAATTTGTAATAGATCGTCAAAAAAATATCTCCCATTTCCCACGCTGATCACTGGGCCCCACTCATCGATGAAATTATGCGAATACTACGATAGTCGTCGTCGTTGCTTCACCGTTGCTTCTGCTGCAGCCGTAGCCGTGCTCTCGCGTGCTGCCAAAGTGCCAATGCAGCGGCGAGGTGTAAACCTCACCGCCAAGTGGTCCCTCCATTCCCCTGGTCCCGCATGCAGCGACACCGGCGGCCGTCTCGCCGGCAGCACGTCCGTGCGCGGAGCAGCACACTGACAGATGGGCCGCTGTAATAATAAATTCGTATTCGTTAATGAGCAGCAGCAGCTGCTGCCCCTTTCCCCTCCTTCGCTTCTTCTTTTTCTTTCCGCCGCGGCAACCGTGAGACGACTCACCCACCCGCCCCGCGCCGCCCGATCGAGAGCCATAATTCCATCCATTCATTGCTGCTGCTCCCTACGCATCGCGTATATAAGCGCGGCAACTGGGTGCTCGTGCTGCTGTTCGCCATCATCTCATCCTCGGGCAGGCAGGCGCGCAAGATCAGATCGGGGAGGAGGAGACGGCGACGGCGACCATGTTCAGCGGGACGCAGCAGAAGTGCAAGGTGTGCGCCAAGACGGTGTACCCCATGGACCAGCTCTCCACCGACGGCGCCGTCTTCCACCGCGCCTGCTTCAAGTGCCACCACTGCAAGTCCACCCTCTCGGTATGGATGCATGTCGCTCTCTCTTATCTTTGTTTCTATCTCTCCGCATCCGTGCCTCTAATTTTAGGCTGGCAGACGTTATTAGCAGGAGAATATGCTCGAGGCGGCTTAATTGTCGATAGATCTGTGGGATAATGTCATGTCTCTCTTGTAGCAGCAGTAGATCTGCGAATTGCTCTGCTGGACGGATCTGGTGCCTGAGTTTCCGGTCAGAATTACGTGTTCATTAGGAGATCGTAGTTTTGACCATTTCACAATTGGTGGAAAATTTTCCTGCCGATCTTCTTCTTGCTAGGAGGAATTGCGATGATTTTTAGCTAGGCAAAGGTGTGCCTCGATCTAACAGCCAATCTTGTTCGTTTTCTGATTCGACAGTTTAGCAGCTACTCCTCCTTCGAAGGAGTGCCATACTGCAAGCCCCATTTCGCGCAGCTGTTCAAGGAGACGGGGAGCTACAACAAGAGCTTCCAATCGCAGTCACGTACGCTTTCGTTCAGTACCAAACTGCCTTTTCTTGATCGAATTTGTTCTGATGAGAGTTTTTTTTTGGTTCCCTTTCAGCCGCAAAATCTGCAACCGAGAAGTTGACTCCCGAGCTGGTCTGTACCACTAGGCTGCCTGCATTTTTTTTGTCTGGTTTGTTTGCATCCCATATTATGCAAAGCTGCGGGTGCTGTTCAGCTAATTTTTATGCGAATTGTGCTGTTTCAGACTAGATCGCCAAGCAAAGCCGCCGGTATGTTTTCGGGAACACAGGACAAGTGTGCCACTTGTGGTAAAACGGCGTACCCTCTTGAGAAGGTAATGTCATAGAACTATTCTGGCATTTCTTACTTCGCAAAAGAACTAAAGCTACTTAAGTTTAAAACTATCGGTATATTGTTTTTGCGATTGAATCCAAGTGGTTATGTTACTTGTACCTCTGGACATAGTTGTGTTGACAGCCTTCACTTCACTCCAGATGATAATGACTTGTACCATTTAGGCACAAACTTTCATATAGTAATTGTCCTGGATCAACAATTTCCTTTTTAGCTATAACCTAAAGCCTCCAGAACGTTTAGCGCTCGGCGATGATAATTGTCTTGAATCAACAATTTCCTTTTTAGTTATACCCTAAAGCATCCAGAACGTGCAGCGCTTGTTGATGATAATTGTCTTGAATCCACAATTTCCTTTTCAATTATACCATAAAGCCTCCCGAACAGCCCTCGTTGATGACTCATACCCATCTGTTAAAATAAATCTTGCAGGTAACAGTTGAAGAGAAGTCCTACCACAAATCCTGCTTCAAGTGCTCTCATGGAGGGTGCGCCCTATCGCCGTCCAATTATGCAGCTTTGGAGGGAATCCTCTACTGCAAGCACCATTTCTCCCAGCTTTTCAAGGAGAAGGGCAGCTACAACCATCTGATCAAGTGCGCGACTGTCAAGCGCGCAGAGGCACAAACAGCACTGGACGCACAAGCAGCGCAGGCGGCGGCCGCTGATGCCTCCTCTTGATTCATGCCGTTATCTCCAAAGTGGATTTTGAGGGCGGAAATTTAGAGGCGTTGCCTTTTTTACTTGTGCACTGTTTGTATGTTGTGTTCTGGCTGTGGGGATACAGGACCTATCTATTTCGTATCCCCTTCTGTGCTAGCACGATCACATTGCTGAACAATGGAATTGGTGTCATTTCGGAAGAAGTAATTGAGATTGTTGTGTATCAGTTGTTGGGAGCTACTGAGCTCTTCTCTAGATCCGTTGTTTCTTTGCCTTGTCGAATCCCATTCTGCTGTGTGGTTTGATATTTGCTTGAGTAGTCCGCCATATTGGCTTGTTGGCAGGCCTTGCCACGTTGTCGCCTCGCCGAGCGAATGCTCCTCGCCGGGCTCAGGTTGAGGTCTCGGTCCCATCCGATGTGCCTGGTGTCGGTTGTTTCTGCTTTTGTTGGCTCTTTAGCCTCAGCGAATATGCAATCTGCTTTGGAGAAGCAAACCGAGTTACTTGAGGAGGTTGTCCACCCTCTTCACGAGGCTGTTGGCTCCTTGCATAGCTGGATGCTAGCGATTGGGGACTTTTTGGAGCGGACGGAAGCTGTATTAGGTAGGCTCTCTCATGGCGATCCTTTGATTCTGTCTGATGTTGGCCAAATTGGGTGCGAGCGGAGTGGGCTTTCATGGTTGTTTTTCTCCTCGTGCTAGCGCTAGCTCGGCGATCACGACTCCGATCATGCAGATCATGTATGTGCTCATGGAGTTATGTGGTGGTGTGCCTATGCATCCTTCTGTCAAGAAAGTGATGCCCGACTCGCATGAGTTCTCTGATGTGAATCCTCCGCCGTATCAAACACTTGGCTTTGAGAGGATCCACACTTGGTTGGCGGGTGTCCCCAATGTCATGTCTTTTACTACTCCCTGTTGGCTTTGAGAGTATGTGGTGTTGGAGTGTTACTGGGTGCGACCTGTTGTGAATATCTCTATTAGGCTTGGTTGTGAATGTGTATGGATGTGAATCTGTTGCTGTAGGTTTTCGTCAAATTTTTTTTTCTAAAAACTGGTCACTCTCTTCTTAATTAATACTAGATGAGGTGGGTAAAGCTTTTGCTTCCGTCTAAAAAAAAGTTGTAGTACCAAATTAAGATGGATCTTTTAAACCAAGGAACGAACAGACACTTGCAAATTGACGATTTCAGACATTTCAAACTCAAGATTGGTGTACAATTGTCTTGGGTATATTGTAAACAAGATGAAAAATAATTCTACTGCTATAAACCCCTTCTCAAACTCATGTATCATGTCCACGAACCACTACACCATACAGAAAGAAAAAACCATAGTTGATTATCACAAGTCCCAGGCCCCAGCAGTTCAACCACTACATCTACCACATCAACGGGGGGCTGGAAGGTACATGAAGGTGTTTCTCCAGTTCGTTAAGCTACCCTCTTTCCGTGCCTTTGCCGAGCCAGAAATAAACACAACTCTACAGAATCCCTGACACCGGATGAAATCTAGTAAGCCACAAATCAAGTCGCAGCTGTTCTCCAGTTCTCCCCTGCATACACAGCTTCAGTTCCAAGTTCTTCCTCTATTCTTAGCAGCTGCAAAGAGGATGTGCATAGCTGTCAGATATCATTCAAGACAAAGCAAGAAGCAAGACCAATGCTGTGGTCCATGTGTGCACCTACAGTACATAAAGGATTCAGCATAAACCTGATTGTATTTTGTGAGGCACTCTCCACGGCAGGGGGCACCAGCTTTAATCTGTCCAGCTGCTGCACCAACAGCCAGGTCGGCGATGAAAGAATCATCAGTGTCCCCAGACCTATGTGACACCATCACACTCCAATGAGCATCCTTTGCCTGCTTCACAACCTCTATGGCCTCGGTGACAGTGCCCACTTGATTTGCCTAAAGGGCACACACGTCAGCTATAAAAAACATAGGAACCCTCTGGGCAGAGGAACAAATAAAGAGAGCAGTGAAAAATCAAGGAGGCAACAAGTGGCTCTTGCAACGTTATGGCTTATGGTGTCTGCAACAAGTCCAATTACGAAATTCTCTTCCAGCGAAATCAACTAACAAATGGATTACTATTCTTATGACTTGCAGATTGATTATCATGGTAATGTCTGTAAATGCCTTTAGGTCTCAACTACGTCATGCAAAATAATAAGCATTCAAACCGAAGGAGTGGCATTCAGATAAGAAATCATACTGGGTATCGCACAAGTGATTGTAATTAGTCATAATGAAGTGTGCCTAGTTCCAGCTTTGAAAATGCACAATTCCAGAGTCTTTTCTATGTGGTATTCTTAGTCTCTGACTGTTCAAATAACTTGCTCAAAGCAACACTAATCATTTTAGAAAGATCAATAAACAAATTAATGATTCATAATTTACCTTGAGAGTAAGAGCATCGCAGGTATATTCATTCACCGCTCGCTTAATGCGCTCAGGATCTGACATCAACAAATCATCTCCTACAACCTGCACATGTATTATGGCATGAGCTCCTGAGTCCTGAAAAAAATAGAGCACAGAAGTACAAAAGAACAATATGCACCTGGCATAGCTCTAGGGTGGTAAACTTTTTCGAGTGTTCCCAGTCATCTTTGTCAAAGGGCTGTTCAATGGAGACAAGTGGGTATTCTAGTGTTGTAGAAAAAGAGAGGAAACATAAGGTTCATGAAATCAGCAAATTTATCACTCGAAAGATGTCAATCAAAAAACAAGTAATACCTGAACATAGCTGACTATACATCTCAATCATATCGTCTCCAGTTTTAAAATTCTGCCCTGATTTCTTTGCAGACTTAAACTCCAGGTCATATTTTTTTCCTACGAAGTGATGCATGAGCAAGCAGGGAAGTTAGCTAACTAACATAGAAGCCTACAATATACATCTATTGCTATTCAAGCTCACTGTTTCCATGTATCATGGTTGTGCAGTTCTATATGCAAGTACAACAAGTAAGGATATCAATGCAATAGATCGGTCCTGACTGGAAAAGAGGCAGTGCTGATCAAAATGGTATGATTTAACTTGGCTAGCACGATAAGTTTCAGGTGGCAGTGACAGCTGTAAAACAAGAAACCATGCAACAAAAAAGAAGTTCGAGGACACAGTAAGCATGAGCCACGAGTTTCTTTTGACACATCAACAATGTGCATTATCTGTGTGATACATGCTACTGCTTACATTTCTGTTGAGTATAGCCATGTAGATGCACAAGATGTTATTCATACGAGCATATAAATCATTGTGTTAGCTACTAAGGATAAATAGAAGATAGAAATTTCATTGTTTCATCCTTACCCACACAAAAATCAGTAGCAGAAACATCAATTGCTAATTTGATCCTTCCATTATATCCAGCTCTATCTATTGCCGCAATGACAAGATCCAGGCCTTCAGTTATACTGAACATGGATATTGAATCCATACGTAGATGCCGTTAGGGGAATATATGAGAGAAAGCACACAAGGAAAAGGTTAAATCAATTCCTTACTTGCCTGGAAATATTTGGAGCAAATCCACCATCATCACCGATGTTGCAACTGTCTGCACCATACTTCTCCCATATAATATCCTAACATATCATTCGTAAGAATATCGTTGATGAAAATAAGCAGACTCATCTGCCTAGTACTGTATATACAAAAAAAACTTTGGAACCGCTGGACAGCCCCTGTTTTAAGATTTCCAGTGCTTTGCCTTGGGAGCAATCTACTGGCATAAATTAGTGCCGGAACTCGGAAAAGAGCATTAGAAAGCTGGCATAGGACGTAAGGTTTCATACACGCGGAATGTTTCCTACACTGTTGGATGGTCAGGTAGCAGCTTGGTCCAAATATGGGACTGGACAACATGCATATACCAAAGAAAGTATGCATGGTATTATTACGTACAGATACCGTGAACCAGATTCTTAGAAATAGAGGGTACCTTCAGATGATGATATGTCTCTGAACCCATCTGCATTGCCTCTTCGAAGTTTTTTGCACCAACTGGAAGGATCATAATTTCCTACAGATAAGAAACTCTACTTGAAGGTACGACACAAAAAAAATACAGTATATTGACATGTCGATCTACATGGACTATCTTAATATGTGCTCATTAAAAAAATGAATTGCTAGGAAAAACCATGGGAGTAACAATCTCTAACTTTGCAAAGTTTTGGGGGTTGTACTTTTTTAGCGCCCGCAAAGCAAGTTTTGCTACACAAGGTAATTCTACATGTAAAGTTGAAATACCTGAATGGGAAGACTATTTCCAGCATGGGTTCCACCATTGATGACTGTAATTGCAGGGACGGGGAGCGTTGTAGCACTTTTACCAACAAGATCTGCTATATGCTTGTACAGCGGAACCTGCACAGAAAATAGGCAAACAATTATAAGAATTTGTGTTACAGCGACAAGCTCAATTTTTCCTCACACTCAGATAAGGAAGATAAGTGAGACCTCTTTCTCAGCAGCACCAGCTTTGCAGGCTGCAATTGACACGGCCAGCATAGCATTCGCTCCAACCTCAGTCTGCAGATCATAGTTATCATAGTAAATTAGTTATTGTCTCAGCAGGGCACATTACATGGTAAACTGGTATTCATTCAAACCATTGAAAATGATGCATCATTATTTCCAGCAGGGATTCATAAAATGGAGCAAGCCAGTGTCAAATATTGGCACCGTTTAGCAGAGTGTATAGTTGTTTGTAAAGGGAAAACACCTATGCACAGTCATTCATTCTATACTTAGCCAAATGGACCTTCGCAATGTACGAGCCGATTACCAACAGAGGATGAGAAGAGGAATGGATCAGGGGAGGTTTGGGCGATGTACCTTGTGGTGTGCCTTGTCCAAGTCCATGATGGCCTGGTCGATCTGCGCCTGCTGCTGCGGATCCATCCCCACGAGCGCCTCCGACACCTTTCCGTTGATCACCCGCACCGCGTCGGCGACCGCCTTGGCGAGGAGCCTCCGCTTCTCGGCGTCCCTCGTGGCGTCGACCGCGGCGCCCTCGGGGGCGCTCGCCGCGGCCGCGGACGCGCGGTGCACGGCCTTGTTGGTGTGCAGGTCGACCTCCACCGCGGGCGTGCCGCGGCTGTCCAGGATCTGCCTCGCGCGCACCTGCGTGATCACGGCCGGCGCCGCCCGCCGCATGTGGGTCGAGATGAAGAGCACCGGGTCAGCAGCCTTGGCGCGGACCGCCGCGTTCACGGCCTCCTCGATCTTGCGGGGGAGCAGGTGCTTCTCGAGGTACTCCTGCACCGACATGGCCGCCGTTGAGTCTGCTCCGCTCACCACGCTCTTCTTCTCCGCCGCCTCCTTCCACCCACGATTCTGGTCGGCTGTGCTAGGAATTGCGACGAGTTGCCGATTTTTTTTTTTGTCAAACAACTCCAGACATTGGCCTGAGCAGGCAGAGGAAGACCAATGCTGTGGGTTGAAGCATGAGTAGACTTCCGACCTGGGCCAATTTCAAGTTGGGCCGAGTGAACTCTTTTAATTTTCTTTTCAACTTGAGATCTTAATTTTCTATAAGTAAATTTCGAAATACCTCTAAAAATAGATTTAGAATTTTTTTCTGAATAAAATAGAAAAAAGAAGTTATAACTTGACATGTAAGTAAATTGGAAAAATTTGCTACTACCTCCGTCCCAAGGAATAAGGCGCACACGTATTCCAAGACGAACTTTGACCATAAAAATTGAGCAACAAAATCTTGGTTATATTATATGTAATTAGCATGATTGGATTCGTATTGAAAAGCACTTTCTAATGATGTTAATTTTATACAAACACTCGTTATATATTTGAAGTAATACTTAGTCAAACGAAAAGCACGTAAAACGAGGACGTCTTATTCCTTGAATCAGAGGTAGTACATGACACCGCTATTTTCTGGCGTTTGCTAAAATACACCGTCCGATTGATATCATTACAATTTTGTGGCACATTTGGTAGAACACACCACCTGAAATTTTTGCAAAAAAAACCAATGTTTACTTGTTATTGCTTTAGGGAACATATTTTAAAACCGAAAGTTGTGGCGGAGAGTGTGTAGCGGTACGGTAGGAGAACCTTTTATTTTGAGAGAACACAACACTTAATTGATCACATAATAATATCAATACAAAGTATTGATTGTTGGAGATATGCCCAAGAGGCAATAATAAAAGTGGTTATTATATATCTTTATGTTTATGATAAATGTTTATATACCATGCTATAATTGTATTAACCGAAACATTGATACATGTGTGATATGTAAACAACAAAGAGTCCCTAGTATGCATCTTAACTAGCTTGTTGATTAATAGATGATTAGTTTCATAATCATGAACATTGGATGTTATTAATAACAAGGTTATATCATTATATGAATGATGTAATGGACACACCCAATTAAGCGTAGCATAAGATCACGTCATTAAGTTATTTGCTATAAGCTTTCGATACATAGTTACCTAGTCCTTATGACCATGAGATCATGTAAATCACTTATATTGGAAATGTACTTTGATTACATCAAATGCCACTGCGTAAATGGGTGGTTATAAAGGTGGGATTAAGTATCCGGAAAGTATGAGTTGAGGCATATGGATCAACAGTGGGATTTGTCCATCCCGATGACAGATAGATATACTCTGGGCCCTCTCGGTGGAATGTCATCTAAATGTCTTGCAAGCATATGAATAAGTTCATAAGAGACCACATACCACGGTACGAGTAAACAGTACTTGTCAGAAGACGAGGTTGAACAAGGTATAGAGTGATACCGATGATCAAACCTCGGACAAGTAAAATATCGCGTGACAAAGGGAATTGGTATCGTATGTGAATGGTTCATTCGATCACTAAGTCATCGTTGAATATGTGGGAGCCATTATGGATCTCCAGATCCCGCTATTGGTTATTGGTCGAAGAGAGTTCTCACCCATGTCCACATAGTTCGCGAACCGTAGGGTGACACACTTAAGGTTTGATGTTGTAATAGTAGAACTTGAATATGGAATGGAGTTCGAAGTAATTGTTCGAAGTCTTGGATGGGATCCCGGACATCACGAGGAGTTCCGGAATGGTCCGGAGAATAAGATTCATATATATGAAGTCATATTCCAAGTTTGGAAATGATCCGGTGCATTTATGGAAGGTTCTAGAAGGTTCTAGAAAAGTCCGGAAGAAATCACTAAGGAAGGAGGAGTCCCGGAGGGACTCCACCTCCCCATGGCCGGCCAACCCTAAGAGGGGGGAGTCCAAGGTGGACTCCACCAAGGGGGCCGGCCACCACCCCTCATGGAAGGGTGGGAATCCCACTTGGGTGGGAGTCCCACCTTGGGTAGGTGAAGGTTTTGGGTTGGGGTCTTATTCGAAGACTTGTAGTCCAACACTTGGGGGTTCCACCTATATAATGAGGGGCCAAGGGGAGGGGGCCGAGCACCACAAGCCCTCAAGGAGGCCGCACCCCATAGTGGTCGGCCACCCCTCTCCCAAACCCTAGCCGCCCCCTCTCTCCTCCACATCTCCCGCACGCTTAGCGAAGCTCCGCTGGAGTTCTCCATCGCCACCGCCACCACGCCGTCGTGCTGCCGGATTCAAGGAGGAGCTACTACTTCCGCTGCCCGCTGGAACGGGGAGAAGGACATCGTCTTCATCAACTCCGAACGTGTGACCGAGTACGGAGGTGCTGCCCGATTGTGGCACCGTGATCAAGATCTTCTACGCGCTTTTGCAAGCGGCAAGTGATCGTCTACCGCAGCAACAAGAGCCTCATCTTGTAGGCTTTGGAAATCTTCAAGGGTGAGTCTCGATCATCTCCTCGTTGCTCCCGTCTTCTAGATTGCATCTTGGCTTGGATTGCGTTCACGCGGTAGGAATATTTTTGTTTTCTATGCAACGAATCCCTACAGTGGTATGCATAGATGGTTGCACGAGTAGAACACAATGGTTTTGTGGGCGTTGATGCTTATGTTGTCTTTAGTTTGAGTACTTTGCATCTTTGTGGCATAGTGGGATGAAGCGGCTCGGGCTAACTTTACATGACCGCGTTCATGAGATTTGCTCCACGCTCGACATGCAACTTGTATTGCATAAGTGGCTTTGCGGGTGTCTGTCTCTCCTACTATAGTGAAGATTCAATTTAGTCTTCTATTGACAACACTAATATCACCGTTGTGGTTCATGTTCGTAGGTAGATTAGATCTTACTCGAAACCCTAAACCACGTAAAATATGCAAACCAAATTAGAGACGTCTAACTTGTTTTTGCAGGGTTTGGTGATGTGATATGGCCATAATGTGATGATGAATATGTATGAGATGATCATTATTGTATTGTGGCAACCGGCAGGAGCCTTATGGTTGTCTTTAAATTTCATGTTGAGTAGTATTTCAAAGAAGTTGTAATAGTTGCTACATGGGAGAACAATCATGAAGACGGCGCCATTGACCTTGACGCTACGCCGACGATGATGGAGATCATGCCCGTTGATGATGGAGATCATGTCCGTGCTTTGGAGATAAAGATCAAAGGCGTAAAGACAAAAGGGCCATATCATATCACATATGAACTGCATGTGATGTTAATCCTTTTATGCATCTTATTTTGCTTAGATCGCGACGGTAGCATTATAAGATGATCCCTCTCACTAAAATATCAAGATAATAAAGTGTTCATCCTTAGTAGCACCGTTGCCAAGACTTGTCGTTTCGAAGCATCTCGTGATGATCGGGTGTGATAGAATCAACAAGTGCATACAACGGGTGCAAGCCGGCTTTGCACATGCGGATACTAAGGTGGCCTTGACGAGCCTAGCATGTACAGACATGGTCTCGGAACACGTGATACCGAAAGGTAGAGCATGAATCATATGATTGATATCATGAACACTTTGAGTGTTCGCCATTGAAATTACACCTTGTCTCGTGATGATCGGACTTAAGTGTGGTGGATTTGGTTCGTGCGATCACTAAGACAATGCGAGGGATATTGTTTTGAGTGGGAGTTCACCTAGATTTTTTACTTATGTTGAATTAAAATTTGAACTCAATTTGTCATAAACATTAGTCTAAACTATTGCAAATATATGTTGTAGATATGGCGTCCTCAATCAATTTTAACCAGTTCCTAGAGAAAGAAAAACTTAAGAGCAACGGTAGCAACTTTACCGACTGGTTCCGTCATGTGAGGATCTTCCTCGCTGGTGGAAATCCGCAATATGTGCTTGATGCACCGTAGGTGACCCTCCTGCAGAAACTGAAACCGATGAAGTAAAGAATGTTTACGAGACTCGGAAAACTCGGTACTCTCAAGTTCAGTGTGCCATCCTATGCAGTCCGGAAGCCGATCTTCAAAAACGTTTTGAGCACCACGATCCTCATGAGTTGGTCAATGAGCTGAAAGCTATCTTTGAAACTCATGCGGCCGTGGAATGCTATGAAGCATCGAAACACTTCTTCAGCTGCATGATGGAAGAAGGCAGCTCCATTAGTGAGCACATGCTCGCCATGACCGGGCATGCGAAGAAACTCAGTGATCTGGGAATAGTGATTCCTAACAGACTGGGGATTAATCGTGTCCTTCAATCACTGCCACCTAGTTACAAGAACTTTGTGATGAACTACAATATGTAAAACATGAACAAAGAGTTACCTAAACTCTTCGCCATGCTGAAATCTGCTGAGATTGAGATCAAGAAAGAGCACCAAGTGTTGATGGTCAACAAGACCACCAGTTTCAAGAAACAGGGCAAGTCTAAGGGAAAATTCAAGAAGAGTGGCAAGAAAGCTGCCACGCCTCCCGTGAAACCTAAGACCGGCCCTAAGCCCGATGCTGAGTGCTATTACTCGCAAGGAGAAGGGACACTGGAAGCGTAATTGCTCCAAGTATTTGGCGGATCCGAAGAGCGGCCTTGTCAAGAAGAAGAAAGAAGGTATATCTGATATACATGTTATAGATGTTTATCTTACTGGTTCTCGTGCTAGTACCTGGGTATTTGATACTGGTTCGGTTGCTCATATTTCTAACTCGAAACAGGAACTAAAGAATAAACGAAGACTACTAAAGGATGAAGTGACGATGCGCGTTGGAAATGGATCCAAAGTCGATGTGATCGCTGTCGGGACACTTTCTCTACATCTACCTTCGGGATTAGTTTTAAGCCTCAATAATTGTTATTTTGTACCCGCGTTGAGCATGAACATTATATCTGAATCTTGTTTAATGCAAGACGGTTATTCATTCAAGTCTGAGAATAATGGTTGTTCTATTTTTATGAATAATATCTTTTATGGTTGAGCACCTGAAAAGAATGGCTTATTTCTGTTAGATCTCGATAGTAGTGATACACATATACATAACATTGATGCTAAGCGAATTAAATTAAATGATATTTCTACTTATATGTGGCACTGTCGTCTTGGTCATATTGGAGTGAAACGCATGAAGAAACTCCATACCGATGGATTACTTGAATCGCTTGACTTTGAGTCACTTGATAGATGCGAAGCATGTCTAATGGGAAAAATGACTAAGACTCCATTCTCTGGTATTATGGAGCGAGCTACTGACTTGTTGGAAATCATACATATCGATGTGTGCGGACCAATGAGTGTAGCATCGCGCGGTGGTTATCGTTATGTTCTAACCTTCACAGATGATCTGAGTAGATATGGGTATATCTATTTCATGAAACATAAATCCGAAACTTTCGAGAAGTTTAAGGAATTCCAAAGTGAAGTAGAAAATCAACGTAACAAGAAGATTAAATTTCTACGATCCGATCGCGGAGGTGAATATCCGAGTTATGAGTTTGGCATGCATTTAAAGAAATGCGGAATACTTTCACAATTGACACCGCCGGGAACACCTCAACGAAACGGTGTGTCCGAACGTCGTAATCGAACACTCTTAGATATGGTTCGTTCTATGATGTCTCTTACTGATTTACCGTTATCATTTTGGAGTTATGCATTAGAGACAGCCGCATTCACTTTAAATAGAGCACCATCAAAATCCGTTGAAACGACACCGTATGAATTATGGTTTAATAAGAAACCTAAGCTATCGTTCCTAAAAGTTTGGGGTTGCGAAGCCTATGTAAAAAAGTTACAACCGGACAAGCTAGAACCCAAAGCGGAGAAATGTGTCTTCATAGGATACCCTAAGGAAACTATAGGGTACACTTTCTATCACAGATCCGAAGGCAAAATCTTTGTTGCTAAGAACGGAACCTTTCTTGAGAAAGAATTTCTCACTAAAGAAGTGACTGGAAGAAAAGTAGAACTCGATGAGATTGATGAATCTTCACTAGTTGATCAGAGTAGCACAGTACCGGAAGTTGTTCCTGTGCCGCCTACACCGGCAACAGAGGAAGCTAATGATAATGATCATGAAACTTCGAATGAGATAGCTACTAAACCTCGCAGATCGACAAGGGAACGTGCCATTTCTGATTGGTATGATCCTTGTCTAAATGTCATGATTGTGGACAACAATGATGAAGACCCTGCGACGTATGAAGAAGCGATGATGAGCCCAGATTCCAACAAATGGCAAGAAGCCATGAAATCCGAAATGGGATCCATGTATGATAACAAAGTGTGGACTTTGGTAGACTTACCCGATAGCCGCAAGGCTGTCGAGAATAAATGGATCTTCAAGAGAAAAACAGATGCTCGATGGTAATATTACTCGTCTATAAAGCTCGACTTGTCGCAAAGGGTTTCCGACAAATTCAAGGTGTTGACTACGATGAGACTTTCTCACCTGTAGCGAAGCTAAAATCTGTGAGGATTTTGTTAGCAATAGCTGCATTTTTCGATTATGAGATTTGACAGATGGATGTCAAAACGGCGTTCCTTAATGGAGACATTGAGGAAGAGTTTTATATGGTACAACCCAAAGGTTTTGTCGATCCTAAAAATGCTGACAAAGTATGCAAACTTCAGCGTTCAATTTATGGATCGAAGCAAGCATCGAGAAGTTGGAAACGACGCTTTGATAAGGTGATCAAAGACTTCGGGTTTATACGAGTGTCATGGAGAGGCCTCGTATTTACAAGAAAGTGAGTGGGAGCTCGTAGCATTCCCGATATTATATGTAGATGACATATTATTGATTGGGAATGATATAGAACTATTAAGCAGTGTAAAAGGTTATTTGAATAATAGTTTTTCAATGAAAGACCTTGGTGAAGCATCGTATATATTAGGCATCAAGATTTATAGAGATAGGTCAAGACGTCTAATAGGGCTATCACAAAGTACATATCTGGACAAGATTCTAAAGAAGTTTAGAATGGACGAAAGTAAGAAAGGATTCTTACCTATGTTACCAGGCAAGGTCTTGAGTAAGACTCAAGGACCGGCTACGGCAGAAGAAAGAGAAAGGATGAGTCGGATCCCCTATGCCTCGGCAGCAGGCTCTATCATGTATGCCATGCTATGTACTAGACCGGATATAGCACATGCTCGTTAGTTTAACTAGCGAGATATCAAAGTGATCCAGGGAATGGAACACTTGGACAGCGGTTATGAATATCCCGAAGTACTTGAAAAGAACTAAGGATATGTTTCTTTGTTATGGAGGTGACCAAGAGCTCGTTGTAACCGGTTACACCGATGCAAGTTGGAACACCGATCCCGATGACTCTAAGTCAAAGTCCGGGTACGTGTTTATATTGAATGGTGCTGCAGGTAAGCCGGGCAAGCTCGAAGCGATGCACGGTGGCGAAGTCTTCAACAGAATCGGAGTACATAGCGGCTTCAGAGGCTTCGTCAGAAGCGGTATGGATGAAGAGGTTCATTGTAGAGCTTGGTGTGGTTCCTAGTGCATTGGACCCACTAGTCATCTACTGTGACAACATGGGTGCCATCGCCAATGCACAAGAACCAAGGTCACACAAGAGGCTGAAGCATATCAAGCTGCGTTATCATTCGATTCGCGAGTACATCGAAGATGGAGAAGTAAAGATTTGCAAAGTACACACGGATCTGAATGTAGCAGATCCGTTGACTAAAGCTCTCCCTAGGGCAAAGCATGAACAACACCAGAATGCCATGGGTGTTAGGTACCTTACAATGTAATCTAGATTATTGATTCTAGTGCAAGTGGGAGACTCGTTGGAGATATGCCCAAGAGGCAATAATAAAAGTGGTTATTATATATCTTTATGTTTATGATAAATGTTTATATACCATGCTATAATTGTATTAACCGAAACATTGATACATGTGTGATATGTAAACAACAAAGAGTCCCTAGTATGCCTCTTAACTAGCTTGTTGATTAATAGATGATTAGTTTCGTAATCATGAACATTGGATGTTATTAATAACAAGGTTATATCATTATATGAATGATGTAATGGACACACCCAATTAAGCGTAGCATAAGATCACGTCATTAAGTTATTTGCTATAAGCTTTCGATACATAGTTACCTAGTCCTTATGACCATGAGATCATGTCAAATCACTTATATTGGAAAGGTACTTTGATTACATCAAACGCCATCGCGTAAATGGGTGGTTATAAAGGTGGGATTAAGTATCCGGAAAGTATGAGTTGAGGCATATGGATCAACGATGGGATTTGTCCATCCCGATGACGGATAGATATACTCCGGGCTCTCTCGGTGGAATGTCATCTAAATGTCTTGCAAGCATATGAATAAGTTCATAAGAGACCACATACCACGGTACGAGTAAAGAGTACTTGTCGGAGACGAGGTTGAACAAGGTATAGAGTGATACCGATGATCAAACCTCGGACAAGTAAAATATCGCGTGACAAAGGGAATTGGTATCGTATGTGAATGGTTCATTCGATCACTAAGTCATCGTTGAATATGTGGGAGCCATTATGGATCTCCAGATCCCGCTATTGGTTATTGGTCGAAGAGAGTTCTCACCCATGTCCACATAGTTCGCGAACCGTAGGGTGACACACTTAAGGTTTGATGTTGTAATAGTAGAACTTGAATATGGAGTGGAGTTCGAAGTAATTGTTCGAAGTCTCGGATGGGATCCCGGACATCACGAGGAGTACCGGAATGGTCCGGAGAATAAGATTCATATATAGGAAGTCATATTCCAAGTTTGGAAATGATCCGGTGCATTTATGGAAGGTTCTAGAAGGTTCTAGAAAAGTCCGGAAGAAATCACTAAGGAAGGAGGAGTCCCGGAGGGACTCCACCTCCCCATGGCCGGCCAACCCTAAGAGGGGGGAGTCCAAGGTGGACTCCACCAAGGGGGCCGGCCACCCCCCCTCATGGAAGGGTGGGAATCCCACTTGGGTGGGAGTCCCACCTTGGGTAGGTTTCCCTACAACATGGAAGGTTTTGGGTTGGAGTCTTATTCGAAAACTTGTAGTCCAACACTTGGGGGTTCCACCTATATAATGAGGGGCCAAGGAGAGGGGGCCGACCACCACAAGCCCTCAAGGAGGCCGCACCCCATAGTGGCCGGCCACCCCTCTCCCAAACCCTAGCCGCCCCTCTCTCCTCCACCTCTCCCGCACGCTTAGCGAAGCTCCGCCGGAGTTCTCCATCGCCACCGCCACCACGCCGTCGTGTTGCCGGATTCAAGGAGGAGCTACTACTTCCGCTGCCCGCTGGAACGGGGAGAAGGACGTCGTCTTCATCAACACCGAACGTGTGACGGAGTACGGAGGTGCTGCCCGACGTGGCACCGTGATCAAGATCTTCTACGCTTTTTGCAAGCGGCAAGTGATCGTCTACCGCAGCAACAAGAGCCTCATCTTCTAGGCTTTGGAAATCTTCAAGGGTGAGTCTCGATCATCTCCTCGTTGCTCCCGTCTTCTAGATTGCATCTTAGCTTGGATTGCGTTCTCGCGGTAGGAATATTTTTGTTTTCTATGCAACAAATCCCTACATTGATCACATAAAATAATTTTTCACATGATCTAGCTAAAATTTGTGATCTTCATTGTAACACAATTCACATGGCGAAAGATTGCCAATGAAAAACCATTTACCATAGTATGTCTGATACCAGCCACTAAAATTCTAATGGAAGATCTATCCACCATTGTAGAATTGCTACACTACACCAGGGATGATGAACAAGTTGGTTTTAATATAAATAGTGTGTTTAATTATTTTTGTTTGCACATTAATTCTATAGCGGCATGGTGTTTTGGTGCGGAAAATGCCATTTGTGGCGCACGTGGGAAAAGTAGGGGTTAGAAGTTTGCATATATGTCCTAAAAAATTTAGCATATGATACTTCTGTAAAAAAGCTAACCTTCTAAAATCCTTATCTAGAAAACATTTTCGAGCCAAAAATCCAAAATCCCGTGGACAATCCCTAACCCTAGAACCCCAATTCTTCGTCATCATCCTCCATGGTATGTCACATACAAAAGGATTGATCTGGCATGGCTAGCCACATCTACTCTGAGGTCTCGAGAGATGCGTGTTTGGTCACACCATACGCATGGTAGCATGGTCCTTTCTGCAGAACAACGCCCGCAGTTGGCCCTTGAGCTCAGTCATCATGCCATGTGGATAAAAAACCCGCTACAAGGCCTAGGACACAACAACTTATAAACATGAGTTGGGTGACATGCTTTCACATTTTTTGAAATCAATGAACAATTCACTAATCCCGCAACTTTGTAGATCAACGGGCCCTTTACCCCCAGATAACAAAAATATAGCTACTCTATGCGGCCAAAATTTACCGACACAACGATATACTATGTCAAGTAGAAGTTGCGTCAATTAATTTCGGAGAGATGGAGTATTTAGTTTAGTGACTTTTAGCGAGTTTCTTTTTTTTTATATAACATACTAGTTTAGTGACATCTTATCTTGTATATGTAGATACATTTTTTCCTAACAGATTGATGTTCTATGAGTTTTCAGTTCAAAATAAATAAATAGATATGAAAGTGTGGAGGACCAATTTGCCACACATCAATTTTTAGCTGGTTACCCGTTAATTAATAGACCATTTTTTTCTCTATCAATCAATATAATGGCAAGTTTTGGGGAAAAGTGCTTTTGGCTCCCGAGTTTCAATGCTCTCGTCATTTAAAATAATATTTTTATAAGTTATTAAATTTTTTTTTGGATATTGTCAGTGATGCATCCCGCAATCATGGAAAATCTCAACCCGAAATTCTTTTTATTTTGCGCTAGAAGAAAATGACAAAATCTGGTTTGTTTTGGAGATTTAAAATGACAACTCAGATCAACATTTTTTTCATTTTTATGTAGCTCAGAATATAAAATATTTGAAATTGACTTGTTACATGTTTGTGAGATACATCGTTGACTATGTGCGGATTTTTTTCAATTTTTTTTAAAAAACTCACAATAAAATATTTGATTAAAAAACGAAATCACTGATGTCTATGTGCATTAAATCTCTGTCACAAGTCTTGCCATATTTGTCTGTCAAAAAAAAAGTCTTGCCATATTTCAATTTGTTTGCCACAACCGAATTAGCCAAAGCCTCCTCCAGAAGCTTCTGCTGTTATCACGGCCTTTCTTCGTGATACTTGACCAAACTAGTGCCGGCCCAACACACGAATCCAGCTTCTTCTTGTCCTCTCCCGAAGGCGAGAGAATTCTCCAGAACCGCTCCCGAAAATACTCATCCTCGCCGTCTATATATTCTCCTCGCTCCCCGTCAACATGTCCCAACGAAATCTGAAGAAAGCATCGACCAAAAAGTTTGCCCTTCCGATTCCATCATCAACCAAACCGCCCATTTCGTCCACCAGCAGCCTGAGTCCCCACCGATCCGGCCGACAATGTCGCTGATCCGCCGCAGCAACGTGTTTGACCCCTTCTCCCTCGATCTCTTCGACCCCTTTGACGGCTTCCCCTTCGGCTCCGGCAGCAGCAGCAGCGGCAGCAGCCTTGTCCCACGCACCTCCTCTGACACGGCGGCCTTCGCCGGCGCACGCATCGACTGGAAGGAGACCCCCGAGGCGCACGTGTTCAAGGCGGATGTGCCAGGGCTGAAGAAGGAGGAGGTCAAGGTGGAAGTGGAGGACGGCAATGTGCTGCAGATAAGCGGCGAGAGGAACAAGGAGAAGGAGGAGAAGACGGACACCTGGCACCGTGTGGAGCGCAGCAGCGGCAAGTTCCTCCGCAGGTTCAGGCTGCCGGAGAACGCCAAGGCGGAGCAGGTGAAGGCGTCCATGGAGAACGGTGTGCTCACCGTCACTGTGCCTAAGGAGGAGGTCAAGAAGCCCGAGGTCAAGTCCATTCAGATCTCCGGTTAAACAGTTGGGTGACTCCTGTGCGATGAGGTGGACTGCAGAACAATGGCGTGGAGTTTCCCCCGGCTATCGTGATACGAAATAAAATCGAGTCCTTGTTATGTTTGGCTGAAGTGCATGTCTATTGTAGTGCAAATCGTCCGATGTCTGAACGTGTGTCTGTGTTTCGAGTCCAGTTCTATGTTTTGTTCATCACGGTCTCTACTCAATCGGGAACTGAGTAGCTCTTTTTTCTCTTAATCTGAATGACAATGAGGATCATAGCATATTTAGTTCTAACCCTTCACAAAAAGAATGCAATTTCTATTTGGCATGAACGCTTTAATTTTGATTTTTTTTATAAAGGACGGCTTTATTACACATTACGCCCGCACATGGTCTGCATAACTAAAATGCATATAACTGCACACGTGATGAAATCCAACAACCAATAATACATAAGGTAAAATTAAAAAGTGCAATACAACTTAGAATCGGTATGAGCGCGTAGGGTGGTGGAGTCCAATCCGCGGATTACTCTGCCATGCTTAAAAAAATTTCTTCGCCGTATCTTCGAACTGTGTAAACACATTCATAAATAGGTCGAGACTCCCAAGTGCTGAAGACATGACCATGAACGGAGCAAAGCAATAAGATAACTATATGGGAGGAACTACTAATGCTTCGTGGTACTCGTGCTTAGTGCTTAGGTTGGTGACGAGCACTTCGCTACGCCTCAGTGAAGGTAAGCTCGCTCATCCCCGCGCCGCTCGATACCACTGACCCATCTACATCAAGTATCGGTGTTTCGAGTGGTGTTTTGAATCGCCGGTATTACGAGTCCAACTGTATATTGGTGTTTAATGAAATCGATTTACTAATTTATTTCTTTTCCTTTTGAATGGCTAAGGACCCACAGATGCTGCACTAATTTCAAGGATCGTATAAATTACAACTAGAGTCCCAACGAAGATAAAAATTACAAGTAGTTCCTGGAAATATACACAAAGAACCTAAAACGATATTTGAGAAAGCAATCGACTCCTTCTGCCTCACCGCCAAGGTACAAAGATGATGCCAACACCAAACACCATCTTGTTCGGGGGGGACGAAACCACTTAGAAAGAACATGGTGTAGATGAAATAACATTCCTGCATAATTCAATATTTAATATTAAGTGAAATGCTATTTGCCCGAAACAACCACAAGATACTCGATGCGATGCGTCACTTGATGATATGATAAATACAACAAGTTATATAACACATTTATAAAATAGGGTTGGCTTAGGGTCGGAGTCTCACTGATACCTTTAATCTGGATTACAGATTGTAGTATGATAAGTTTTTTTTTCTAGAAGATCTAGGTTTGATCGAACCTTGGAAAGCACTTCTAAATGTTGTAAAGGAAATGTCTACAAGACTTGCTAGTGTAGTTATCTTCTGTTTATCGAACCTATCTAGTTTACTTTTAAGGGGGTTGTGTTCAATGATGAAAATAGGTTAGGGTTAAGGTTTCACCTGCAGCTATGCATACATATATAATTTAAGCTCATATGTGTAATAAATAAAATAGAGATAAGAGATTTGTGAGTAGCACATCTGTAAATACTTTTTTCCCTAAAGCTAGAGGTGACAAAAGCCTAATGGTTCAACCACTGTCCTTACAGCCGCAAGCAACAACAATTATTAAGTAAATGAATACATACATGATTGTGCCATGATCCCGAATGAATCACTAAACATGTACCGTTACTTTCTCCTTTATGTCACTGAGGTTTCGCGGTAGCACGCCGTTCTCCACTCATCCCACATCTTCCCTTGATCGACTCGAATGATATAAGTACCTGCATATCATCAAGATGAGGCAAAGTTACAAGGATACAAGATTGCAAAACTCATATTCAGTCCTTACACATAACATAAGATTAGATGCACATGAACGCTGTGAGGATTCACCCCAACCCGCAGCCCGTGATGACTACTCGCACATAATGTCAAGATCAAATACAAAGATAGAAATCATTGTGCAAAATACTTAGATTGAAATCACAATATTCTTACAATTGCCGCCAATTCTCAAGGAGATATCTATTACAATGGTGATGGCTATGACTGTGGAGGAGATGGGAGATGGGATGGATGAACTATGGTGATGGATCTCCTTCGGTGTGGTGCAGATGGATCTGGTGGATGGCGGCTCTATTTAGCGATGAATGGCTCGCTTTTCAGCGTCGGTCCCTTCACGACTTTTATAGGGTTTGACCTCGGGAACGCGGCGGCGCATGGTACGGGCGGACGGTACGGGCGAGGCTTGCTATTTTCGAGTTTCCGATTGTAGTCAACTTTGCCATGCTCCTGACGCGATTTTCTTCAGTAATTGTAGGTCTATTTTTCATTATGACGCTATTTCATGCACAACATCCAAAAATAGAAGAGATTGCACATCTTTGCATTGATTAGGCATTAGTGGCAAGTTGAGAGATAAAATTAGTCAATTTCTTGACTTAGCTAAGGGTTTAAACGCGAGAAAATATGGCGCTATTCACAGCCATCACTCACGATATCGACAGAAAGGTGGTCGCCGGGTTGACGAGGAAGAAGATGGAGCCGGGGCTTCGGACTTTGGATCCATGAAGGAGATCTTTGGTTTCGTCTTCGGGTTCTGGCTTCGGTGTAGGTGGCGAACTCAAATTTTCCGCCGGTAGTCTTCCGATGAACTTGCCGATGTTATTCGGACTTGCACAACACAGAACACGATTATTCGGCTGAACAGGCACAAATGGTTCAGCTAGTCAGTTAACAAACACATAGGGATATAGGATGGATACAAAGAGTACCCTAATTGGGCAGATTGTCTCACGGCGACTAGGACAAGGCGGCCGGGCTGGACTGAGGTGAGCCGCCGACGAGGACGCTGCAGGAGGCAGCTGCCGGAGATGACAGAGACGGAGGAGGCAGCCGCGCTGCAGCTCGACGGAGGCGGGGTCGTAGACGTGCACGAGAAGAGGCGGCAAACGGCAGACATGGCTGGGAGGAGCCTGTGGCAGCGGCGACTTGGAGGCGAGGGGTTCGACGACGGGAGCGGAGGGTGCTCACAGAGACGGTGCTCGGGGAGGCGTGAGACCCGATTGAGGCAGTGGAGGACGACATCCTGGCGACGGGCACGTGCGGAGGAGCCAAACCCCACCTCACCGGCGTCGGAGGAGGCCGGGGCAAGGAGGAGGCGAGGCTGCACGGTAAAGGCTCGAGGTCGAGGCAGAGCAGGGCTAGCGGCGCAGCCGGTGATGGCAGCGTCTCGTGCGGAAGAAGAGGACGAGGGGAGGCGACGAGCGGCGGCGCGATCGGGCGGGCGGAGGCTGATACGTCTCCAACGTATCTATAATTTCTGATGTTCCATGCTTGTTTTATGACAATACCAACATGTTTTGTTCACACTTTATATCATTTTTATGCGTTTTTCGGAACTAACCTATTGACGAGATGCCGAAAGGCCAGTTGCTGTTTTCTGCTGTTTTTGGTTTCAGAAATCCTAGTAAGGAAATATTTTCGGAATCGGACGAAATCAACTCCGGAGATCTTATAATTTCAGGAAGCTTCCAGAGCACCGGAGAAAAGTCAGAGGGGTGCCAGGGGGGCCCCACCCCACAGGGCGGCGCGGCCCAAGGGGGGCGCGCCCCCTATCATCTGGGCACCCCGTGGCCCCTCCGACTCCGACTCTCCGCCTATATAATCGTCCCTGACCTAAAAACATCGACCAAGAGGACGAAAACAGAGAAAACCATCCAGAGCCGCCGCCATCGCGAAAGTCCAATTCGGGGGACAGAACTCTCTGTTCCGGCACCCTGCCGGGACGGGGAATTGCCCCCGGAGCCATCTCCACCGCCGTCTCCACCGCCATCTTCACCGCCATCGCTGTCTCCATGATGAGGAGGGAGTAATTCACCCCTGGGGCTGAGGGATCTACCGTAGCTATGTGGTTAATCTCTCTCTCTGTACTCCAATACAATGATCTCGTGAATTGCTTTGCATGATTGAGATCCATATGATGAGCTTTGTATCGCTACTAGTTTATGTGCTACTCATGTGATGTTATTAAAGTAGTCTATTCCTCCTGCATGGTGTAAAGGTGACTAGTGTGTGCACCGTGTGGTTCTTGTCGTAGGCTATGATCATGATCTCTTGTAGATTGTGGAGTTAATTATCATTATGATAGTATTGATGTGATCTATTCCTCCTTCATAGTGTAATGTGGACGAGTGTGTGCACTATGTTAGTTCTTGGTTTATTTTGCAATGATCTATTATGCTCTAAGGTTATTTAAATATGAACATTGAATTGTGGAGCTTGTTAACTCCGGCATTGAGGGTTCGTGTAATCCTACGCAATGTGTTCATCATCCAACAAAAGAGTGTATGTAGCACATAAGAGAAAGAGTTATTTATTATGCGATCAATGTTGAGAGTGTCCACTAGTGAAAGTATGATCCCTAGGCCTTGTTTCCAAACATCGAATCTTCGTTTATTTACTGTTCTGTTGCATGTTTACTCGCTACCATATTTTATTCAGATTGCTATTACCACTCATATACATCCATACTACTTGTATTTCACTATCTCTTCGCCGAACTAGTGCACCTATACATCTGACAAGTGTATTAGGTGTGTTGGGGACACAAGAGACTCCTTGTATCGTGATTGCGGGGTTGCTTGAGAGGGATATCTTTGACCTCTTCCTCCCCGAGTTCGATAAACCTTGGGTGATTCACTTAAGGGAAACTTGCTGCTGTTCTACAAACCTCTGCTCTTGGAGGCCCAACACCTGTCTACAAGAATAGAAGCTCCCGTAGACATCAAGCTATTTTCACGGCGTCGTTGCTGGGAGGAAAGGTAAAAGGCACTCATACTCCGGTCCCAGGTAAAGTACTTTTCTGTTGCCGTTGTGTGTGTACTCGAAGCTATTTCCTTTAGATCCTGCAATTGCATCTTGTTGTTTCTTGTTTACACTAGTTAGGCATAATGGACAATGAGCTTCTTACTTTATTTCCTGATTTAAGACATGGATGTGTTGATCCGAAAATTAAAAAACCCATGGAACATATTAGCATGAATACTTTGAATACCATTGTTGCTAATGATATGGATAAGCCTAAGCTTGGGGAAGCTAGTTTCTGTGATCTTTTTAGCTTCCCATCCTTAGGGGAGAAAATTTGTTCTGATAATGCTTTATCTCCCATATGCGATAACTCTAATGATGCTTGTGATATTTTAAATCCACCTACCGCAAGTACTCGCTTTCAAGATACCCATGAAAATTATTGAACGTGTTATTGATAACCGCTATGAAGGGGATGGAACTGTCCATCCTGGAGATCATTTACTGTTTTTACATGAATTATGCGGGTTATTCAAGTGTGTAGGTATCTCTATGGATGAAGTGAGGAAGAAGCTATTCTCTTTTCGTCTGTCCGGTAAAGCGGCGCATTGGTATAAATTGTTGAAGAATAGTCATTCTCTTGGTTGGGAGGAAATTGTACCTCTCTTTTATTCTAAATTTTATCCTCCTCATGAAGTGCATATTGATAGGAATTATATTTATAACTTTTATCCTCGTGATGGAGAGAGTATTTCTCAAGCGTGGGGGAGATTAAAGTCACTAACGCTCAAATGTCTCATTCATGAGCTCCCCCGTAATGTTATTGTTAATAATTTTTATGCGAGGCTTTCAGGACAACACAAGGACTATCTGGACGCGTGTTCGGAGGGATCTTTCACAAGCAAGGAGGTTGAAGCTAGGTGGGATCTTCTTGATCGGATTGAGGAGAACGCTGAAGGATGGGATAACGACAAAGGTAAAGAGTCAGGTATAAATTATGATTATGAATGCATTGAAGCTTTTATGGTTACCGATAAATTTCGAAATATGAGTGCTACTTATGGTCTTGACTCTCAAGTTGCTGCAAATCTTTATAAAGCCTTTGCTTCTCATTTTGAATTGCCTAAAAAGAATTTTGATAAGTATCATGAACCTTTTAAAGAGGCTTGCATGAAGAATGAAATTGTTGTTAATTATTGCAATAAGCATGCTCAAACTCCTAAGAATGCTATTTCCTATAAGCATGTTAATTTTTGTGGAATACATAGACCTTGTGGAATTAATCAAATCAAAGATGAATATAGTATCCATCATGCTAATGAAAAAACTAGAAAGTGGTTTAGGGCTCTAGATGATCTTGGTAAAAAAGTTTGTGCCCTCTATCCTTTTATTTGTGAAGTTTGCCATGAAGTGGGTCATTTTAATTTTCAATGCTCCTCCAATGATAATTTGAACCCAATGAGTGCTGCAAATTTGTATTGTGATGATGAAATTACTCCTAATCAGCATGATGAACTTACTTTATTTTTGGGGTGTGAAGAACTGTCGAGAAAAATCTCTTTGTTACATATGAGTGATCTTGATATTGATGATGTCCTGCATGGGTGTTTTTCTTATTGCATTGATAATAGCCATACAAATACTTACATACAAAATATTTTAGAAGATGACACCTTGCCAAAATATGATAGGACCGCTGTGTGTTTTCAACTAATTAATGAAAAGGAGGGATCCTCCCAAGTTTCTTCTATTGTTTCGAAAGTAAATCAGGTTATGCGGACAAGCCACCCTTCAAGCCTCTTCCTCCTAAAGAAGGGAACGAGGAGAAGGAAGAGAAGAAGAAGAAGAAGAAGAAGAAGAAGAAGAAGAAGGGAACGAAGAAGAAGAAGAAGAAGAAGAAGAAGAAGGAGAATAAAAAGAAAGAGGTAACGGCGTATCCCCGCGTGAATGAGATAACGCTAGGTAACCGTAAGTATGTTGCTCCTAATGATTATTGTGATAATGAATCTGAATACGATGATCTTCCTATGCCCTTTACATACATTAGCGATCATGATTTGAATGAGCACACTACTTTTGATATTACAAATCTCCGAGAAACTAATTCTGAAAATGATGATAATAATTGCCATAGTGTCGGTGCTATCCATGCTTCCTCCCATAATGATATAGAAAGCTCTAAGCTTGGGGAAGAGGTGTTTGAAAATCCTTTTGCTACTGATCATTATGTGTTTGATACATCTCCTTCTAATAACAATGATGGTATGGGCACGGATAAACCAACCGTGAAAGATAACTATTCTATTTCTTATGATGACACCGTGCCTCCGACCTTTGATGATTATTATAAAGAATGCTATGATATAGGTTATAACTATCCTTATGAAACTTGTCATAGTTATGATTGGATTACCAAAAACAATTCCCTTAGTATGCAACTTGTTTACCATGTTCAAATTCTTGATAACAATCTTGCTCCAATTACTATTAATGAGAATAACTCTTCTTATGCCAAATTTAATTACTTCTATGCATATGAACCATGATAAGAATGTTTTAAGTAATGGGTATATTGTGGATTTCATCAATGATGCTACTGAAAGTTATTATGAGAGAGGGAAATATGGTTATATGCATCTTAATAATATTAAGTTTCCCCTCTTTATGTTGAGAATCTTGAAGTTACTCGTGTTTTATCCTCTTATGCTTGTCACTTTGTTCTTCATGAGTTCATTTGTGTACAAGATTCCTCTTCATAGGAAGCATGTTAGACTTAAATGTGTTTTGGATTTGCTTCTTGATGCTCTCTTTTTGCTCCAAATACTATTTCCTGCGAGTGCAACATTAAAACTGCTGAGCCCATCTTAACGGCTATAAAGAAAGAACTTCTTGGGAGATAACCCATGTGTTATTTTGCTACAGTACTTTGTTTTATATTTGTGTCTTAGAAGTTGTTTACTACTGTAGCAACCTCTCCTTATCTTAGTTTTGTGTTTTGTTGTGCCAAGTAAAGTCGTTGATAGAAAGGTTGATACTAGATTTGGATTACTGCGCAGAAACAGATTTCTTTGCTGTCACGAATCTGGGCAAAATTCTCTGTAGGTAACTCAGAAAATTATGCCAATTTACGTGAGTGATCCTCAGATATGTACGCAACTTTCATTCAATTTGAGCATTTTCATTTGAGCAAGTCTGGTGCCCTTTTAAAATTCGTCTTTACGGACTGTTCTGTTTTGACAGATTCTGCCTTTTATTTCGCATTGCTTCTTTTGCTATGTGGGATGGATTTCTTTGTTCCATTGACTTCCAGTAGCTTTGGGCAATGTCCAGAAGTGCTAAGAATGATTGTGTCACCTCTGAACATGTGAGTTTTTGATTATGCACTAACCCTCTAATGAGTTTGTTTCGAGTTTGGTGTGAAGGAAGTTTTCAAGGGTCAAGAGAGGAGGATGATATACTATGATCAAGGAGAGTGAAAGCTCTAAGCTTGGGGATGCCCCGGTGGTTCATCCCTGCATATTTCAAGAAGACTCAAGCATCTAAGCTTGGGGATGCCCAAGGCATCCCCTTCTTCATCGACAAATTATCGGGTTCCTTCTCTTGAAACTATATTTTTATTCGGTCACATCTTATGTACTTTACTTGGAGCGTCTGTATGTTTCTTGTTTTTGTTTTTGTTTGAATAAATGCTTGTGTGGGAGAGAGACACGCTCCGCTGGTTCATATGAACACATGTGTTCTTATCTTTTCATTTTCATGGCGAAGGATGAAACTGCTTCGTTAATTGTTATATGGTTGGAAACGGAAAATGCTACATGTAGTAACTGGTATGATGTCTTGAATAACTTGATACTTGGCAATTGTTGTGCTCATGTTTAATCTCTTGCATCATATACTTTGCACCTATTAGTGAAGAAATACATAGAGCTTGTTAAAATTTGGTTTGCATGAGTGGTTTCTCTAGAGTCTAGATATTTTCTAGTGAGGTGTTTGAACAACAGGGAAGACAATGTATAGTCTTATAATGCTTGTAATATGTCTTTTATGTAAGTTTTGATGTACTAGTTTATGCTTGTGTTTGATTCAAACAACCTTGCTAGCCTAAGCCTTGTATCGAGAGGGAGTACTTCTCATGCATCCAAAATCCTTGAGCCAACCACTATGCCATTTGTGTCCACCATACCTACCTACTACATGGTATTTCTCCGCCATTCCAAAGTAAATTGCCTGAAGTGCTACCTTTAAATTTATATCCTCTACCTTTACAATATATAGCTCATGGGACAAATAGCTTAAAAACTATTGTGGTATTGAATATGTACTTATGCACTTTATCTCTTATTAAGTTGCTTGTTGTGCGATAACCATGTTTCGGGGACGCCATCAACTATTCTTTGTTGAATATCATGTGAGTTGCTATGCATGTCCGTCTTGTCTGAAGTAAGAGAGATCTACCACCTTAATGGTTGGAGCATGCATATTGTTAGAGAAGAACATTGGGCCGCTAACTAAAGCCATGATTCATGGTGGAAGTTTCAGTTTTGGACATATATCCTCAATCTCATATGAGAATAATAATTGTTGCCACATGCTTATGCATTAAAGAGGAGTCCATTATCTGTTGTCCATGTTGTCCCGGTATGGATGTCTAAGTTGAGAATAATCAAAAGCGAGAAATCCAAAATGCGAGCTTTCTCCTTAGACCTTTGTACAGGCGGCATGGAGGTACCCCATTGTGACACTTGGTTAAAACATGTGTATTGCGATGATCCGGTAGTCCAAGCTAATTAGGACAAGGTGAGGGCACTATTAGTATACTATCATGAGGCTTGCAACTTGTAAGGTATAATTTACATAACTCATATGCTTTATTACTACCGTTGACAAAATTGTTTTCTTGCTTTCAAAACCAAAGCTCTAGCACAAATATAGCAATCAATGCTTTCCTCTGCGAAGGGCCATTCTTTTACTTTTATGTTGAGTCAGTTTACCCATTTCTCTCTATCTTAGAAGCAAACACTTGTGATTAATCGTGCATTGATTCTTACATACTTGCATATTATACTTGTTATATTGCTTTGCATTGACAATTATCCATGAGATATACATGTTACAAGTTGAAAGCAACCGCTGAAACTCAATCTTCCATTGTGTTGCTTCAATGTCTTTACTTTGAATTTATTGCTTTATGAGTTAACTCTTATGCAAGACTTATTGATGCCTGTCTTGAAAGTACTATTCATGAAAAGTCTTTGCTATATGGTTCAATTGTTTACTCATTGCATTTACATTGTTTCAAATCGCTGCATTCATCTCATATGCTTTACAATAGTATGATTAAGATTATGTTGGTAGCATGTCACCTCGGAAATTATCTTTTATCGTTTACCTACTCGAGGACGAGTAGGAACTAAGCTTGGGGATGCTGATACGTCTCCAACGTATCTATAATTTCTGATGTTCCATGCTTGTTTTATGACAATACCAACATGTTTTGTTCACACTTTATATCATTTTTATGCGTTTTTCGGAACTAACCTATTGACGAGATGCCGAAAGGCCGGTTGTTGTTTTCTCGCTGTTTTTGGTTTCAGAAATCCTAGTAAGGAAATATTTTCGGAATCGGACGAAATCAACTCCGGAGATCTTATAATTTCAGGAAGCTTCCGAGCACCGGAGAAAAGTCAGAGGGGTGCCGGGGGCCCCACCCCACAGGGCGGCGCGGCCCAAGGGGGGGGCGCGCCCCCCTATCATCTGGGCACCCCGTGGCCCCTCCGACTCCGACTCTCCGCCTATATAATCGTCCCTGACCTAAAAACATCGACCAAGAGGACGAAAACAGAGAAAACCATCCATAGCCGCCGCCATCGCGAAAGTCCAATTCGGGGGACAGAACTCTCTGTTCCGGCACCCTGCCGGGACGGGGAATTGCCCCCGGAGCCATCTCCACCGCCGTCTCCACCGCCATCTTCACCGCCATCGCTGTCTCCATGATGAGGAGGGAGTAATTCACCCCGGGGCTGAGGGCTCTACCGTAGCTATGTGGTTAATCTCTCTCTCTGTACTTCAATACAATGATCTCGTGAATTGCTTTGCATGATTGAGATCCATATGATGAGCTTTGTATCGCTACTAGTTTATGTGCTACTCATGTGATGTTATTAAAGTAGTCTATTCCTCCCGCATGGTGTAAAGGTGACTAGTGTGTGCACCGTGTGGTTCTTGTCGTAGGCTATGATCATGATCTCTTGTAGATTGTGGAGTTAATTATCATTATGATAGTATTGATGTGATCTATTCCTCCTTCATAGTGTAATGTGGACAGTGTGTGCACTATGTTAGTTCTTGGTTTATTTTGCAATGATCTATTATGCTCTAAGGTTATTTAAATATGAACATTGAATTGTGGAGCTTGTTAACTCCGGCATTGAGGGTTCGTGTAATCCTACGCAATGTGTTCATCATCCAACAAAAGAGTGTATGTAGCACATAAGAGAAAGAGTTATTTATTATGTGATCAATGTTGAGAGTGTCCACTAGTGAAAGTATGATCCCTAGGCCTTGTTTCCAAACATCGAATCTCCGTTTATTTATCGTTACATTGCATGTTTACTCGCTGCCATATTTTATTCAGATTGCTATTACCACTCATATACATCCATACTACTTGTATTACAATATCTCTTCGCCGAACTAGTGCACCTATACATCTGACAAGTGTATTAGGTGTGTTGGGGACGCAAGAGACTCCTTGTATCGTGATTGCAGGGTTGCTTGAGAGGGATATCTTTGACCTCTTCCTCCCCGAGTTCGATAAACCTTGGGTGATTCACTTAAGGGAAACTTGCTGCTGTTCTACAAACCTCTGCTCTTGGAGGCCCAACACTGTCTACAAGAATAGAAGCTCCCGTAGACATCAGAGGCGCAGGTCGCTCGCATCGCTGCGGGGTCGCGAGAAGGGCGTCGGGCTCGGGACAAGAGAGACCGAGAGGTGGAAGGACTCGAACGGAAAAAGAAGAAAACTAGGAGGCGAAGTGAAAAGAGTCGGTGGCGGGGGGTGAAAGAACATGGCCAGGGGAGGTTGGTGGAAACCCTCGAGTTTTCTGCCGGTCGGGCTGGATGGGCCTTGCTGGGCCGCCAGCTGGGCCGTTGCCTGCCGGTTGGGCTGGCTTCCCCCTTTCTTTTATTTGAAACTATTTTCTGGTTTTATATTTCCTGTTTGGTTTAAACAATTTTAAAATAGTTTGGATACCAGAAAAACACTAGAAAAATATGGATTTAATTTTTGGGATGAAAAGGAGAGAATAATTTTGGTAACAAAAATAAAGTTTAATAAAATAATTTAGGGTTAAAAAATATGCATGATGTCATGCTGATGCATAAAAGAAAAAGAACAAACAAATCTAATAGGGTTATTATCCTGAGCCATTACAAGCACCGTTGCAACACCATCTAAGGGCCTCCGATGTTGGAGGTTGCATAGACACCCCAATGGCGTGTGAAGATGCCCACTAAGCGGCCTACAATGGATCACCATGGATCAACTCATAGTCGCATTAGATTATTCCCATCGTCATGAAGTTTGAACTCCCAACACGAGCCAACATCTTCTTCTCCCCTCCCCTCCCCTCCACGGTCAGCAGAGAAGAAGACACAAGCAATTTTAGGAATCGAAGTTCATGGGGACCCAATATCTTATTTATGGAGCAGCTGGTAAAGATCGACGATGTCGGCTCTAGCCAAAGGAGCATCGCGATGAGACGAACTGCCACCAGCAAGCATTTGATCTAGCCATGGAGATTCAGCGCAAAAATCCCTCGATATCACCAAATTGTGGCACAAGGGTAGCTCTTACAGCTAGTACTACATATCCTATCTATTCCAGTGCCTCTCCTAGTCCATCTCTAGCCAGCTAGATTGGCTCGGCCTCTATAGGAGAGGGGTTGTGGTGGTGGTGCTGGTGGTGGGGAGGGGGGTAAGCTCATTTGGTTCATGATTATTTGTATGTATTTAACTCCTCAATTTTTTACAAGTATTAGTTATAAGTGGGCAACCTCTAGCAAAAAAGGGTCTAAATGTTATAATCCTATCAGTGGTCTCAGTCTTGCGGATTAGAGTAATTATGATAGTATGATGTTCCTTGTTAATCAGTCTTCCTGATCGAAAGAAGTTCTGAATAGCAGCCTACTCATCAAACTAATTGACATCCCAACAGCTAAGAAGGCAGCGAAGAATTTATGCAGATAATAACGTTCTTTAAGCCAATGCTGTGGAAACAATAGTAGAAGGTACAATATCTACTCTCCCGTTATAGATCATAGTTTGAGGATAGTCTTTGATATATACATCTTCGTCGGTAAGTACCTATTTTACATTATAGATTATGTATTTACTACATTATAGCATGGACAAACACCTAACTTAACTTTTGTCATACAAGATCCATAAATTATGTCATGGTCGTTCCATACAATATAATTTGATGAGTAGTTGTTTAATTAGCCTCAAAAGTATGTTGCTCCCCGACTGATAATCTATGCATATAATTCAAGTTTTTTCACTTGAAATGGATTTTTATTCTATCTATCTATGTTTGGTAAACTACAACTACTTTGATACATATATAGCTTGAACATTATTGCATTGCATATCAATACTCTTAAACAATATACCCAAGGCTCTCTTGTAGGTGACATGATGTGATCATGGAAAATAATCGCAGAAACATTTTGGTGTCGGCTCCCTGGGAATGTTGATGTTTTCATGTCCATTTTGGGGAAGTCCCTTATGCATACTCTCGTTTTATGTAGGGCACATTCTAAAAAAAATCTAATATATGTACTAAATTGTTAACGTTTTTTGTTTTTGCTAAGTCTAACTCTAGCACTATGTTCTCAAGTTAATTTAGAAAAGTACAACTTCATTTTAGTGACTTACACTTTTCTACAAAAGTACATCTTGGTGGAAAGGTGCAAGTTGCAGTTTAACTGAAAATAAAGTTCTAATATTCTGAATTGAGTTAGACTTAAGAAAATCTATGTGTGTTGGGTTTAAGTCATGTTAGTTTCGTTGGCTTGATAGCTAATATAAGCTCAAGACCTTGTTTCTGAGCCTGTTGTTCAAGTTTTTTTGGTTGGTTTTCCTGTTTCATTTAGCGAATATTTCTCAAAATGAAATACATGAACTCCTTGTGCTTTGTTGGAAAAAATTGATGTGTTAAAAACTTTTTTTCGACAAGTAAAGACATAGTTGTGCAGAAGGAATAAAGGGAAAGATAAAAAATAAGAAGTGAATCAATATGCTAGTCATCCCATTTGGGCCACGAGTGAGGACCCTAGGGATCCTCCCCATTGATTGTTTTCCATTATCCTCCCTCTTAATCATCTCTATGTCCTTCATCCATCCTCTCTTTGGAGCATTCTTATTTCACGCTGCTATCATCACCTTCCTTCTTGTTGTCATCTCCCTCCTAACCTCTGTTGGTACCTCCATTCACCCCATTGTCCTATGCAACTCCCTTTGTTACATCCTCTGCGTGATTTCTCTCCCGCCATGTCTTTCCTCCCTCTGTTTTTCTCTCTCCCCTCGCCTCCCCATGTCGCTTCGCCTTTTTAAAATGGTATCACCCAAGGGGAAGCAAGGAATGTCAGAATGGTGAACTAAAATTTAGAGGCATCGGGCTAAGAGGGGATCTAAAACTTCCAAGAAAGATGACAACAATGATGTGCTAAAAAAATCCAAGGAAGATGGCAACAGTAACGCCCGGGAAAAAATAACATGCTTAAGGCATTGCCACTAGCTAGGCGTTGACAACCCAATGCTTAGGAAACTACAGCTGAAGGCAAAACATCTAGGTTCGTCAGTAGCTCTTTCCCATTATAGATTATAGCATGATGATAATTTTGTGTTAAAAACATATCCTTTTGTAATAACCTATTACATATTGTAGATTTTGTATTTATTAGACTATAGTGTGAACATGCACCTAATTAAATTATTGCCATCCAAGGTCTCTACATTATTCGTCATGGTCCTTTCATACAAGGTAATTATGTTGAGTATCTGTCCAATTAGCCCCAACACGATTTTTCTATCTTTGTTCATTCTATGTAGCTAAAACTACAACATACCTATAAACTAATGTATCCCCAATATATTACGATATATCTTGAGCATTCTTTTATCTTGCATTAATGAACTCCAAAGAAGACTCTTAATATATCTTCACGTTTTCTATAAAGGTGATCTTGCCCAATCTATAAAAATAATTGCAATTACATTTCAGTGTGATTTTTACGAGGATTTTGACTCTTATGGGAAAGTCCCTTATGCAACTACTTCTTTAGTGTACTATACATACACAATGTTTTGCTAGTACGTGTACTCAATTGTCAAAAGAAAATATTTTCCAAAGTCCCATTTAACTGATACATTCTTAAATCTTAGTCGACTCACATAAGTGCAACTTACACTTTTCCAGAAAAGTCCATCATGGTAAAAAAAACGTGCAAGATGCACGTTTTACGGAACTAAAGTTGAGTCATGTTTGTTTCCTTACCTTTATAGACAAACAATTCTTGGGGTCTGGATTTTGTGCACACTACTCTAGCTTGATTTTCCCTATTTGACCCACCAACTCTTTCTTATAATGCAATGAGGGAATTCATTGGATTTTGTTGGCAAAAATGAGGTGGTGAATTTTTTTACAGGAATATTTTTTGGGCTTTCTAAGTCTCATCTATCAATATTTCTTAAGTTTGAGTTCATTTAGAAAATTGAAATTCATTTTACTGACTTGCGGCTTTCTAGAAAAGTCCATCTCAGTGGAAAAGTGCTAGTTGCAGTTTACTAAACCGAAATTACCTTTTCTTAATAGGTTGAGAATTAAGAACATCTCTATCATGGTACAACATGTTAGCTTCAGTCATGTTAGTTCCCATAGCTGGATAGACATACTATGCTTAAGTTCTAGTTTATGAGCATGTTGTTTGTGTTTTTGGTCGTTTTCCCTATTTAACCAGGCAGATCTTTATTTCGATGCAATGTGGGAACTCCCTACACTTGTTGGGCAAAAAATGAGGTGGTAATTTTTTTTAATAGTTGAAGACACAATTACGCAACTAGGGAAAATAGGAAAATAAAAATAGCAAACTAAGAGGCTAGATGGCCCATTTTGCCCGTAAATGCCGTTCACCATTTTCCTTTCTCCTCCATTTTAGTCATCTCTTTTTCCTTTATTCATCCCCTCTTTGTAGCCATCATCACCATCCTTATTATCGTCATCTCCCTCCTTCATTGTATCCCACTGGCACCTCCTTTCACCCCTCCTTTGTCCTGTCTCCCTCCCTTTGTCAGATCCTCAGTGTAACCCTCCTATCTGTCGTTGTCTTTCCTCCCTATTTTTTCCGTGTCTCCCTCTACTCCTGATGTCCCTTCACCTTTCTGGAAGGGTATCTTCCACGAAGGCAGCAACGAATGCCACAATGGTGAAGCAAATTGTGGCAGTCAAGGATGAGGATCTCGAATTTCTAGAGGATGTGCGTGTGTGTGGGGAGGGGATAAATTTATTTGGGAATTGACATAGACTAGACAACCCAATGGTTTGGGAAAAAATCCGGCCTGAAGGTAAAATATCTAGTTTTGCAAGTTGATCTTACCCACTATTGACTACAACACGACGCTTGTTTTGTGGTAAAAACATTTTCTTTCATAAAAACATACTACACATTGTAAATTTATGTATTCATCATATATAGCATTATCATGCATCCAACTAATTTTTTTCCATGGTTTTCTCTACATTCTTTGTCATGGTCCTACCATACAGGGTAATTTTGTCGGGTAGTTGCACAATCATCACCAACATGATGTGGCTACCATTATTGATAATCTAAGTATATTTCATGTTTGGTAACTTGAAATGGATTTTTTCCTATCTGTGTTCATTCAATGTAGCACAAAACTACAACTCTTTATACCTGTAAAATATTGTATCATAGATATATTACGACATAGTTTGAGCAATTTTTATGTTACATTGGTGAACTCTAAACAAGCATCTTAACATATCCAGACCATTGCTATGATGGTGAGATGGCGATGCCCCTACAAACAAGATAAAAATGATCTGATGTTAAGGAGGATTTTGGATCCCTGGAAATGAAGAAACTTGCATGCTCCTTTTTGCCAAAATCCCTTATGCATATACTTGTTTAGTGTATTGCACATACCAAATGTTTTTCCGGTATATTAACTAAATTTTAAATATTTTGTTTTCTAAGTCTCATACATATGAGATTTTGTTAGGTCTCTGCCTATTCATAAAATTTCAACTTCATTTGCTGAAAAGTGCACCTTATACATTTCCATAAAATTGTATCTTGGTAGACGTGAAAGTTGCAATTTTAATGATATGAATATGCAAGTTTATGAGGCCTTTTTTGGTGCATGTTAGGTTTGATTCGTGTTAGTTGCCTTATTTTTATAAATAGATATTTCTTGAGGTTCGATTTTGTGCCCATTGTTCGAGATTTTGCTGATATTTTCCTAATTAACTTGGTGATTTCTTATAATGCAATGTGCCAACTACCAATGTTTGGTTGGCAAAAAAATGAGGTGCACATTTCTTCTTTGATAGGTGAAGGTACAATTATGCAAGTAAGAAAAAGGAACACATAAATGAGGACGGAAACTAAGAAGCTAGCTAGTATGCCCATTTGTCTAGTGGGCGAGCCCTTCAACGTTTTCCTTTCTCCGCCATTTTAATAATATTTTCGTCCTTGTTCCATCCCCTCTTTGG
>NC_061510.1:100994788-101054623 GCF_022539505.1 Lolium rigidum | reverse complement strand
GTGATAACGACATGTGAGCCGATATTTGGCACAGCTCGGGCACGATCTCAGCATCGGACGAGCTGCGTGTGAGGTTCTTCGCACGATCCCTCACAGGATCGGCTTTCGGGTGGTACACATCGTTGCCACCGAACTCAATCCGGACTTGGAAGCAGTTGGAAGAGCAAGCTCCATGAGCAGTATCACTCGGAGGCTTCCGAGGCCGGCATTGCCGATCTAGCACAAGTACGACGGAAGCGCGGGGAAACAAGTGTCGAATACATCCAGCCGCTTCGAGACCGTGAGGAATCGATGCTATTCGGTTCACGTAAGTGAAAAAGAAGCAACCGAGTTGGCGGTGGTGGGTCTCTCATCATCGATCAAGGACGTGGCCTCCCAAGCAGCACTACCCTTCATTGGCGCACATGGTGCGAGGCTGCCGGCATATGAACAAGCGCCACCCGGATGTTTACCAGGACAAATTCAAGCGAGCGGTGGTCCCGGTTGAGGCGGACGAGGATGAAGGTGCTGCGGGAGATCAAGAGGTAGCAAGTGGCTGAATGGGCTCGGGCGGCAAACCCCGTGTCCCGTAAGTGGGTTAAGCCACAAGGTCCTCCAAAAGGGTTCGACTTCGACGTGACCAAAGCTGAGCAGATTTTCGACCTCTTACTCACGGAGAAGCAGCCTAAAGGTACCCGAAGGCCACAAGATCCCCACGGTGCAAGAGCTGAACGGAAAGCCATACCGCAAGTGGCATAACACGTTCACCCACGCCACCAACGACCGCAGGGTGTGGCGTCGCAGATCCAAATGGCGATAGAAAAAGGGCGGCTAATTTTCAACCAAGACGCCATGAAGGTCGACACACACCCCTTCCCCGCCGTTAATATGGTGGAGTATACTTACCATGGAGGGTGCCAGCCAGATTTCTCGTGCAATATCAACATGGTGGGACCTGGGCACCACTCTGGTAGGGACGGAGATGAGGGCAGCTGCTCTCATAGCAAAGACACAGAGGAAGCCGCTCCACGCGATCGGCTCCGCCACGACGGCAAGCGCTACGTCACAGAGGGAGAAGTGAAGAACATCAGATATCAGCGACCTCTCTCTGATCACCTCCTCAACAAGTATGTGAGTCAGTATGACCAACGCCGACGATACAACGACGATGATGAAAAAGATCGTTTGGCTAGAGACGACAGGAGACGTCGTCGGCATGATCACGACGAGGAGCGATATGAGCGCCACGCCAAGGAAAAGTCGAGGGAGAAAGACGACGTGGATAGGCACTGGGACTGCCCCTTCTTCGTACACCGCCGGGATTCAGGAATGAGCCGATTGCCTACAATCGGCAATTGCCCGTAATGTAAACAAAGGAAGAAGGATGCAGCTAACGTGTCCGTGTTCAAACGTCTAGGGCCTCTCCCGCCTCGGAACAAGCATGCCGAGTCCGCTCGGGTGGAAGATCTCGAGGAACTAGAGGACGATGATGAAGAAGACAAGTATCATCGGCCAAGGTGGTGCCCCGATGGGCTCAGCCCGTTCCCGGAAGCGAAGGGTTCAGCGTCCGCGTGGGTTGGAGGAAGCTGAAAGGTTATACCCGCACACGTTGAGGAAGGCACGGCCTGATCTGGCCGCCAAAATTCAGCGAACCCTGGACGAAGAAGGTCGGCCACAAAGAAAAGAGTGGCGCCCCAAGCAAAGGAAAGCCGATGATGAGACATCGGCTGGCACAAACATGATGCTTGTCCTTCCAATGGAGTTTGGTGCTCCAGGATTACACGAGGCACCCAATTTCAACGTGACACAGGATGGGACTAGGTTGGTCTTATCCACGGGCCCGACCGTGTAGCGAACGCAGCGTCTATGGACAAACGTGGCGATGCCGATCCAGGAGATCGGCCCCAAGGATTTATGGAGGAACATTACAAAACCTTCATCGAACAAGCATCGTGGAGGCCGATTCCAGCGAATCGGCCAAAATTATCCTCACCGTACATTCTACCCGGGTTCAACATTCGATCTAACGAGGAATACCTGAAGAGCCGATACCATCAAATCCCTTGAAAGAATCGGCTCGGGGGCACCTAGGTGGATAAAACACGAGGATATGCGATAGAAGCGTCTTTCAAATGCCCGACAGCCCAAGATATCCTTTGATGATGGGTATTGAAGTATGGGGGCCGATACATAAATCGGCCGTAAAAAATTCAAAAATTTTTAAGCACAGCCGATGCACGGACATCGACTTAAGGATAGAAAGCCGATGCATGGCCATCGACTCAAGAGGTATAACTGTTATAAGCGGAGGGTCAATGGAGCAGGAAGTAGGTCACGAAAAGAAACTCTACTGGAAGAACTCCTCAATGGAGTGGTTTGGTGGCTCAGGTCCTCTCTTCAAGAACCTCCAAATCCCTTTTGCAAGTATTCGAGTCCGCAATATCAGCTGGGGCAAGTTTGAGGGATCATGTCCTTGACCAGTGCCAAGAGCAACATGGACGTACAGATCAGGTTAAGGATAGGTTGCATCAAATCCGCCAAAGGAAAGGAGCCGATCTGACCAGCAAGGCGTGAGAAGTGGACTGAAGAAGCTCGGGGGCAGCTCACCCTGAAGGTTCTTCGCTTCGGGAGCCGATTTTGTTGAAATCGGCTGGCTCGCATTATGACTTGAGGCCAATGGCGGCACATTTGGCCGACTCACTACCTTTCTCGCCTTGACTGAGGCTCGGGGGGCAGCTCGCCCTGAAGGACCCTTTGCTATAGGGAGCCGATTTTGTTAAAATCGGCCGGCTCTGCAATCTCAACCGTTCGAGGGATGGTTGCTACAAGAAAACAGAGCAGGATTTCAAACATCGCCGCGAGACTATCGAAAGGAAATCTGTGGATGAGTGGTGCCTATCCCGCGAAGTATCATCTCCAGACCTCCGGGTTGAGTTAGCAGTGGTCCCGCAGAGCCCCCGAAAGCAAAGGGGATTTGGAAGAAAAGGATCCGGCGAGGAGAATGTTTGAAAACCCGAGGTTAATGATGAGGCCAGGCATTATTTCGTGAGTTTTGCCGTTGAATCCAACACTACGCTCAGTGACTGCGGATTGGACCTGTTCGGTTGGAAGTTTGGGGATCTGAATTTGAGCAAGGTTCGCAGGTTACCGATGCGTTGCCATCGGCTTATTGAGCGGTGATCAAATTAACAATCGGCCAAATCAGTACGGAAAGAAATCGGCAGAATCAAGTTAAGGGAAATTCTTCATTAATATTGGGATTTCTTACAATGAAGAGCCGACTGCTCAAAGAAGAAAGGAAGAACAAAAGGAGAGCCGATTGCTCGGGGATTGCTAATCCTACATTGCTAATCCTCGCTAGCATCATCATCGGCATCGGAGTTGCCGCCGGCGCTACCTCCGGAGGCTTCCTCGTCGCTGCTGCCCCAGCCCTCGGCCGGAGCTTCTTCTTCCTCGTCATCATCATCATACTCGCTGTCCGCCCAAGCGCGGAAGCGCTTCGTCGGCGGGTACCCAGCGGAAGAGGAGGAATCATCCTCCTCCTCCTCCTCTTCTCCTTCCTCGTCATCATCCTCGTCCTCGCTGTCCGCCCACATGTGGGAGCGCTTCTTCGGCGGGAGCCTGGCGGAGGGGGAGGCCTTGGTCTTCTCTACTTCTCCTTCTTTCTTCTCCTTGTCGGAGGAGATGGGGTTTGCCCCGGAGTGGAGGTCGTCCTCATTCTTGTTCTTCGGCGAAGATTGGAGGGGGAGGCCTGAGGGGGAAGAGGAAGAGGAAGAGGAAGACATTGCTACAGGGGAAGAGGGTTTTTTGGGCACTGATGGATAGAACGGGGCAAAGGGATGAAGTGGCGAACCGTTCGGCACAGATAAATAAAGTGGGTGTAGTGGAGGTTTAATGCCATGACGGTTCTCGAGGACGTTATGCCGAAATTGTCAATTCGTGCAGAGAAGCCCAGGGGGCGAGGCGAAATGATGGAAGATTCTGCGGCAGTTCTGCTCTGCCACGACATGACACGACGAAGGAAAGCATAATGATTTTGGAAATGTCATTTCCAAAACCAGGGGGGCATGTGTTATCACCAGAATTTGACCGGATCAGAGGTGGGCCGCGATCAAGATGGGCTTGAAGATATATACATAGAAGAAATACATGAATCGGCCTTGTGTACCAAGTTTGGGCGAATTGCCCGTGTATCTGTACCATAGTAGGATACGTGTCGGTTAGGAGTTAGAGTTTTACCCGTGCACGGTTAGGTGCACGCCTGAATTAGAAAGTCCCTGGGACTATAAATATGTATCTAGGGTTTATGAAATAAACAACAACCAACGTTCAACACAACCAATCTCGGCGCATCGCCAACTCCTTCGTCTCGAGGGTTTCTTCCGGTAAGCACCATGCTGCCTAGATCGCATCTTGCGATCTAGGCAGCCAAGCTTATTTACGTTGTTCATGCGTTGCTCGTGCTCGAAGCCTTTTTGATGGCGAGCAACGTAGTTATCTTAGATGTGTTAGGGTTAGCATTGTTCTTCGTATCATATGCTCGTCGTAGTGCAACCCTTATACATCTAGCCGCCCTTACACCTATCTTAGGTGTAGGGACGGCACCCCGCTTGATCATTGTTTAGTAGATCCGATCCGTTACGGTTGCTCCTTGTTCTTCAAGGATTAGTTTAATATCCGCAATAGTTAGGCCTTACAAAGGGTTCGAGGATCCAGCGGCGTGTAGGTTGTAGTTTGCTAGCCCTAGACAGGATGTTCCGGGGATCAACCTCGTGTTGGTTTTTAGGCCCTGTCTAGGATCGGCTTACGATCACCGTACGCGAGCGCGAGGCCCAATCGTGAGTAGGATGATCCGATTATGCGGTGAAAACCCTAAATCGTCGTAGATCGCTTTAGCTTTATCTTGATCAAGCAGGACCACCATATATTCGTACACCTCGTACGAATCATGGGTGGATCGGCTCTTTGAGCCGATCCACAGGACAACCTGAGAGCCGATCGAGGCTCGTATTTAACGTTTACGTGTATGCCATGCAGGAAACTAAGCGAGGCATCATCCAACACCTTCCCGACCGGGTATAGGTCAGGTGGCACGCCCTTGCGACGAGCATCGGACGTGTGACCAGAAGGCTTTGCGGGCCGTCGCTCTGAGGGACTGGGGCCAGCCGCAGCCCTGAGTTGTTCCCGGCTCTACGGTGTTGCCAGTCGCTGCCCGCCGGTGGGTTTCTGACCGCAACACTATTTCTCTCCACCTCAAGAAGCAAACACTTGTGTGAACTGTGCATTGATTCCTACATACTTGCATATTGCACTTGTTATATTACTCTATGTTGACAATTATCCATGAGATATACATGTTATAAGTTGAAAGCAACCGCTGAAACTTAATCTTCTTTTGTGTTGCTTCAATACCTTTACTTTGATTTATTGCTTTATGAGTTAACTCTTATGCAAGACTTATTGATGCTTGTCTTGAAGTGCTATTCATGAAAAGTCTTTGCTTTATGATTCAGTTGTTTACTCATGTCATTACCATTGTTTTGATCGCTGCATTCATTACATATGTTTACAATAGTATGATCAAGGTTATGATGGCATGTCACTCCAGAAATTATCTTTGTTATCGTTTACCTGCTCGGGACGAGAAGGAACTAGAACCCGAGCCTAGGAGGAGTCGGAACGAAACCCGGAGCCTCGCAGAAGCCGGAACGACGAAGGCAACCAGCACCATGGTGAAGGCAGCCATCGAAGCCGGAGTCAACATCGCGAAGGACGGGGAGACTCAGACGGCGGAAGCAAGAGGTCACATCGGCCCCCTCGCAGGTCTCCTTCACCACCACCCAACGGTGGAGGCGGAGGAGGAGGCAGAGGCGGTGGCCGGAGATCTCGCTCTCGTTCAAAATCCCCCTGCCACGGCTCGCGTGACGCGCGGGAACGTCTCAACGAATACAGAACTGATTACATAGGCCCAAAGTGCTTCGGCGGAGATGATTCGAGAGGAACCAACGCCAAGGATGAACCTCAAGCTACCCGGAAACCTGAAGACATATGATGGCACCGAAAGGCCGGATACCTGGATCGAGGATTACTATAATGCAGTAACCTTTGCCGGAGGAACCCCTAATATCACCTGCCGCATGCTTCAGTCGTACCTTGTAGGTCCAGCCCAGATCTGGCTCAGCGACCTCGAGAAGAATTCTATATTTTGTTGGTTCGACCTGAAGACCGCCTTCGAAAAGCACTTCAGGGGCACCTACAAAAGACCTGCCACGACAAGCGACTTACAGGCATGTATCCAGAAGAAGGGAGAAACATCAAGGAACTTCCTCACCCGATGGTTGGCATGCAGAAACGAGTGCGAAAATGTCGACAACCGCACAACAATGCACGCCTTCATTGGTGGCTTGCAGCGAGGAGGACTGCTGCGACACAAGCTAACTTGCTTGGTCAATGCAAACAAACTGACGTTGGATGACATGATCACCATCGCCGCCGATCATACTCGCCGCCGATGACGACGCAGGCGGAGATCTAGAAGCTACAGCAATTCCCCTGCACCAGCAAAAGAAGAACCGTGACAACGGTAACACCAGCGGCAATAAGCGAAAAAACCCACCTGATGACCAGAAGAGTGGCGGATCTGACATGGTCGCCATGGCTTTTCAGCGCGGAGGTCAAGGAGGCGGAAGAGGCCGCGGTCGCGGAGGCGGAGCCGGCAGGGGCCAGCAGCGAAGTGACGAGGTCACCGCAGCGCGAGCCCGCGCCCCCAAACTTACGAGGAATACGGAGACATGCCCGCCCGGCCCATCCGGATCCGGCTACGGGGAAGTCCACTCACACTAACCGCAACCGCAAGTGGGTCAACGATCCGAAAAACAACCCGGAAGCGGGATACAAGCGAGCCCGGAAGCACCGCCCACGCGGCAAAGGAGGCAAGGGCAAGAACAAGGACAAGGAGGAGGACAGCTTCCGAGGCGATGGAAGAGGATGATAACTCGCCGGATCCCAAAGTCGGGTCCGCGAGGTAAATCCAACCCCTTCGAGAAAAAGAGTGTGGGCGCGTACCACACCTTCCTCGGAACCCCAACGATCCGCGCCACCAAGTCAGCTTTCCGGATCCCGAACGCCACGGTTCCGGCTGTGCCGCGAGTATGTCGAGTGGTCGGAAGTCCCGTGCACATTTGATAGGCAGGATCACCCTACCATCGTGCCAAAAGAATGCTACGCCTTGGTTGTAAGTCCCCGCATCGACGGGTATGACTTCTCCAAGTGCCTCATGGATGGCGGAGCCGACTTGAACATCATGTACCTGGAGACTCGGAGCGGATGAACCTTACCAAGGAGCAGCTTAAGCATAGCACCACCGAATTTCATGGTGTGGTTCCGGGTAAAAAGGCGAACTCTCTTGGCAGCATCAGACTTCCCGTGGCCTTCGGCGACATCAATAATTTTCGCGAAGAGATGATCACGTTTGAGGTCGTGCCCTTCAAGAGCTCCTACCACGTCATCTTCGGCAGGCCCACCTACCACAAGTTCCACGCAAGAGCGTGCTACATCTACAACAAGCTCGAGATTCCGGGTCCAAATGGTATGATTACCGTATCCGGAGACTACAAGAAGGCTCATGAGTGCGAGTTAGGCGAAGCCGCCTTCGCGAGTCCGTGATATCCGGAGAGGAGCTGCAAGGCTACAGAGCCGCGGTGGATCCGACTGAGATGCAGACCACCAAGAAGCAGATCTCCGAACAGAAAAACTCCTTCAAGGCCGCGATAGAGACCAAGAAGGTCAACTTCAAGGAAGATGACGCAACCAAGCAGGTCTCAGTCGGAGCCAACATGGACCCCAAATAGGAAGACGCGCTCGTCGAGTTCCTCCGTGCTAACATGGATATCTTCGCATGGCAACCTTCTGACATGTCCGGAGTACCAAGGGAACTCGCCGAGCACTACCTCAACATAAACCCGGGGCTAAACCGGTGAAGCAAGCTATGCGACGCTTTGGAGATAAGAAGCGCCGCGCCATAGGAATGGAACTAGCAAAGTTACTAGAGGCAGGTTTTGTAATAGAAGTAATCCACACTGATTGGGTCGCAAATCCCGTCCTTGTACCCAAGAAGAATTCTGAAATACTAAGAATGTGCATCGATTACTCCGGCTTGAACAAGCATTGTCCGAAGGACCCGTTTCCCCTGCCGCGCATTGACCAAGTCATTGATTCGACGGCGGGGGCGGAACTTCTGTGTTTTCTTGACGCATATTCCGGGTATCATCAGATCCGGATGAAGGAGTCCGACCAAAAGGCGACCTCGTTCATCACCCCATTTGGCACTTACTGCTATGTCACTATGCCTTTTGGCTTGAAAAATGCAGGTGCCACCTACCAACGTACGATGCAGCGGTGCTTGAAGGACCAAATAGGCCGGAACGTACATGCCTACGTCGACGACATCGCGGTCATGACTCGGAAAGGATCCGACTTGATCAGCGACCTTACAGAAACCATTGAGAATCTCCGACGGTACAAGATGATGTTAAATCCGCTGAAGTGCGTCTTTGGCGTCCCAGCAGGAAAACTCCTTGGCTTCATTGTCTCTAATAGGGGCATCGAAGTTAACCCGGAGAAAATCAAGGCAATCTTGTGCATTAAAAGGCCAACTTGTCTTAAAGATGTGCAGCGACTAACTGGTTGTGTTGCAGCAATCAGTAGGTTCGTCAGCCGTCTTGGTGAGAAGGCACTACCCCTGTACAAGCTATTGAAGAAGACAAACAAATTTGTGTGGGACGAGGCAGCAGATGCAGCGCTTGAAGGGTTGAAGGAAATACTCACCTCCCCACCCATCCTCGGCAGACACCGGGAGAGTCGAGCCTATGCTCCTTTACCCGGCGGCTACCAACGGAGTCATCGGCCTCGTCATCGTAGTGGAGCGACGGGAAGAAGGACACGAGTATGGAGTCCAAAGACCGGTCTATTACATCGGTGAAGTGCCGACGGAATCCAAACAAAGGTACCCTCACTTTCGAAGCTAGCCTATGGAGTATTCCCGGGCAGCAGGAAGCTGAGACACTACTTCCGGGAGCATCCGAGTAACGGTCGTGAGCAAAGCTCCGCGCTGTCAACGATTCTCAATAACGCCGACGCAACGGGACGCACAACAAAATGGGGCATTGAATTATCCGCCTTCGACATCAACTACAAAGCCGGGACCGCGGTCAAATCCCAAATCTTGGCAGATTTTGTTGCAGATTGGACGAAGCTCCGGATATAAATCTGGAGCCGGAACCGGAGACATGGGTTATGCACTTCGATGGATCCAAGCAGCATCAAGGCTCGTGGAGCCGGAGTCACCTCGAAGTCCCCTACCGGAGAAGAACTGCGATACGTTTTGCGGATCCACTTCGAAGCTACAAACAACATGGCGGAATACGAGGCTCTACTACACGGACCGCGCATCGCTAAGGAGATAGGGATCAAGCACATTATTTGCTGTGGCGATTCCGACCTGGTGGCACAGCAAGTAGCCGGAACCTGGAACGCCAGAAACTCCGTCATGGCGGCTTACAGAGACGAAGTTGACGAGATCGCCAAATGCTTTCTCGAGTAAGAAGTCAAGTACGTCAGGAGAGACGACAACGCAGCGGCAGACATGCTATCCAAGCTCGGATCCGGCAGAAAACCAATTCCGCCTGCTATTTTCCTAGAGCACCTGCGGATACCCTCGGTGAAGGGCGCTAACCCGGAGAACCCAGATGTGGCAGTATCTCCGGCTAGGGAAGTGATGGCTATCATTCCGGCCTGGACGCAGCCTTTCCTGGACTACCTCATCGATCAAAAGTTGCCAGAGGACGAGGTCCTCGCACGACAGATCGTCAGACGAGCAAGATCCTACACAATAGTTGACGGACAGCTCTATAAAAGAAGTGCAACAGGGGTATTTCTCAAATGTGTCTCTAATCAAGATGGTATTGAGATACTCAGAGAGATCCATGCTGGGGATTGCGGGCATCACGCCGCTCCCAGATCACTCGTTGCAAAAGCCTTTCGGCTTGGATTTTACTGGCTCACAGCTAAAGAAGATGCCGATAAGTTGGTAAAAACTTGCCTGCGGTTGTCGATGACTACGCTACTCAACCAAACGCTCCAGCCCAAGAGCTGAAGACCATCCCTATCACCCGGCCGTTTGCGGTCCGGGGGCTTGATATGGTTGGTAAGTTAAAGAAGTCATCTCCCGGCGGTTTTGAGTACCTCCTGGTCGCTATTGATAAATTCAGTAAATGGATCGAGGCAAAGCCGAGTGAGAAAAGCCGATGGTGCTACGAAGCACTCAAATTCGTCCGTAGCCTCGTAACGAGATTCGGCATCCCGCACGGCATAATCACAGTACAATGGCACGAACTTCGCGCAAGGAGAGTTGAAGGATTATTGTCACGACGTTGGGATCCGGCTAGACCTGGCATCCGTGGCTCATCCACAGTCCAATGGTCAGGTCGAAAGAGCCAACGGACTCCTCTTATCCGGAATCAAACAACGCCTCGAAGAACCGCTGCGTCGCGCAGCCGGAGCTTGGGCTCAGGAGCTGGACTCCGTCCTGTGGAGTTTATGAACTACCCCCAACAGGTCAACAGGATTCACTCTGTTTTTCCTGGTATACGGATCCGAAGCTGTGCTTCCCTCCGACATCATCCACGACTCACCGCGAGTCTCCGCCTACAACGAAGAAACGGCTGACGAGGCCAGACAACTATCTGTGGACCTGATCGAAGAAGCTCGGAATTTAGCAGATCAACGTTCCACCATTTACCAGCAGAAGCTCCGACGCTACCACAGTCGTCGAGTTCGGAATCGCTCGTTAATGGCCGGAGACTTGGTCCTCCGCCTTCGCCAGGTGAAAGACCATAAGTTGCAATCTCCATGGGAAGGACCCTTCGTCGTTAGCAAAGTGCTTCACAACGGATCATACTACCTTGTTGATTTCCGAGAGCTAAAGGACAGACCTGCCAATTGGTACCGGAAACGCAAACGGGAGGATCCGGATGACATTTACGATGAAACAGAACGTCCTTGGAACATTGCACAGCTACGTACTTTCCACACTTAGCGTAGAATTACATACTTTGTAACAATATTATACGTGATCAATGAAATAAAGCTTTTGGTTCACTCTATGAGTCATTTACCTCCTTTACTTGTTCATTTTTAGATCGTGTATGTTTTCCGACTAAAACCGCAGAGTCGGATATTTCCGCCTAGGCGTGTATGAAAGTTGTGATTTTCAAAAATCGTCCCTTAGGACGTAAGCTTAAGTTTTCTGGTGGAAATGTTTTCTGTCGCGAATTCGTGGATTCCTAGTAGCGACTTCCGGCACCTTGGCTGGGGGCTTGTTTCCGCGGTTATTGACGGATTGCCATTGGGCTTCGTCGCTGCTGGCGAGCGTTTCCGGCTAAAGGTCTTCTGGACCGCGGAAGGTCAAGCGAGTAAGCCGGAAAACATTAAAATCAGCACTTGCTTTCCAACAAAAATGAAACATGCGAATAATTTAAACGGATAGCAGGATAAGTGTTTTCCGCCCGCGCATAACATCTTTTCATCCCTAGCTACTTAAGAATTTAAGTTATTCATTACAAACCCACTCCGGGGCCAAAAGTGATGCATCAGTTCTCATTGTTTCACGAGTTCTCGGAGGACTCGCTCTTCATCGAAGCTATGTAGGCGGAGCCGTCGTCCGAGCCATCGCCTGAGCCGTCGCCGTCGAAGTCGGAGCCTTCCTCATCATGGTCAGCACTTGACCCGGAGCCCTCCTCGTCGCCTTCCTCGGCAGCCTCTTCTTCCTCTTCCTCCGGGTCGGAAAAGCCTTCGGGAAGATCATGCTTATTGTACCAGAATGAGTGGTTAACTCGTCCAGCGAAAAGGCGATCAAATCCCAAGGCTTCCGCGAGGAGATGTCTCATGGTGGTACCCTTGGGGGCTCCGCGTGCGACATCCGCAAATTTCATGGTGGGGAAGTGCGCCTTGCAGGTGGCTAGCACGAGGGCAGCAACTCTGCGAGATGAAGACTCCTGCCAATCATTGATGAGTTCCGGCACGTTCCTCATGAGCTTCGTCATGCGGTCAATCACCGTTGTCTTGGCTCTCTTCGAGTTCGGTGGCCTTGGCAATTCCGCGACATGCTTCGACGAGGTCCTCGATTGAGGTCCGCGCTTCATCATATGCCTCAGTCCTTTTGAGGGTTGACTCTTTGGTCCATTCAAAGCCAAGGCTTGCTGCAAGTAAAAAGGATCAGTTTCTTCCGCGGACAGAGAAAATTTTGAGAAAGCCGGAGTTAAAACAATAACAAAAAGGGTCCTTACGGAAGATCATCTTGTCAATAGCCTCCGCCTCCGTCTCCGGCTCTTGTTCTCGGCCGCCAGGGTGGTCACCCTTTGATGGCTCTTCTTGAGTTTGTTAGCCAGTTCCGCCATTTCGCGGGAATGTTTTTCCGAGAGCTCCTTCTTTTCTTTGGTTTCCTTCTCGGAGGACTCTTTCAAGAAGTTCTTCAGAGTTTCATTCTCCGCCTCCAATACCTGGATCTTGGCGGACAAGGCGTCGATGGTGGGGCGCTTGTCAGTTTCTTCTAAAGACAGAAAATCACACAAGTTATACATTATGGTTGTTCATACAGTACAAATTTAAGCAACTCGGATTTCTCACCTTTCAAACGGGTCTCCAGGCGGAGCACAGCTTGACGGCTATTCTCAGCAGTCTGGCGCAGCCCTTCTATTTCCGTCATCTACTCCAGCACATGGACGCGCACATCTTCGTGCAGCTTCCGCGTGCTCTGAGACGCGGAGAGGATTTAGCCGGAAATTCAAAATTCTGGGGGCTGGCGAGGAGTTCAAAGTTTTGGATCGAGAAAATTTTAAATTTCCGTCTAAGACTAATGTTGAGAGAAGCATCGGCTAACACATGTTACACGGAAAAATGTCTGAACCAATGCTTGGGGGCTAGTGTTACCTGGCGCACCTCCTTATGTTTAGCAAAGAAGACCTTGAGTTCGCTCTCGAGGTCGGAGAGCTCCTTCATCTCTGTATCCGCAGGCCCCCATACCTTCTCCATCATGGCTGAAATTTCCGCGTGACGTTGAGAGAGGGGGAGGTTCTGCAGCGACGGAGTCTGGGATGCGCCAGTGGCACGGATCAGCTGCACCTTCTGCTCGTATTGTTCGGTCGTAGGCTCGGCGGAAGTAGCGGTGGGTTGCTCAGGCGGAGGAACAGATGAGGAGGCGCCCTTGCCGGAATCGCCTTGGCCAGTTTCGGCGGTCGGGTCTTCAGGGATGTCATCAATGTTGATGACGTCCTTAGGATCCGGCTTGGCGGTTGAAGAAGCCTTGGACGGAACTCCGACTTCTGGTGTGACTGGTATTGAAGCCGGAGACGGCTTAGTCTTCTTCTTGGGGGCCTTTGGGGCCTTGGGGGGCTGGCTTCCGGAACTTCTGTCGCGAAAAGAAAAGAGCGTTACAATTAAGTATATGCTGATTCACGATGGCGGAAGGATTTTCCTTCGGAAATCTAGCACTTACCCGGAAGGTCTGAAGAATTGGTGGATTTCTGGTTGGGCTCGGTTGCTGGTATCGATAAGTTTGAGGCGCTTTTTCTCCGCCTCCGCCTTGCGAGTTGCCGCGATGTTGAGCGCTTCGCGGGCACGTTTGGCTGAAGGACTGGAGGGGGCAACCCTCTTCCTCTTGGATGGGCGCGGTGCTTCAGGAGCTTCCGCCTCCGATGCGGCCTCCGGGTCAGTATTGCCCGCGTGAGGAACCCGGAGGAGAGTTTCGAGGTCGCCTTCCTCGAGGGCTTCGAGCTTTGTTGCAGAGCCAGTACTTAGTCAAATTACAGATTACAAATAAAATAACAAGTTAAGACGTGATAACATACCGCGGTCCCGGAGCCGTTGGTGTGGATGTCCTTGTTACACACGTGAACGTGAAGATCACGCGGAATCTTGATCAACAGTCGGATCCGCTTGTCGATGGCGTCGGCGGAGAGGTTGTCCTTGGACGCACGCATAGGATCGTCGCGCCCGTGTACCGGAACATCGGGCGGTCCCCGTGCTCGAAGTGGTTGGATCCGCTTGGTGAACCGGGACATGGTAAGGTCCTTCCCCGTCGGACCCTCCTCCGTCGCCTTGCGGATCCGCCTAACCATCCGAGTCGACCGAGGCGACTCGGAGAGATGAGGACATTGCGTCCAGGCCGGATCCTCGCTGGCAGGGCTGTTCTTAAAAGGCGGCAGCACCCTCTCGCTCGCCGGGTCGGAGACGTCCTTCAGATAGAAGAAACCTCCTGACCAGTATCGCGCGGATTCGTGGCGATCAGTTGGAGGGTAGACGCGGCCGGGAAAGAGCATGAAAGTGATTGATCCGCAGGTAGCCAGCTCGGAAGCTTTGGGAATCTTCTCCTTTTTCACGGAGAAGTAGTACTGGAACAGAGCAAGGTCAGGAGCTACCCGGAGATGGCCCTCGCAGAGCGTCACGTGGTTGCTGATCGCCAAGACGGAATTCGGGGAAATATTGTGGGGCTGGAGCCCATAGGTCTTTAAGATTTCTGAAAAGAAATCAGATGGCGGAAAGGAGAATCCGCGCTCCACTAGCGCCTTCGTCACCACCATCTCTCCGTCTTCGGGAGCCGGAGTGGGGGCACCCGGAAGTGTCCGCCGAGATCCGGGTTTAATGAAGCCCTCCGCCTCGAGGTTGGAGAGCTCCGCGTCGGTGGTGGTGTAGGGCCACCACTTTCCCTTAGACTCGTTGTCTCGTTGACGAGCCTTGGATTTCTTGGCGGCTGCCTCCTCCGCCTTCTTTTTTATTTGCTCTGCGCCCGCGATGTCTTCCGGGTTAGCAGAGGTGCCCTCGATATTCTTGCCGGAATCCTTTGAGGACTCCAGCCGAACTGGGACAAATGGAGGAGGGGCGAAGGAGATAGGCGTCGCCATGATTGGTTCGGAAGCGGGAGGCGGAGTCGAAGAAGACATCTGAAGAAAAGAGAAGCGGTGGCGGAAAGCGTAATGTTAGTCGGATCCACATCGTCTTCCTAAGCATCATCTCTTCCAACTACGGCGAAAGACTGAAGCTCGAGAACTCACCGTAATGGATTCCGCGGTGGTCGGAGTCGCCGGCGACGAGGGTTTCGCGCGGTGGCTCGCCGAAGTTAAGAACTCGATGAACTGCGCGGTGGTGAAATCGCTCCGGTGAAACTCCGGCGAGTTTTCCGGCAGACTCCGGCACGGCGGAGGAGGAGCTCGCGGGCGGCGCTTCGCAGAGAGGTGAAAGAGGGGGTGAATGGGAAGGTTAGGGTTGACGGTGGATATTTATAGGCCGCGGGGAGGAGATTCGTGCTCCGCATCCTGTGGTCGGAACGCAAGCGTCGCACCGTTGGATGCGTGATACGTGTCCAAACCCTAAACGGTAAAAATGGCTAAGGATAAGTTACCGCTCAAATCGCGCGAAAATGGCGCCAGAATTGGCGGAATCGTTTGAGTCTCTTAAGATTCCGGGTAAACAACGCGAAGATAAGCAGTTCTCATTCGCAAGCAGGGGAGTAACCCGGAGGCATGTTTTGAACTGTCGATGGATGAAGTCCCGCAGGATGGGAAGGTTTTCCGACTAAAAGTTGGGAAATAAGAAAATGTGAAGTTGGAGTTCTACAAGTTTCTCGGCGTTACCAACATTGCCGGAGACCATAAGGCGCTAGCAAGGCGGAAACAGAAGGTGAAACTCGGAGAACTCTGGGGGCTACTGTTGTGGGTATACTTCATAGGTGTACCATCGGCAGTGCCTAGATCCGGCAAGCCCGGGTGGCCCATAGACGGTGATGTGGCATGTGGCCCATCGGGCGGCCCAGTTGCTGTTGATCATGAAGGATGAAGTCCGGCCCAGGATCAGTAAGCCGGATCCGCACCGACATTCGGAGGAAGCCGGATCCGTGGAGGCCCATGAGGAACCCAGATCCAGTACGACGTATATGGAAGGCGGATCCTTGACGTACACGGCAAGTCATTGTACCGTAGTTAGGCAATCTGTAATCCGGCTAGGACTCTCCATGTAAACCCTAGATCCGTGCGCCTTTATAAGCCGGATCCCGGGAGCCCTAGAGGCACAACCACAACTCATTGTAACAACGCGAAAGCGCCCAGATAATTCCGGACAAGCAGCGCAGTAGGCCCCTGTCATCGTGCGGTGTTCCGAAGCTGGGTAAATCGCGTACCACCGTCCCGTGAGCACTCCGCCCTATGGCCCCTACTTCTTCTCCCCCTCGTGAGGATCCCTCCTCCGAGGTACCGTCGATTAGGCAACGACACCCGGTTTCTCGTTTTCCCCCGAAAAAGGGCCTGAATCCATCCGGAGAGCCTAGGCCATCCCCAGCCTCCCAGGGTGCACTCAGGGAGTCCGGACGAGAGAAAAGCAGAGATGGGCCTGATCTGTCAGCGAGAGAACACGCGAACCCCACCACTTTCTCATCGCAAATCCCCCTCCCCTCTCATAGCTCTCTCGCCGCCGGCACCACCCCTCGGTAATCCACCGGTTGGTTGCCTGTATTCCGACGTACCTCCTCCCACCAGCCTATATTTCGCTGTCCCTCCTCCCGTCTGCCTATATTCCGCCGTCGGGCAACTCCTCGCGTCGCGGCTCGCGTGGACCACGCCCGACAGGTGTTCGTCCATTTGCCTGGGCGGACATGGACTCGGACGAGGAGGAGAAGCAGATGTTTGCCGAGATTTTTGAAGAAGAGATGGTAGCCACCGCCCAAGACGAGGAGCACATGTTGATCCTAGCTTGCTTGTCCGGCTTGTACGCGGAGAAGGCCATTGGTCGACGTGGTGGGTCGGCACCAGGTCGCCGGAAGTGCAAGCCGAGACAGCGAATGGAGGGCTATTGCATGCTCTACGCCGACTACTTCGCCGACAATCCATTGCACGGTGAGGCTGTTTTTAGGCGTCGTTTCAGGATGAGCCGGAAGCTCTTTCCTGAAAATTGAATATGCCATTGGAGACTACGACTCCTACTTCATATGCAAGTTGGCTGCACCGGCATGGCAGGGTTTTCCGCCCTCCAAAAGTGCACGGTGGCTATGCGGATGCTGGCATATGGAGCTCCTGGTGATGTTGCCGATGACTATCTTCTGATGGCGGAGTCCATCGCCCTTGATTGTTTCTACCGGTTCTGCATGGCGGTGATAGCAGTGTTCGGGGACATCTACTTGAGATCACCCACTGTCGAAGACACTGCCCGGATCCTCGCTGTCAATGAAGCTCGAGGATTTCCGGGGATGCTTGGAACTATCTGTTGCCTAGCAGGGAATGTACAAGGGTCACCAAAAAGCTGCACTGTGATACTCGAGGCAGTGGCTACCCATGATCTCTGGATTTAGCACTCCTTCTTTGGTATGCCGGGATCCAACAACGACATCAACGTCTTGCAGTGCTCGCTGATCTTCTCCAAGCTTGTTGAGGGTCATGCTCCCCTGGTTGACTTTGTGATCAATGGCCGACACTACAACAAGGGATACTATCCTGCAGATGGTATCTATCCAAAGTGGGCAACATTTGTGAAGACTATCTGAAGCCCCGTCCTCCCGAAGGAGGTGGAGTTTGTCAAGGAACAAGAAGGTTTCCGAAAGGACGTCGAGCATGCATTTGGTGCCCTCCAGCAGAGATTTGTTGTAGTCCGGTTTCCCGCTATGACTTGGTCCAAAGATCAGATGTGGGAGGTGATGAACTGTTGTGTGTGCTTACACAACATGATTATTGAGAATGAGCGAAAGTATCCAGTTCCTCTGAGTGAGCAAGCATATGACAGAGAGGGTCCTCTTGCACAGCCTAATCACCAGGTGCCGGCATCGTGAGCTTCGTTCATCGCTATGCGTCAGGAGATTCGAGACTCCACAATGCATCAACAGCTCACATATGGAGGCTCCGGGGCAACACCAACTATTTTCTATTTGATTTATTTCAAAACTTGTTAAATTATTTGCTTGCTTTGTTGAACTGTAACGTTTATTTGTAAAAATAAGCCAAATATTGGCTAAAATTTGTCAAATATGCCGAACTGTGAGTTTACTTGTGAAAATAAAGCCACAAACACCAATCTTCGAGCGTCTAGTCGGTGGGGTGGAAGTTCGACGCTTCCCACGGCAAACTTTCATCCAATCCGACGGTAATTCACCCCGGATTTGGCCGTGGGAGCGCCAAGAGATTTACTCTTAGTTTCATAATAAGTTCAACATGAGCTTCAAATGTTTTCTTTTTCTCTTTGAGAAGTTCAATGCACTCCTTCTATATCTACCCCCTTTCTCTCTCTATCCCAATTCATCTAATAATTCGTGTTTATTTCCTATGCACAATCCCAATCACCTTTCAAAATTCACGCTTTTGTAAATCATGTAGAAATTCAAAGCACGTGCTATCTCAAAATTTCTTAGAGATCTACCAATAGGTCGTGTGATTTGTTAAGTTCCTAGAATGTTGCCTCTGACCGATCTAAGCTTCGAGATGAAACAATAATTGTAATACCAAGATGCGCTGCTAATCCACATTGCTGTTTAGCAGTTATTATACTATTAACGGATTTTGTACTTATGTGGTATACGGAATGACAATGACATGCCACTTGGACGAGAAAGGGGGAGATTCTTCGGTGGAGAGAGCATGATATTATTAGCTAAATTTCACGGAGAACCACTTGAAATTTAAAAAGGGAAGTGTTCCACATGCCTCACCGCGGGAATTCTGCGTCTGAATTTAATTAGTCTAAAACCTCTTTTTGCAATTTACGGTAGAGCTGAACTAAGAGGCAAATGTTTTTCTTTAGAGCATCTCCAATATCATTGCTATATTGATTTGCTAAATTTTAGGTATAGAAAGGAAGAGAGAAGGCATGGCAATCCCAGTCAAATTGTGTTTTTCTAGCATTTCTATAATAGCAAGCTAAAAGAAGCCGTTGGCCAGCCTACGCTCTTTTCTCTTTTTTTCCTTTTTTTTTTCTTTCTTCTCTCTTTTCTTCTTCTTCCGGCCACGCATGTCAGGCCACCAGCCTGCCCACACACACCGTCCTCTCACCGGCCACGCATGCCCGCCGCTCGGCCCCTCTTTCCCATGCTCGCTGCCTGCCCGCCCACCCAAGCCAGCGGTGGCACGACGCCTGCATGACCTCCAGGAGCGCCCCGCGTGGGAACTAGTGGTGTGGGGGCGAGAGACGACCGATGGCCAGGGGGAGGTCCATCCGGCCAGAATCAATAGATCTGGTGCTCTCGGGGGTCAATCCGGCCGAAATCAACCCCGGAGAGCGCAAAACTATTGGAGCAGGGTGGTGGAAGGTTTGCCACGGGCACGGGAGGTGGCGGTGGGACGACGACGACTGTGGGGCGGTGGCCGGAGACAACAACGACGGGTACGGTGGAGCACGAGCAGAGACTTTCGGTTCGGCGGTTGGTCTTCTCTTGCGTCGCCTCACAAGTTCCGCCATAGCTAAACCATTTAACTTTGGTGGTGGATGGGGCTGGAGGGGGGACACCGAAGCCCACCTCGTATTATTTTTTAAAGAATATAGTGATACATGTATTATACGGTAAGTATATTCACGTACAAAGCCTCGTAAAGGCTAGGAGGAGGGAGGTGTCTTGCGATGCAGGTAGCGCGCCAGCCTCTCGAGTAGTATCGCGGTGGCTTGCGCGATGAGGATCTTCCTCGATCAGCGCGAGCATGCCTCTGGATGAGCAGTGGGGGGCTGGCCTCTGTGTTTGTTGGCGGGCTGCCGAAGACCGCACGCTTGCACGTCCGTCGAGGTTGCCGGAGCTAGCCGCTGCGCCGACGGCGTTCCTCGGATTTGGGTCGAGGCCGGAGCAAGCAATGCTCCCAGCCGAGCCGTGGTGGGCTCGCGGGATTCAGGTGGTACGCGTCTTGGCTGCAGCTGGCAGGTTCTTGGTAATTTCGACGATGCGCGAGCACTGCGACTTTCATCGGCAAGGGTTCTGTCTTGCGGAGGAGCTCACTCTGAAGTGTCCTGGAGAAGCACTCGACGGATATCGGTCTTTTTGTCATAGTCTAGTTTGAGTGTCGGGTGTGTACTGTGAGTGTCGGTCTTTTCTTAGACTTGTAATGTAAACTTTCTTTCTATCAATGAATCGAAACGCAAACCTTTTGCGTTTTCGCGAAAAAGGAGGAGGGAGGTGTCACCGGTGGTGGGTCCGGTGCTCTGACCGACGAGGGTACCCAGAGGTTGCTGAGCTGTGCTGTCTCCCTGTCTCATAGCCAGTGTCCTCTCCTCCGATGTGACCGTTCCTCCTCCTCATCCCCGTCTGCCAAAGCCGTCAGCCGATTGCTGTTTTTACCCTGCTCAATCGATCTGGTAAAAGCACGTCTCAATCTGGACCATGGCCAATGGCTCTCTCTCGGCTCAATCTACCCCTCCCTCTCGTGGGTAAAAATGCAATGAACCGTTGGTACCAGCAGCTCGTAAATGTCGAGCCCATAGGTAGAGTACTTGTCCCTAATTTAACATGTACTTACATATTGTACACTTGTCCTTAGGCTGGTGCCAATGCACCGCCCCACTCTAGCCTCGCCACGTCAGCTTTTTCCTTACTCTCACCCCACTCTCACCCCACTCTCACCCCACCTCGCTAACGCACGGCTATAGTTGAGAGCTCTCACTTCTCTCTCCTCCACATCAGCTTTTCTCTCTCCTCAACATTAGCTTATCTTTTTCAGATTACAACATTAAAAATAATGGAAGGAAATTATTTTATTGAAATAAAATTGTTACCGATTACATCATAAAAAGAAATTACATAAAAATTTGAAAAAATTACATAAAAATTTGAAAAAATTACATAATCTAGGCATTATGAGCCCACACATGCTCAATCAAATCTTGCTGGAGCTGTGTATACACCGGTGAGTCCCTCATTTCGTTGTCCATCCGAATCCTTGCCGCTAGGCTTGGTGGTGCATGGTGGTGTATTGCGGTGGCCGACATTGGACTCAACGGTCTCATAGTTGTGCTCCAAATTTGTACCACGCTCATCGTCGATGATCATGTTGTGCAGAATGACACATGCACGCATGATCAACCCAAGAGTACGCCTCGAGAAGGAGCGTCCCGGAATCGCTAGAATGTTGAACCTAGCCTTCAACGACTCCAAAGGCACACTCCACATCTTTGCGCCAAGCCGATTGAGCAGCAGTGAACATTCGCTGCTTTTCACTTTGTGGAAGAGTAACACCTTTCATGAACACCGGCCAGGAGGGGTAGATGCCGTCGGCAAGGTAGTAACCATAGTTGTACTCGTGTCCATTCACCGCGAAGTTCACTACGGGTGCTTCTCCCCTAAGCACATCCGTGAACAACGGCGACTGGTTCAGTACATTGAGGTCGTTGTTCGACCCGGCCACTCCAAAAAGGCATGCCGGATCCAACGATCATACGACGCAACGGCTTCTAAGATTATGGTAGGGTGTTTGATGTCTCCCCTTGTGAATTGACCAAGCATAAGCCACCGGGCAGTTCCTCCACCGCCAATGCATGCAATCGATGCTCCCTAACATGCCCGGAAAGCCACGCTCCTCGGCTTTCGCTAACGTACGCCGAGTATCCTCGACAGCTGGTCGACGCGCAAAACGTCTCCCCGTAACGTGCAATGATGCCTTCACAGAATCTATCTAGACAATCTGATGTAGTTTGTCTAGCTAACTTAAGCCACTCATCTATCGTATCTCGCAGAGGCTCCATAAGCTACCGGACGCAAAGCCGCAGAGACACTTTTGTAGGGGAGAATGACCAGGACGGTTGAGAGCATCAAATCTTTGGGTGAAATACGGAGAGTATTCACCCAATCTATCCACAATGCGCAGAAAAAGGGATCGCCTCATCCGATACCTTCGGCGAAAGTAGCTCGGAGGGTAGTTGCAGTCGTCGGCGAAGTAGTCCTCGACCAGCCGATCGTGGGCACCAAGACGATCACGTCTGATGACCTCTCGGCGGCGTCGCGGCCGTCTTGGCTCCTCCTCCTCCTCGTTCAGCATCTCCTCCTCGTACTCCGCCTGGAATGCAGCGATCAGCTCACCCTCTATTCCGTCGCTCGAACTGCTGGACGAAGACATGGCGTTGAGAGGGAGTGGAAGTGGAGAGTGGAGGAGATGAAATGGGTGTGGAGTGAGTGAAACCAGATGGCGGTATTTATAGAGGGGGCTGAAATTTTAGGGTTTTTTGAAGTACCAACGGCTACCCCAACGGCTAGCCGAGGTGGACGAACCGGATCGCGCCACCTCGCCCACTACCGCCCTCTCCCGCCCCACTCCCGCCCGCTACCGCCCACCTCCCGCCCCACTCCCGCCCGCCTACCGCCCACTCCCGCCCGCCCTCTCGCCCGCCCTCTCCCGCCCCGGCCCGCCAACGCGCCGCCCCGCCTCCCGCCTCGCTCCCGCCCTCACTCCCGCCGCCAACGCGGGGCGGTAGCGGCGCTACCGCCGGCGAGCCCGCCAACGCTCGCCGCTCCGGGCCCCGCCCCGACTCCCGCCCGCCTCCCGCCCCGCCGCGGGCGGTACCGCCTCCACTCCCGCCCGCGTTGGCACCGGCCTTAAAATCGAGCCAAAAGGCTGAGACCCCTAGCTAGACAGATTCGTCATTTCATCTAATCTGACGTCCCTTTCCTGCATCAATGAACACCAACTGCACTCTTGTAGTCTTTCCAGGGTTTCGACCAATGGCTAGCGAGAGATATTTTTTTCCACAGGATCCAGCACTGGATACGCACGCTCGACCGGATCGCTGGCAAGTCGTCCATGACTTTTCTGCGTGGCCGTGAGCTATAAACTAAACCCTCGAACTGATTTTTGTTGTTGTTGTTGAATAAACCCCGAACTGGTGAAACTGGATCGGGAATGCAAACGGCATCGACGAGGAGAGCGTCACAATAACTGCCGGAGGCCCCAGCGGCGGCCTGGGATCGGAGCCAATCAATCCGGCCGTGGACACCACAAACGACCACTTGCGCATTCAACCATGTCGCCAGTGTCGGCCTCCTCTTCTACCTCTCGCCACGCCGCTCATCACTTCTTTCACTCGCTGAGCCGCGACCTTTCCGAGCTCCATGTGCGTGCAGGCGCAAGAAACAGCTATGGCTATTGCCTAGAGGATAGAGCTACACTGGCCCGCCGGACCAGCAGCAAAGGGGTGGTAGTAAAACACAGGCCAATAAATTCAGAGCCGGAACTGTCTGTGTTGCAGCCGAGTGAGTCAGTGAGATGATGAGGGGAGAAGAAAGCAAGTGTTTCTGTTGCAGTTAAGGTTCAGAGAAAGCTGGATCCAAGAATCCAACGGATGTCCGATTCCTCTTTTGCCCAATCGGATACGCTGGATGCTCCAATCGCGTCTGTGTCCTTTTGCTATTCTCATCACTACAAGGGCCACCCACTGAATGCCGTCGATCCAACAGAGAAAAAACAAGCCTTCAGCAAATTTTTAGAAAGAAACAAGGACAGTAGTAACATCGCTGTTCTGAAAACGATAACACGAATTCGGCAGGAAGCACGCTTTCCACATAATAACAAGGGGAAGGGTACAGCATCCCATGGCCAATAGCTCTCTCTAGTCTCTATACATTGCCCAGGAAAAAAATAAGCAGCAGAAGAGAGATCCTAAAGGCAAAACACTCCTATATCTTTTACATGACCCAAGAATCTGCACAGAAAGGTAAAAGGTTCTACTACAAAATGCTAATCACTCCTCAAGTACCTCATCCTCATGTACAGTGGAAGAACCAGGACGATGAACAGCAGCCATCAGTACGAGAGGGGGATCAGGCAGTCAGACGTCCGGGCTCTATCACCTTGCTTGCCGGGGCCTTGTCCCTCTGCTCTACGTAGGCAGACGGGAACCAGCCAGCCTTTCCTTTGCACTCCCCTTCCGACCACCCGTTTGGAGACACCTGTGAAGACACACAAAGATTGCTTTCTTAGAATGTGCCGGCCCCATGTGTTCTCTCTTATAACTTATAAACGACAAAGTGGACAATTATATGATGCCTTGCATTGCATCTTATCATGTTCTTGCAGCAGCAGCAGTAGCTACTGAACTTACTGCAGGATTGTGCGGGTTTGAATTTAGGGGTGATTTATTATTTCAGAATTTTGGCTATGAGATGTTTTCTCATGAATGGATCAAATCTAGCAGTCAATACCGATGTGCAAAAAGTGTGTACCTGGCGGACCACAACAAAATCACCCACGGCAATACTTAGCTCACCATCAGCCTGAGCATCGAAGGGATGGATTACCTGCTTGACAAGCAAGTCACAGAGTGTTCAGCTTTGACGAATAATAATGCAACGGTGTGTTCTGTATGACAATTGTGCAGTTGCTAATTGCTGAGTTACTAATAAAGTAATAATGCAAGGTAGGTAGCCAGGTAGGGAGCTTTGTTGAACTAGTAGCACGACCTATCCATTGATCACATGATTTCAGGCTAACTGTGCTACCACCAGCATACTTTCTGGCTTTCTTAAACTATGAAACAATTTTGTTTTTCACTTCTTCACTTGCTGGACAAGCAGCCAGACCTTTTTTACGAATCAATCAAATGAATTTCACATCATAAAATTCAGCTACCAGAGCACTGTATTTGTACAAGTGCATATTTATAATGTAATCCAACAATAAATGTGTGGGAAGTTCCAAAGAAAACTTTGTGGGGCTTCCAAAGCCTTCATCACTCAATCTAAAACAGTTCATGCATGTACGGAGGAGCAAAGTCTAACATGGTACAGTGTACTGCAACAAGATAACAGAGTGAACAATAATAGAGATGACACACTACAGCCTCTATGATCGACAAATATGCGGTGCAAAAGGCGTACGTACCTCCCCAACATAATTCACTTCCTGACCGTTCCTTGTAGGTTCACTAGTTTCAGGCACTGCTGGTGCTGGATCTTCTGATGTGCTATTTGAGTGCGCATGTGTTGAGGATATTTTTGGCTCGGGTGATGGTTCTGATGATGGCTCATCATGGTTGTTGTCTGACTCCTCATGATGTTTTGCAAGGAGCATCTATCAAATTAGCAGAAAAGGGCAATAAACTTCAGCAGAAAACACTCACATCCACTTTCAAGGATTATGGCACTAGAAACTGCCTATACAGGTAAAAGAATCTTAGTTATGCACCTCATCATGGAGTTTGTTCAGAATATCAGCAACAGTCTGATGATAAGTTCTCTCGGCATCAACCTGTAATGACGCGCACCATAAGATAAATCCCATTTAATATTTTATGTTTAATTTTGTACAATCAACATTATCTAAGTCTATGCATATGTGGTTCCAGTACTGAAGCTCACGAGTGTCCGAAAATACAGGAGTGAGAAACTTGAAGTAGGAGGTTTAATTAAAAAAAAGAGGAACATCCAACAGCTGAAGCACACATAAACAATCAGAGACCTGATAATTAGAACACGGAACTAATTTCCAGGATAAACTTTAACAGGATTAAATTCGTTTCATCTAGAAGAAGTATTTATATGCCAAAACTTACATGAGAAGATGAGTTCTACTCCCATTAATAACTACGTCACCTTCACGATGTGATTGAGAACAAAAGCAACCCATATGACCACATGCACAGAGCTTATAATATTCAAACACTAGGATGGTAGTTCACTGAAATTTTGTCTAGCTACATCCTAGACTGAAGTTTCTGATTAGCAAAACCAAAAGGCAATTCATGACCTTGAGATGTAACGCTTCAATGACCATGTACAGGAAATCTTAAGCATCAACACAATGGATCAAGACTAAGTGATTGGTGCATATACTGAAATAACATCGAGGCGTATCATTACCATTGCAAGGAGACGGTCGAAGGTAACCTGTTGCTGCTGAACCTCAACAGCCTCCATGGCTGCAGTTGCTTCTCTTCCTAATGCTGCTAGCGTAGTTCGGAGCTCTGATAATTTTGATTCTGCATGTTGCAGTTTCGCCGAATCTGCATTACCACTACTCTCCTTGGACTTCAGTTGCTTTCTCATCACATCAGCTATCTAATAAGAAAAACTTTGCCTATTTAGTATGGGATAGGCATCTCTGAAGCAGTGGCGGTGCTAGGTGGTAGCTGCATGGCCAACAAACACCCTTTTCTTTCATATTTTTTAGGTATTAGTGCCAGGAAGCTAAAGGAAGTGACATCAGAGGTACTAGCTCCTAGCATTGCCATTGCTGTAAAGTAGAGAAAATTTCTTTTTCGATCCATTACCTGAGACTCCATATCTTGTCTTATCCGTTGATAACGGTAAGTTAACAAGCGAGCATCTTCAAGGGGGGCACTCATTATCATTTCCCGGAGAGGCTCAAAAACCTATGGATGCAAAAGCCAAATGGTTAAACAATAGCAAGACAGTTGAATCAGAACACGGGTCCCATCAGTTGCCATCAGTAAGATATAACCATGCAAGAATTATATGTGCACTTTGGAATATGCAAATCATCATATGACTTGCTGAATTCACTACTTTCCTTGACACTATTTGTTAATTTCAACAGGAAAAACCTCATATGGTTTGGATGACCTTTCTCTCAAGTTCAGAATCGATTTCAGCAGTAAATAAGTTTCGAGTGCAACAAATGTGCTGAAAGCAGTCTTCTCGCAATTAAGATGCTTGATTAACTGACTTGATGATTCAGTTAAAAAGGTACAAATGCAAAAATTACATGTCAAACTCGATATATGCACTCAATCCTTATACATTCCCATGTTCATATAAGGACATGCTATCTCATTGTGGCTGCATATATCCTCCTGGCCACGACTGGCCGTTTGTTGTTAAAAGCTCATTAGTGAGTCTGCCTATAAACTCATTAGTCGGTGGCATGTGATGTTATACAAAAAAGGAAAAAGGAAAACAGAAGCACAACAGACCGATCTCATGAGTGGTAACGTCCACCAGCAGCCAAAAAAAAGGAAAAAGAAGGAAAGAGAAAAGTAAAGAACAGCATGCATATATGCACAAGGAATGAATGCCTTGCCTCCACCAGAAGAAAAAAGGAGAAAAAGATTAAAAAGATGCCCTTGCGGAGTAGAAAGAACAAAAGATAAGGGTGGCGTTATGAGAGAGAGAAGGAGAAGGAGAGAGAGACAGCTAATGGTAATGGATGTTCCAAGTGATGTGCAATGGTGGGAGGAGTGGCAGCTGCGCATACTCGTCCTCGGTAGCCTGGTGATTCAGTACATCCTCCTTGTCGCTACCCTTGAGCGTAAGTTCCCTGTCAGATCCTGGTTTAGACTAATCATTTGGCTAGTATACCTCGGCAGTGATGCCATTGCAATCTATGCTCTCGCAGCCCTCTTCAACCGCCACAGCAAGCCGCGTGATGATGGAGATGAACACGGCGGCACCAAGAGAAGCCTGGAGGTGTTCTGGGTGCCTATCCTCCTGATACACTTCGGTGGACAGGATGGCATAACCACCTACAACATCAAAGACAACGAGCTGTGGACGCGGCACATCCTCACCGCTGTATCTCAGGTCACTGTGGCCATCTACGTCTTTTCCAAATCATGGCCAGGCGGCGACACGAATCTGCTGCTTGCTGCTATATTGCTCTTCATCCCCGGTATCCTCGCTTCGAGAAGCCCTGGGCTCTCAGTAGAGCTAGCATTAACAGCCATGCCAGCTCCGGCCAGCCTGTAAGGAGGTCGGTAGACACACACACACGGAAGCTCAATATTGGCCCACTTGAAGATTTCATTGACAAGGCAGTCAGTCCTGTCGGGTTGAATGGTTACCTTTTAACACCAGCCACACCGGTGGACTTCACTCCCTACGAGCTATTTGTGGACCTCGCATCTCCTTCTGCAATGATCGGATGAGGATGCTACTGTCGTTCTCAGAACTTGATGACAACCATGCTTATTGTAAGCTGCAGCATTGGCTCTTCAGGACCTTCCAACTCCTCTACACCAAACAAAAGATGATCCCCGATATTGCCTTCCTCCCAGATTTTCCCCCAGATGGTCTAGCCATTTTTTCTATTTTTCTTCGTGGATTTGCTGTGTACCTTCGCTCGCAGCTGTAGCCCTCTTCCAGCATAGACAGAGAGAAGTTTATAGGGGAGCTGATGTCAAGGTTACATATGCCTTACTCTGTTGTACTGCTCTACTGGAGAGTTTTGCCTTTGTCTTAAACCTCCCAAGGGATGAAATTTCATTTCTCAAGTTCCAGACATATTATAATGATATGGTCTCCCAATACAGCCTTATAGGATTCCTTGTCCGCAACCGGGAGCATTCCAAAATGATGAAGGTCGTGGGATTCTTGCGATGTGACGACTTCCTTCACCAACATTGGCGCATGAAGTCTTGCTCCTCTCCCTTCAGCATTACAAAGTTAGTGCTCAAGTATGTGAAAGGTGGGTGGGAGCACCACATAAGAGATGTTTCCAGTTACAAGAAGTTCAATGATAACAGGGGCCAGTTTACCATTGAGCGTGAAGGATGCTACCAGGAACTGGGCTCGAGCTTAGAGGGTACATTCGACGACTTCTCTGGCATCTCGCCACGGATTTCTTCTACTACAAGAAAGGTGCATCTCATTCTCACCACGGACTGCAGTGCTTACATGATTCATGTCCTCATGTTTATGCAATGCCCGGGTTGGTATGAAGGATCTGATCATCAGAAAAGGGCTGTCCAGTGCAGAGAAATGTCCAACTACATGATGTATCTACTGTTTGTGAATCCTGAGATGCTAATGGCAGGCACCAGGCGAAACCTTTTCACAACTGCCTATGACGAACTGAAGGCCATCGTCAGGGGAGACAAATCACCGGCCAATGAAACAGAGAAAATAGAGGACATCATCTCCGAAAGAGACAAGCGACCTTATAAGGAAAGAGAGCTTGCACAAAGGATAGCTGCTGTGGTGGATGGTGGAGGATCTCCACTTCCAGATGGTACCCAACAGCAACAGGGGGGCATTATCCGTGATGCTTGGAGTATCGCTGAAGTGTTATCCGGTCTGCCTGAAGAGAAGGTGTCGGATGTGATTGAAAGCGTCTGGGTGGACATGCTGTGCTTCTCTGCCGCTAGATGCAGAGGATACCTGTGCGCCAAGGGTTTGGCCACGAGCATAGAGTACCTCACGTGTGTCTGGCTCCTACAGTACTACATGGGGATGGAGACGTTGGCAGCCAAACTGCAGAGGGTGGATCATCACAATCGCAACGGATGAGAGAATGGGTATGATCCTTCAACTTCTCGTGTCAGCAGAGAAGCCACTGGACAAGAGAAAGATGTTGGTTCATCGAGTAGCGATGCCACTGACACAGAACCAGCCGATGGTCCATAGAATACCGGCTCCACTGCCCAACCAAACACCGACGGTCAATGGCCTTACAAGAGAAGCGATGCAACCAGGGAAGAAATTGTCTGACTTGCGGTGATGTTTCCAGAGGCGAATCTATCCCTGCTTTCAACTGCTTTGTTTTCCTTTTATGCGTGTCAAGATTTCTTTCTTTTTTATGCTGATGACTGGTGCCATGCATGTTTTTGGTGTCATTTATGCTACTTAATTGACTTTGTGTTGCTGAATACAATGAAGGCCTACTGTTTTCGACAAAAAAACATAACACATGAAGGCAACATTTGTGATGTTGAAGAACTTGTGAAATAGTGAAAGTGAGGGTGGGAATAGCCATCACCTGCTCTCCAAGAACTTTAAGAAGTTTGTCCCGCTCCACCTCCATTTGGCTGTGGGTTTTACCAAACTCAACCGAAGCCCTTCCAAGAGCAAAACCAGAACTCAGATTGTTGTTTCCATATTTGCAACAGTCCTCAGCAAGCTTTTTCACTACAGGAAGAAGAAAACATCATAGCTTCAAAGTATCACAAACCAGAAGCATACGCACGTGTCATAAACAAAAAGAAGAATGCGAAGTTACCTATCTCCATCTGTTTGGTGCTAACAGCAACAAAACCCTCGACACCTCGTACAATGGTTCGTTGGAATTGCTGCAGAATGAGACATATAACCAACTTACTTTAAAACCATCAGCTAGGATAGCTATCACAGCCTCACAGGTAACGAACAGAAGCGACACGTACTTTAGCTGCTCTTGTGGAATTATAAAGTGCCTGGAGATTGTGATGGCACTCAAGTTCAGCTTCATCGACAAGAGAAGTGTCTGGATTATAGCGTGCGCTGAATGTCTTGCGAACCGCCTGCATTGACTAGACATAAGTCTCTCAAGGATGAAGCATGGCATATGGGGGTTGCACGGATTCTACTAGACCAACTGAAATTAGGTTCAGCTGCCGAACAAGTCATCAGCCACAGTCAACTGTCAAGCAATAGAGCACATACGCAATTCGCTCCCTTCCAGTTGGTGGTCTGTTCTCCTAATCAGTAATCAGTTGCCCACCGCCAAAAAAAAAAAAAAAAAATACTATAGAGTACATACGCGATTCAGCCCCTTCCAGCTGCAGTTCTGTTCCCCCAATCAGTTGCCCAACACCCCGAACCTCAGAATTCTTAAATGAACTAACTCTATGTGGGGAATTAATTGGGGGAGCAATAGCCGCAGGAAGAACCCTATCTATCTCCAACTTGGTGGCAAAATTGGGGCGACGCGGTGATCGGCGGGGGGCGAATTTGGGGTCGAGGGATCCGTACCTGCTGCTGCTTGGCGACGTGCTCCCGGAGCTTGCTGGCCTGCTTCTTGAGCGCCTCCATCGGCGGCGCCGCGGACCGATACGATCGACACGCGAACCTCGCCTCTCCGGCGGCGGATGATTCGGGGGCACTCCCTCCTGTAGAGGGGGAAAAGCAGGGCTGGCTATTCGCTGGAAGCACGCTCTGCTACGCGACACGTCGCGAAGCCGCTAGAAAGCGGCGGCGGCGGTTGGGGTCGACGCTTGCACAGCAACAGTAGGAGCGCACTCGCGCGGTGGCGCCCTGGCGGAACAGCGCTAGGAGCAGCGGCAAACCAACCGCCCCTCGCCTCTCCGCGTTGTGTTGGTTGCTGTGGTGGCGGTGGTGGTGGTGGTGGGGTTGGTGCGGGAGGAGGAGGTGGGGGACTTGGGGGTCGCAGCTGTCGCTGCTGCCGTTGTCGCGCGGGCGGTAACTCGCTGGCAACCGCAACCGCCAACCGGCGAGGCGGAGCGGGAGGTCAAAACTGCCGCGGGCGGGCACGTAGCGCGGCGGCCGGCCGGCGACGGCGTCGAGCCAACGGGCAGATGCGAAGAGAACTCGGAACTACCGGGCGTGTGTCTCGATTTCCAGAGCGAAAAGAAAGAAAGAAAGCGTGGCGATGGACGTGTGACTGGCTGGATTGACTCTGACTGGGAGGAGCGTCAGGCCGCGCGTTGCGCCCACGCCATTGGCATTCTGCGTGCGTGCGTGTGTGCGTGGGACTGGCCGACTAGGGGTGCGCGTCGAGAGCGACGCGACGCGGAGCGTAGGGGCGAATGAACCGAAAGTAGAACCGGCCGGTGGCCATCTACGCCGTCTCCGATCATTGTTTTGGACAAAATCTCTCCAGTTGCCGGCCATTCTGCCGATGACACCTCGACTCGAGAGATTGTGCCAGCAAGTCCCTTCCTCGGTCGCTGTCGCGTCGGTGTAGGCGCGAGGTCAAGGCCGTCCCGTCATCTAATCTCATCTCGTCAGTAAAATATTTGAGATCGTCATGCCATGTCCATCCAAATGGTTCATGAGGTAAGAGCACCTCCAGCCCGTTTGGGCTGCCAAGGCCAAAATCCGACCCTATAAAATAGCGCCGATAGATGTATAGTTTGGATTGGGGAGGTCCATTTTCCCAGCGGGTGAGCCCGGGAATGAGTGTACATTGGTGAATTCAAACAGAACAAGATGAAATATGTTCAAACTTATGCTAAATTTAGAGATAGTTAACATATATAGGCGATAGTATCCTGCATTGTATAGTATTGTTCGTCGCCAAGGTGATACCATTGCCACGGTAATGGCTACATCACCTCCGAATGTGACGTTCGGACGAGTTTTACTAGGACAAAGGCTGTTGGCATGGAATTCGCTGATTCACCGGTTAGGAGATATTCAACTATCGCCTGAACCGGATGAATTTAGGTGGAATCTTAATGCTGATGGTAATTTCTCGGTAAAATCACTATACAATGCGATCCTTTATTCTGATATACCAGTTGATACTAATAAGAAAATTTGGAAGATGAAGATACCATTAAAAATTAATTTTTTTGGATGGTACCTTCGTCGAGGAGTTATTATCACCAAAGACAATCTTGTTAAGAGAAACTGGCAGGGAAGTACACGGTGTGTTTTCTGTCAACAAGACGAAACGATTAAACACCTTTTCTTCCAGTGCCAATTTGCCAGGTCTATATGGTCAGTCATCCAAGTAGCGTCTACCCTGTATCCCCCGACTAGTGTGGCCAATGTCTTTGGCAATTGGCTTCATGGTGTCGGTTCAAGGTTTAAGTTGCTTCTTAGGGTGGGGGCGCTAGCAGTTATCTGGGTGATTTGGCTAAGTAGAAATGACAAGATTTTTAACGATACAAATTGTTCCTTGTTGCAGGTTATCTACAGATGCACAGGTATTCTCCGTTTATGGTTACCTCTTCAGCGAGTGGAGAACCGATACCTATTTACGGAGGTCTGTACACGGTTGGAGGCTACGGCGAGGGATACTTTTTCCCTACATGGGTGGCAGCATAGTCTTCGGATTGAAGCCCCACCCACATCATAGGCGTCTTATAATTCATCGTCTCGATATGTATTTCGCCTAGTTTTTATTTTATAGACTTTTCACTTGAATACTATAAACGGCTGTGTGCATCCTGGTTATGCAGAGGCTGGATGTAATTGCTTCCCAAAGTAATAAAGCATCCTTTATCGAAAAAATATATAGGCAAGTTCTGTACATATATAGAGACCGATTTCGTAATATATTTGAATTCGGCCAGAAGAAATATGAATTAAACGTAAAACACGGTGTTCTACATGCCGAAATGGCGGTAAACACCGTGTAGTCGCCGCCGTCATTGTCGCTGGAGTCGCCGGCGTCCTCGGGTGGCGGCGCCTGCTGGCTGCTGCTCTGGCTGGGGGCTCCCCAACGGCTGGAACCCTGCCCAAGGTCGTCGTGGCATGGCGGCGATGGCGTCGGCCGGTACCAATCATCCTCGATGGAGTCCTCCAGCTTGATGAGCGGCGCCGCACGGCCGCCAGGTCCAGGAGACGCCGCTGCTGCTCCGCCTCCTCCCTCTCCCAGTCCTGCCTGGACCAGGCGAGCGCCGCGTCCATCAGGAGAGCGTTGTCGGCGGGGATGAGGTCGTTGAGCGACCTCGCTATGGCCTCTCGGATCGCGGCATCCTTGGCCCGTGCGGCCTCCTCGGCGGCGAGGACGGAAGCAGTTGCGGCCGCTGCATCCTCCTTCTTCGTCTTCCTCTTGCGGCCGCTGACGGAGACGACGAGGCGCGTCCCCCCTCGCGGATGACGAGGGCCCCGCTGCTGCGCCCTCTGGTTGACGGTGGGGACGCCGTCTCCTTGACGGCGCGCAGGGAGGTCCTCGGCGTCGCAGGAGGAGCCGACCCGCACGAACGGGAGGCCGACCTCAACGTCGAGCCCGACGACGAGGACGACGCCATCCACCGCGGCATCCAAGAGCTTCCTCGTCGGCGCGACACGGAAGGCACCGCCGCCGGCGGCGACATTCCCAGTACGGGAAGTTGCCGCCCTTGATGTGCGCGAGCATGTTCTCGAGGGTGCGGCCCGATGCGCTCCACCAGCGGCGGCGGTCGGCGGCGTTGTTGCGCGCGGGAGGTGGAGGAGGACCATCGTAAGCGGCGAGTTCTCGGTCGTACCTGTCGCGGAAGAACTGCGTCCAGGCCTCGTAGTTCTCCAGGAAGAAGCGCGGCTCGGCGCGCTCGTTGCTCATGGTGGCGAGCATCGCCTCGATCTCCGGCACGAGGGTGTCGCCTTGCGGCGACGGTGGAATCGGGACGCCTCCCACGCTCAGACGCCAACCTCCAAGCGCGTGGAAGTCCGACGGCGCCGGGTAGCCCGCCATGTAGAGCAGTCGTCCCTCCCACAGGTGCAGGGACCGCCGACCGAAGCCGTTGTTCGCCGCGCCATCGCCGGGGAAGCGGTTCGCCATTGGAGGAGCCGAGGCTTTTTTCGGCGAGAGAAGAGTGGAGAGAAGGGGGACGGCGATGGTGAATGCAGCCATGCAAGGATAAATAGAGGGGAGCAGCGCGTGAATTCGAGGAGACGACATTAACTCGCCGCGTGGAAGCTACGCGTCGCGGCGATGAGTGATCGGCGGCAGGCTTTGACAGCACGCGGAAGACGATGCGATGAGGACGATGATAGGCCTTTCTCGCCGACAAGTCGGGGCCACCAGGCTCGTAGGAACTTTCCTAGACACTTCTGACGCTTTTGTTTCCTCCGAACTTCTCGAGTGCACCCGGGGGGGCGGGGTTGACATGGACTCGCCGGATGGATGAAAGCCAAATCCAAACGAAAACGAGAATCCGAAGACGCAACTAGACTATTTTTCGAGTCTAGATAAAAAAAGGCTGCCCGAAGGCCTCATCAGGGAGACGGCTCGAGGTGCTCTAAGCTTTCAGTTACTGGGCTCGCCAGGTTGCGATGGATGTAGTCCACTCAGTGACCTATCGCGGTCACGACATATTCAGCAAAGCAATAGACAAACAGAAAACTATAGAGCTGCCTCAACCGTAAACAATGCAGCCCGGCAGAGTGTCGCCCTCAGGTGCGCTGGCAGAAGTGCGTGTACCTGTGTGTGAGCTGCATCCATCATCGCAGGGGTAACCAGAGGGAAACTATCACAAGTACCAACCAGTTATCATGCTTCAACTCAGGAAAGATCCACGCCATCTTAACATCGGTTCATGATTGATTACTGATGTCAAATTCTGGAAATATAACAAGTCCCAATCTCACAATACCGAAACAGTTTTAAGTTCAGCAGACAACAACTCACCGCTGCATCAACACATGATGCAGCATCTGTCTCAAACTAAGCAATTATAAAAGTAAATAAAAGTATAGGTTCAACGGAGTGCAGGTAGTGTTATCTGTCATAGGCGGAACACTGAAGTTTTCATTTTCTTTGGGGTTTGCAATAAACCTAGACAAAGCTTCCTTTCTCCATAGCTGTTGGACGGTCGATCAAGGAAACCTCAGGTGCCTCGCTGCGGGCCTGCAAACCAGGAGCTGGGTGCGAAGGACTACTCAATAGGAACATAACCGGTTGGGTTCTGAGGTGCTTCAGCTTGTTCGGGTGCTGGGTTGCCCTTGTGAGTTTCTGGTATTTTGTCTCTGCTTTCCGAAATAGGATCGCTTCCCTTGCTCCTATCATCAGCACGTCCTTCTGGAACACTTTGTTTCTTAGATGTTCCGTCTTGGACTTCGGTTTTTGGGAATTTAAGATGGTCCCTCGTTGCACTTCTGAGACCTTTCACCATCTTATGATCCCTGCAAAGATTTCAGCAGTTACCACAAATGCTGGAAATGAAAGATACGGGGAACATAAAAGAACTATATGATCACGAAGTGGTGGAAGGGCAAAAGCTTACTTGCAGTAGAACAACATCCGGCCACCAGTCGTCGTCCATTTCCTGGAGGCAATACCACTACAAAGAAAGCACAGTGTGTCAACAAAAGGCAATACAAGAAAGTGGTCAGTAACACCATGAGGTATCCAGCACGTAAACCCCACCTTGGCAAGCACTTCCGGTGGTATGATTTGGAACAGCGCCTGCATTGTACCAAATTCATTTTCCTCGATTTTCTACCTCTTCTTTGTATTCTTCTTTCATTACACTCTGGTGTTGCTTGTTTCCCTGCTACTTCCCTCCCCTCGTTCTTGCATGACCAACATTCATGCAGAGGGCATTCAAAGTCTTCAGGTCTTTTATTGTAGTCCCCTTCCATACATTCAGGGTGGTAAAAGCGCTTACAGCCCTTCTTATTGCATTGAAAGACCTGGCAGAAATATGTAAAACAAGGAGAGGCACAACTAAATGAATCTGGTTTATCTTGATGGGCAAATTGCATAGCCACAAGTTTTGGAATATTTTGGAGCCTCTATGACTATACATATGACTATACTGTCCTGATAATTTACGCCCTTGCTTCCTATGACTACACTGTCCGGATAATTTATATTTAAACAATGTTGCTGGTCTTTTCTCGTCATCTCAACTAAAGAAGGAAATTCAATAATGAGTAAAAGATTCATCACAAACTACAATACGATGTATCCTATGAAATAAATATACAAGTTTACATACCTCAACAAATTTAAAATCTGATGATGTGTCGGATGAACCCAAACCTCCGCAAACGACGCATTGGTGCTTCTTATACTCACAATTCTTGCACAGAAACTTGGATAGTTCCAACATAATTAAGTGTACAAAAAGTTAGATGGTGGTACTGAACATATCAAAACGAGAATAACACTGAATAATTAGGTAATGTATTACCACAGATGTTTCAACTTGTTCTTTACTCAGACCAAGAGTTTCACATTTAGAATGCACACCATCAGGTTTGGCTGGGTGGAACAACCTTCCACATTCACCTTCACACCTACAATAAGAATATGTATTGATGCTTTTCTGGGTCAGCAAGATTAACAATTATACTAGAAACGAAGTATAGTGCATATACTTCCGGAAAAAAGTATACATACATAAGGGCCTTTCTCAAAAAATGGAACAGGAAAATCCCTTCAATCCAGAGGAGCCGGCATGGTCCTCAACATAAGACCGCAATGTTTTGGCAATTTTCAGTCAGGGATCACACCAGCTCCCCTCGATACAGAACTTCAATTGATAACAAGAGTAATGATTGAATACAGGTTAATTCAGTAGCAGCTAGAGCAAGACTCCGATATTTATTTGATTCTCCGCTACCCACCAAGGTAGAAGAATTCTTGACCGCAAAAGAAGTATGCTTTATTTGCTTATAGATAAAAAATATATACGCTTTTTCAGGGAAAATATAGACGGTAGATCAAAAATATATGCTTTTTCAGGGAAAAGATAGACAGTCTATCATATGGAATAGGGCATTTAGCAGTTTTGTTTAGTGTTCATGCAATGCAAGATGAATGAACGCTTATGCAATGCAAGCTAGATGAGCTACACAATTAGGTTACTCGATCAAATAGATATACATAATGCTAAATGGGAAGCTTGAACAATGATGGCAACTTTGAATATGGAGGAAATATTACATGTGAGCAAAATGCTTGATTTAGAATAAATGAATTCAACATTAACTTTTTGTACAAAAAAGACAAAAAAAAAATACATATGTTTCAACCAATCTATGTACTTATATGTAGACTAGTGGTAAAACTATCCAACGATTCCTAGATTAACCTAAGAACAAAAATATTACCCCGCATCAATAAAATTCCTAGAAAAATGAGTAGACCTACCATATCAAGGAGCCAACATCATCACAAAATGCACAAGCATGCCATTTTTGTCATACATATTGAAACAAGATGAATTGTGATGTCACAAGTGAGAAACAAAATTAAAACCTGAGCGTTGAACTATTATAAAAATGTACCTTGAAGAAAAGTTGATGTACCTTAAGTGCAAAAAAAGTACCTCGAATCATATGTGTTTATATCAGAGGCGTGGTTTATATGTTGATGTTGCTCCACTTAAACTACCAAACGTGAGACTATCCCAATAATTGCATACATAGATAGATGATCATGGTCCACTTATGTTAGGTGTCAATAGGACTGGGGTCACAAACTGTCTAGTTGACACTAGTCAAAGCAGCATGTGTGTAGTCAAACACCAGTATGATAGTTCAGAGACCTGGGATGACTCCCGTAGTGTATTACATGGACCAAGAGGTTCATTTTCATAAGTATTGGACCTAGGTGGAAGAACCATAATTATCTAGAGATCGTAACATTAGCATGTACCCAATAAATTCATAATTCCACAATGTGAAAGAGCTATTTGCTAAAGGACATGTTTTTACCACAAAACCCATCCTCACTCTATAATCCTCCTCAAGGGTTGCTTCGACGGTGATATTACTCAATACATCCTTAGGGCCTGTTTGGAACAAACCGATAAAAAGACAAGAGTAAGATTGGAGTTTATGTGCAAACGGTAGGAAACCAAAAGAATGTACGCTTGAATTCATGGTACATGAAATAGGAAAACATAATAAAGAATTCACCGTTGGGACTTTCCACTTAATTTCCACCATCCACTATCTCTTTTTCTCTCAAAGAAACTGCATTCACCTGTTTTTTATGATTAGATCCTTTACCGTATCAACTCAGAAAAACAAAGCAAAGTCATTTTCCTACATATAACCCCCATCTCCAATAAGATAGGCACTAATGAATGAGATATTGGCGATCACTTCCTTACCCCTCTTTTTGGCTACTACTTTACTTTTTTCTCAACAAGCCAGGCGATGGTCAGAGTAATGTTGGCAATTGCCTAGTTGTTTGACCAACAACTTACGATGGCAAGGATATCGGCAAGGTGTCCCCTTGCCTCCAAAAAGTAAGCTTGAGAAGTCTAAGAACATGGAAGAAAATTCGTACCATGTTCATTTTTACAATCCTCAAATGAACGTTGGGTTAAGTAATACTTCCATATGTTCAAATGAATGTTATAAGACATGTTATTTATTATAATACAACAATGGTACATTAGTTTATATAGGCATCAGAAAAACTGTAGTTGTAAGCTACATAGAATGAACAAATACACCAAACTCAACTACAAGTGACCAAACGTGACAACAACAAGTATCTCCTTCTATATCCTTTGTGACCTTGTCACTAAGGCAAAAATGTACGGGCTCAAGGCATGCCCTTGATGTAGTCATGTCCTGATTGGAAAACTACTCAACAAAATTACCTCGTATGGCAAGACCATGACAAAGTATGTATAGACCTTGTATGGAAATAATTAAGTGGGCGCATGCTCACGCTATAATCTAATAAATTCATAATAATTAATGTGAAAGAGTTATTTACGAAAGCATATGTTTTTACCACAACACTATCCTCACGCTATAATTTATAATGGGAAAGAGCTACTTACAAACCAATGTTCGAACCACCTTATTGACCCCCACATTCTTTGGAAGTTCTAGATCCGCCTCTGACCTTGTTGCCTCTACATTGGGGCTCGCCTTTGTGACATTCATTTTTGCCTCCATGGGAGATATCGCTTGACAGAGGCGGCGAGTCAGGATGAGGAGGGAGGGAGAGGAATCAAATATAGAGGGGAGGAGGGGAGGGAGAGGAGGGGTGCACGAGGTACCGAAGATGAAGAGAGAGAGAGAGAGAGAGAGAGAGAGAGAGAGAGAGAGAGAGAGAGAGAGAGAGAGAGAGAGAGAGAGAGAGAGAGAGAGAGGACGTGGGCTCGAATAGAGATACCAATGAAGAGAGAAAGGAGGAAGACCACGACAAGGAAGTGGATGGCGGCCACAAGATGGGAAGGGAGGGAGAGGAGGTGCACATGAGGTACCGACAGACGAAGGGGAGAGAGGACGAGGGTTCGAATAGATGTACCAACGAAGAGAGAAAGGAGGAAGATCACGGTAAGGAAGGGGATGGCGGCGGCAAGAAACAACACATACGCAACTAGAAGGGAAGGGAAAGGAACATGGCGTATGAGTGGAACCCTAGGTTCGATCCCATGGGCCAAATGAGCCGATTGGCTTGTTAGTGTCTTTACTCTTTTCAGTATTTCCTTTTTCGATTAGCCGTACTGGGGAAGAAACCCAGCAACGATGTGTTATTAATAGAGGTAATTGTGTGCATAACACCGAGAATGCGAGTGCGGAGACTCAAACTCGAGCAGGCTGAGAGCTATCAGCAGCTCACTGCCACCGGGCCATGCCTTGTTTCATTCCTTTTTTTCATACTTGGTAATTCCGCCTTCACCTTTCAAAAATATTGTTACACTACAAGAACTTGGAGTATCAATGACGGAACAAGGCTGACGTTCGAGAAATCCGTCAGCGAATGTCATTTTTTGTGACGGTATTGCGTTTTCGCGTCACAGATCGCGTTTTGGGCTGTTCGGGCCAGAAAAATCATGACGGGCAGCCTCTAAACGTCAATTATTGTCATTTTTAGAAAGATTTACCCAATTAATTAGGCAAAAAAAGGCAGAAAGCTGAACAACAGTCTCAGAAATCGGGCCTCAAGAACTTTTGCTCTATCGAGCTAAGGCAGCAAAGGCAACCCGAACCAAACGCATACCTACTGAGACCGCATGACGTCGGCCAAACCATCATATTCATCACCATCGCGCGAACGACCTGACTCCGACTCACCTTTAGCCTCCAACACATCGAACCATGCAATGGCGACAACAAGCCCAAAACCGCAGCGGTACCAGAGCCAATGACCACAAAGACAACAAAAATACTCCGATTTTGGAGAGAGAACTCCGAGTCTGGATCCTGGATCCTTGCTCGCCACATCAGGCCCCACAAAAGGTACGGCTGGACACTGCATCCTACACGACCCGCACGATAGCCCATATGTCGTGGCGGCTGATGTATGACATCTGTATCACCTATGTATCACACATTTATCTATGTATCTACATATTCCTTGTTTGCAACCTATGTATCAAACATTTATCTATGCATGACCTATGTATCCGACATATCTTAATTTGCATTATGTTTAATTCCTAAATTAACTACAACAATTAAGATACAACTGAAATGAAGATACAACATCACTAAGAATGGTTAAGATACAACATGTAATGAATGATACGAACATTACACACCCTTCTTCTTGCCCTTTGACAATGAAGCAAACTTACCCTTCTTGCTCGGTGGCATAAAATCATCCTAGAGTCAACGCTAGCGGATGCAGTGCTCTTCGCCTTGAAAAATGCATCGCTCTTGGCCAGGATCCTCGGCGTGAAGACTTCTTCGTCGTCCTCGCTCGACGAAGCCCAATACATAGGATACCTTTCAAGGAATTATCTTTCCTTCTCATTCTTGGGTTTCTGCTTGTGAAGCCTAGCTTGCAACCTAAGAAGCTCTTGTCGTATTTTCATCGGAATTCGACCAGGCATACCTGTGTGGCTAGAAAAAAGCCTACCTACCTCCACGAGGAGCGCCACATTCGTGGCGAGACTTGGACATTGCCTATCTTGTTAGCACTCATAACTTAACAAGCAGAGGAAAGAAGAGGACGAGCCATATACGACTCAAAACTACGATCGCCAGGAGGAGACATCTTGGAGCGACTACTCTTGCCTTGAACAAATGAACGATGGGGAGAGGTTTCATAGCACGCAAGGAAGAGAAAAGCATAAAATCTTATCGAGAAATCCTAGCGGGAAAAAATTAGGAGGGAAAAATTAGGAGGGAACTTTGTGCGGGAAATCAACATTACTTTATTAAGACATCTCACGAAATTAAGATACAACATAACTGAAATTAAAATACGGCTAATAACTACAACAAAATTTAAGATACAACGAAAAACTATAACTGCAATTAAGATACAAAGCTACTACGACACATCACTCTATTTGGGTTGCGTCCAGCGTGGCTATTTTCCGGTCTTGTCGCCGCGTTCTTCTGTTGTTTGCGTCTTAGCAACCATTTCTCTTAATCTCCTCCTTTTCGCTTCACGGGCCTCCATGCGCACCTCTTCCTCCGCATACCTACGTGCAGCCTCGTCATCCATCCTCTTCTGATTCACCTCACAATTTTGAGCTTGCTCCGCCCTTAGTTTTTGTATCTGTCAATCTCACCTTTATCATTAGAAGCAGCCTTTTCACAATGCTTCTCCTCAAAGAACCTTGCTCATGCACGCTGGTGTTTTTCCTCCACCTCACGACGCGTCCAATCCGGCTCCTTCGTGTCTATCCAGTGAAACCACTTGCACAGGGGTGGGGGAGATTGCAACGCAAACAATAACATTAAACCAGAAAAATAAAGACATACAAATATGGCTAATTTTTTTTGTTAAAACATACCGGCGGCCTCGTGGGCGAAGATGAAGAACTTGGGGGTGGATCATGATCATAGTTCGCACACATGAAAATTTGCATGCCGAACCAATCAAAGAAATCCTTCACCTGCTTAACCTTCGCAAGATGGTCGCACCAACACCGCTCCGCTGTCACACCCGGGGGCAAAGTTGCATTCTTCGCCTTCGTCGTCCTAAAATCCTGGTCAGAGCATGGCACACTCATGATAGCTATAGGATAGGTAGAAGCACTTGTGCATCGAAGAGTCTTGATGCCTACTTTTATAGGGAAAAATCCAAGAACGTGGCGGGAAAATATGGCGGGAGAGCGGTGGTGGGAGACATGGGCGGGCAAATATGGCGGGAGAGCGGTGGCGGAATTTTTTTTTGGATGGGATGCGGGAGAGAACGGTGGGAACCCTAAACCCCTACAGCATTAGGATCATCATGTAGTGATCATGTAAATCATCGGCGATTAGGCCGCTGCTCGGCCTGCCGCCGACTGATCGGCATGCAGTTGGCCGATCACGCTGCCTCTTGACACGCCGCCGCAGAACTAACCGGCCCACTGTGCAATCGGCAGCCAGGAGGCCGATCGGCGGCCAGGTCACCGACCAAGTCACATTTTTGAAATAATTTGAATTCACCTAACACTTTCACAAATTATAAAATAATTCGTATTATTTAAAAGATCGCACTTTTCGAAATCTCAACCACTTACCTTCTCCAATACACGTACTCCCTCATCCACTTACAACTGTACGCATATCATTCATTTTATTTCCAAAAACAATGTACATCTGAAACTACACCTGCCACCCTAAAATTATATTTTGCACTCATAAGTTAAAGATTTTAAATTCACTAATATGCAGTGAAGGTCTTTCAAATTTTAGCAGGCCAAGTCCGAGATAATCGACACCGTGGATTCATGGTACGGGTTGTACTCATACAATATAATGCATGATCCATTGCTGCCCATACATCCACACGACCTCACTGAACCTGGATGGCTCGTGTATAAGTTGAGTATGTAAATGCTCATGCCATAATCTAATAAATTCTTAATATGTAGTTTTAAATAGATTTTTACTAAAGGAGATTTGTTTATTAAAATTATCCTCATGATAATCTATAATGAGTAATATTTGCGAAAGTAGATGGTTTACCTTCAGCCATGATTTTTACAACACTGGGTTAGAACTGTCAGGGCCAGCCCTGGGGAGGGTCTGGCGGGGCGGCCGCCCCGGGCCCAGAAAAATTGCGGGCCCATATTTTCTGTATAGGTTTACTATACATTGCAGAAAAAGAGAGCAGTTTTCCGATTTTAGATGGGCTTGGTCTACAGTTAGACCTTTTGTTTTTCTATTGGTTTCCAATCCGGCTGGCCTACCACGACTTGAGTGAGCGCCTGAAATCCGTTCCATCTATCGATATGTGAAATATCGCCAATTTGCCCGAGCCCGACGCCTCGATTCCCTGCTTGCCCTCTCGCGGTTCGTGGATATCGCCCAGGCCGCCTGGTTCCTGCCCTCGCTCTCGCCGATCGCGATCGACCAACCGCGAGATGATCTGCTGACTACTGCCCTCTTGCGAACTACGGTGCTGCCTGCTAATCTGCCGGCCAGTGACCGTCGCAGTTGGCAGTCCTAGTCTGGCCGTCGTTAATCAGGCAATCATCCAATCTGCTTATTAGATTAAGATAGAAGATAAGAACGCCCGCTGTAGTTCTCTTGGAATTCTACTATATGCTCGCCTATAATTCGGGTTCTGAATTTTGATTAGCAGTTGTTGTTTTTATTTGTAGGAGCGGGATCAACTGGTTTGGCAACTCTATACATCGATAAGAAGTTAATGGACGAGTTTGATATTGATTCCATCGTCACGGACTTTGCTTATAGAAATAGGCGGAGAAAATTTTAAGGTATCATGTAAACATTGTTTTATATGAATATTGAAATTGTGTATACTTAAAAGTATTTATTTTTCGTCATCTCATACCTGCGAAAAAAAGTAGTAAAAGGAGCCCAAAATTTTAATTTCGCCGAGCCTCCAAAATATCAGGACCGGCCCTGAGAACTGTCTAACCAATGCCAATGTATTACTACTAGAAAAAGAGCTATATGTAATTTGGTAAAAAAAAACGGTGTGTCACACATGTGTAAATACCTGTCGCCGGGTTGGCAGGGGTGACCAAACTTACCCGTGGCGCACCCCAATATAGTGCGACATGGGTATTTTGCATATTGTGGCTTACTATATTGTGGTGCGACACGAGTTAATAAAAATTCAAAATTTAGGGTCACCATACCCATGGTGCATGGGGTGCTGTGGTGCGCCACGGGTAAGTTACCCACGGGTTGGTTCCCTCCCCACCTATGGATCGTCTTTTCAGTTTTAAAAAATAAAAGAAAATGATAAAAAAATTAAATTTTAAAATTCTTTGAGATGTAGTTATGCACTTCATCTAGTTGTAAAGTAAAATATCAAACATGAATTTCGATATATTTTGCAAAATGGCGACATGTTTCAGTAAAATGGCTCCAGATTTTACATACCACCTTGGATGAAAAAGTTTTTTATATGAAAAGTATCTACAAAAAAAGTTATTTCCGAATCCAACCGCGTGATGCCGTTTGCCATTTTATACAATCCTCAAAATAAAAAAAATAGAGTTTTCGGACATTTTTTCACTCAAAAAATAAAAAATAACATGTGGCTCACCGATAATAGTGGTGCGCCACCGGTAAGTTTACCCCAGCCACTTACCCAAGCTATCTCCACCATATCCCCATCCACATATCCTTATCCACTCATCCCTTATCCTTCCCACCTGAGCTATCTTCTTCCTCCCTCCCTCTCTCTCTCACCCTAGACATCATCCTCTCCTCTCCCGCGCGAAGAACGCTTGCCGGCCTTGGTCGCCTCCCTTGGCCACCGGTCTAGGTTTCCACCTCAGCCTCATCTTACTCTCATGTGCGGTGGCGCAGCGGGCCCCTTCCTCGCTGGCCTAGGGCTCCTCCTCTCCTACATGACATCCTAGGGCTCCTCCTCCCACCGCCTCCATGCATCCTGTCCCGGCGACCTCCGCCTCCATGCGCCCTGCTCCGACGACCTCGACCTCCGCCTCAACGCACCCTACCTAGTGACTTTGAGCTCCACATCTGCCTTCACATGTGCACGACCGCATCCCTGTCAACAGGGAAGTGCACGACATGGAGAAGCCACCATGGAGCAAAAAACAACGAGCAAAAAGATAGCAAAAAATAATAATTCGAAAAAGAGCAAAAAATCGCAAAAAATCAAAACTTCATAAATATACCCGTGGCGCACCGATTTCACTTACCCGTAGCGCATGGTGCACCACGAGTAACAAAAACAGGTCTGTCACGGTTAACCTTTTCTCTAGTAGTGTATGAAGCATGTTATTTCCCACACCCTCTATCTTTTGGAAGTTCTTGATCCCCTCCTTGACTAATGGCTCTACATTTTGGCTCACCTTTGTGAAATTTGTTGTTGTCTCCACGGAAGATATCGTCGACATGGGTAAAGGACTAAAGGAGCATGGTGAGGAGGCATGAACGTACATATGAATGAATAGACGATGAGAAGGAGAGTATGAAAAGAAGGAAGACGATGACGACTCCAAAGAGGGGACGGAAAGAAGGACAAAAGAACGGCTAAAAGAAAGCATAACAGAAAACATTCAATGGGCAGGATCACTAGGCTCCTCACCCACAAGACAAATTGACCGATTGGCATGTTAGTTTCCTTCCACTTTTTTCTTTTCATTTTTTACCTACTTCCATATGTGTATTCACTTGTCAAAAAAATTGCCACCTCATTTTTCCCGACCAAACACAGAGAGTTCCTGATTGCATTATAAGAAATAATCGCCCAGTTAAATAGGGAAAGACGAGCGAAATCCCGAACAACTGGCATAAATCTAGACCCCAAGATTATCTATTTGTACAAATAAGACAACAAAAATAACTCGAACTAAACATGCAACAACAAAATCCTAAAAAATGGCATGTTTAGTTCAGTAAAAAGTGCAAAATACACTTTTCTACCGATATACACTTTTCTGAAAAAGTGTAAGTTGAAGTTTTCAGGAAATGAAGTTGCATTTTTCTGAAAAAGTGTAGGTTGAAGTTTTTCACTAAATGAAGTTGCACTTTTGTGAAGCCACTCATACTTAAGAAAATATCACTAAAGTGAGACTTTTAAAAATATAAAATATTAAAATTGAGTGTATAAACTGGAAAAATGTTTTGTATGTACACTACACTAAACGAGTAAATGCATTAAGGGACTTTACCCAAAATAAAACATGAAAAATCCTTTAGTTCCATGGGGCCGAAATCCTCCTCAAAATATCACACCAAAATGTTTTTGCCATTATTTATAGGATCTCACCTTGATAGTGAACGTCGAGATATATTAAGATTCTTGTTATGAGTTTATCATTCAAGATAAACAAATGTCCAAGCTATATTGTAATATATCAGTGATACATTAGTTTAAAAGGACAAAAAAGCTAAAGTTCTAGGCTACATATAATGAACAAATATAGCACCAAAATGCATTTCAAGTTACCAACCATTAAATATAAAAATAGGTTAACAATTATTGGAGTCACACCATGCCTGGTCAATTAGGGAAAACCGGCCAGAAACCCGAACAACAGGCTCACAAACTAGGCCTCAGGCATTATCTGTCTATCGAGATAAGGCAACTAACATGACCGAAACTCAACACGCACCAACAAAGGCCTCACCGTGATAAATACTTTTTTTATCAAGTATCAATCAATTTATAAAAGTGTAACTTTGGTCCGTAAACTTCAACATGCACTTTTCCACACGTACTTTTCTAGAAAAGTGCAAGTCAGTAAAATAAAGTTCCAGTTTTATGAATTGTCTGGGAGGTAAGAGCATATCTATTCCCTCCGTCCCTAGAAAAGTTGTTTAACTTTATCTAGATATGAATGTATATATACATATTTTAGTTACAGATACATCTAAATTTAGAAAAAGTTGAGCAGCTTATTTTGGAACGGAGGAAGTATATACAATTATTTATAAGAAGAAAAAGATGGCTTTCTATAAAGATGCGTTTTTCTAGAAAAGTGCAAATGGCACTTTTCACTAAATAAAGTTGCACTTTTACGAATTGACCGACACTTCGAGAAGTCTCACTTAAATAGGACTTATAAAAAATTAACAATTCAGCACATATGCTGGAAAAATACTACGTATGTGTACTACACACAGGTATATACATACATTGATACATAAGGGATTTCCCCAAAATGAAACATGAAAATCTCGCAGAAATCCGTGCAATGCGTGGAACTAACGGTATGTTGGGTTGGACCATAAGTGGTTTGGTCCATTATGTGGAGGAGAGCTTTTCTTTTCAGGGGTGTATGTTATTTTGAAAATTAAATTTACTCCATTGGCTATCAAAATAGTGCCTAGTTAATTACCAGAAAACCATGAAACATGTCTTTCTCACCATAATTTTCTCTGTTGTTGAATATTGGTAATAATATTGTTGTAGAAATTATATGTAAAATCAACTCATAAGAGTGAATTTTCTACCGTGCACGGCATGTCTACTCACTGAGATATGTGGTAAAACATGCAAGGGGATGGGAACTTACCACACGTGTGTTGTATATCCTTGATTGGAGCAGCGCGGGATTGGGGGTGGTGGTGAAGGAAGGATACCCTCAAATCCATGGTAAGGAAGTCCTGACCCTCCACCAGTGTGGCACGAGTAAGACGAGGTGGACACGCGTCCAACCGAGACCTCAGTGAGGGGAGCACGTATGTGTTCTTTCTTGTGTCCCCATCTTCATGAGGGGGACGCTGAGGAAGAGATGTGTCGTCTTCATGAGGTGGAAGAAGAGCGAAGGGCGGAAAAGATATCAATACCTAGGAAGAGGCATGCGTGACGAAAGCGAGTGTGCGATATGTGGGAAAGAGAGAGTGTGGTGGGTTAGAATGGGTGAGCCAGTATTTTTCGAATCATCTCCTAGACCTAGTCATGACCGGTCACGAGTAGAGGGCCTGGTACATGAAACTTAAAATTTATAGAAGTTTTTGCAAAAAAAATGACATTTCATTTATTATTAGGAAACAATCCCTTGCCTGAAAGTTGTGTCAGAAGCAAAAGTAACAAAGCTATGTTTAGTAAGTAAGGAAGGTATATTTGGTAAATGTGCAAAATAGTGCATTTTTGTTGAAATTTTACAAAATGTCTTAGATTGACTATACTAGGTTTCTTTTCGTATTTTTTGAAACATAGAAATATATGTTTTAATTTTTAAAAAATATAAAGGTATCACTAAAACTCAGGAGCCAAAGACACTTTTTCAAACCTCAACCATTTACCTTCTTCTCCCAGGGATACATGTACTCCCTCCATGCAGTTACAAGTGTTCATATATCATTCATTTAATTTCCAAAAAAATGTCTACAACTCAAATTGCACATGTTTTGCACCCTAAATTTGCATTTCTCACTCATAAGTTAAAGATTAGAAATTCACCTATATGGAATGAACGTCTTTCAAACTTTAGCAGGTCATGGTCGAGATTAATCACAACACGGTGCGGGTGGTACTCATACATTGTGGTGCATGATCTATTCTCGCCCATACAACCACACAACCTCACGGCTATAAACTAATAGATTCATAATCTATAATTTTTAAATAAATGTGTACGAAAGGAGATGCACTTACAACAATATTATTCTCATAAGAATATGTATTGGGAAATATCTACTTACAGATATTAGATGGTTGTAAACTAATAGATTCATAATCTATAATTTTTAGATAAATGTGTACGAAAGGAGATGCACTTACAACAATATTATTCTCATGAGAATATGTATTGGGAAATATCTACTTACAAATATTAGATGGTTTAACTTCAGCCATGTTTTCGGATTGGGTTGAAACTGTCTAACCAATGCAAATGTATGACCCATGTTATTTCCCACCCCTTCCCTATATGTTTTGGAAGTTCTAGATCCCCCTCCTTGACTGACTACATTTTCTCTCACCTTTGTGACATTTGTTGTAGTCTCCATGATAGATATCATCGACACAGGTAAACATGACTGGTGAGGAGAGAGGAGATAGAAAATGGAGAGGGGGTAGATAAGATGCGCACACGGGGGAATCGACAAAGTGAAGCGAGAGAGGGAACAATGGGGTGACCAGAGGTACCAATGTATAGAAAATGAGAGGGGGTCAATGACAAGAATGAAGGTGATCATGTCGACAAGAACGACGATGAATCCAAAGAGGGGAAGACAAGAAGGACAAAAGGATGGGTAAAAGAAAGAAGAAAGGAAAACATTGAATGGAAGGGTCCCTAGGCTCCTCACCCACGAGATAGATTGACCGATAGGCCGGCCTCCTTCCTCTTTTATCTTTTTCTTTTTTCCCTACTTCCATAATCATGTCTTCACCTGTCAAAAAAAAACACCACCTTGTTTTTCCAACCAAGCGCAGGTAACTCCCCCATTGCATTATATAAAAGAATTTCCTAGTTAAATAGGTACATAGGAGAAAAATCTCGAAAAATTGGCACAATATCCAAACTACGAGCAATTTCTATCTATAAAGATAAGATAACAAACTTGACTCGAATCCAACATGCACCAACAAAGGACAGAAAAAAGTGCATCTTTACTTCAGTAAAAGTGTAACTTGCACTTTTCTGGAAAAGTGTAAGTTGCACTTTTTACCAAATGGTAAATTAGCACTTTTATGAACTAACCGAGACTTAAAAAAGTAAAAATAAAAAATTGAGTGCATAAACTGGAAAAATGTTTAGTATGTACATCACACTAAACGACTAAATGCATTATTGGACTTTACCCAAAATGGAACATGAAAATCTATTCAGTTTCAAGGGAGCCAATATCCTCCTCAAAATATCACACCAACATGTTTTTTGCAATTCTTTATAAGGATCTCACTAACTCACCTTGATAGCGAATGGGTCGGGATATATTAAGATTATGTTTAAGAGTTAATCAATGAAGGATAAGAAAAATGTGCAAGCTATATCGTGATATATCCGTGATACATTAGCTTATAGGTATAAACATAGCTACATATAATGCAGAAAGATATCACAAAAATCCATGTGAAGTTACCTAACATAATATGTATACATAGGTTAACAATCATTGGAGCCACATCATGTTGAGGTTGATTGGACAACTATTTAACAAAATTAATTAGCTTGTATGACAAGGCAATGGAAAATAATGTAGACACCTTGACATCAATTTACTTTCCTGCATGATCAAGATATAATCCAATAAATACACAATCTATAATGTGTAATAGGTTTTAATGAAAGGAGGTGTTCTTACCACAAAATTATCATTCTCACTATAATTTATAATGGTAAAGTGATCCTTACAAATCTAGATGCTTCACCTACATCCATGGTTTCCAAAGCATCGGGTTGTCCACACCTAGCTATTGCCAAATATTGAAGCATGCCCCCCACCCCGTGGGCTAGAAGTTCCAGCCCACCGTCTCACCACTTTGGTTCACCGTTGTGACACTCGTTATTGCCCCAATGAAGGTATCATTTCTCAAAGGCGGAGTGGCACAAGGAAGGGAGGAGACATAAAAACTATAGAGGGTTGAATGGAAGGTTGGTAGAGGAGGGTCACATGGAAGATCTAGCAAATGGAAGGGATGTAGAACAAAGAAGGTTAACGCAGGTAACAACAAAGATAAAATGAAGGAGGGATATGAAAACAAGAAGGAAGGTGATGGTGGCAACAAGAACACTGATAAATCAAATGAGGGGCTGGAAGAAGGACTATAAGATGGCTAAAAGGAAGGAGAAAGAAAACAGTGAATGGGAAGGATCCCTAGGGTCGCCCATCGATGGATCGACTAGCTTGTTAGTTTGCTTATTATTTTTATATTTTCTTTTTTTCGTTTCTATACAAGTATGTTCTCACATGTTGAAAATACTATTTTCCACCTCATGTTTTTCCATGAAAGCATAGGGAGTTCCAGCATTGCATTATAAGAAACAATTGTCTGGTTAAATAGGAAAATTCGACCAAAAACCCAAACAACAGCTCATAAACTAGGCCCAAGCATAAATTTGTCTACTGAACCAAGGCAACTAACATGACTCAAACTCAACACGCACCAATAGAGGCCTCACCGTGATACATATTTTATTATTCATTATAAAAATATAACTTTTATTCAAACAACATGCACTTTTCCACTTATATAGTGCAAGTCACTAAAATGGAGTTGCACTTTTATGAATTGACTAAAACATGAGAAAATACCTATAGAATGAAAATTGGAAGAAAATAAATTGTCAAAAAATTACCACCTCATATTTTGCCAACCAATGACACGAAAATTCTCACATTGCATTATAGGAATGATTCACCAGGTTAAATGGGGAAAGACAAGTGAAAGCCCGAACAATGGGCATGAAATCTATCCTAAAACATTGTCCGTCTATAAAGCTAAGGCAACAAACATGACTCAAACCCAACATGAACCAATAGAGGTCGTAGAAAAAGTACATCGTCACTTCATTAAAAAGTGCAACTTGCACTCTTTTTATTGAGAAATGACTGTCGGTCTTAAAGAGCCCCACAGTATATATATTAAAAGACTAAATATAAAAAATATTTAAAGACAAAATTTTTATGCTCAAACAATGTTGCTGGTTTTTTATCATCATCTCAACTATAAGAGAAAATTCGAAAATGAGTAAAATATTCATAACAAACAGAATATGATGTATACTGCAAAATAAAATACATGTTTATGTACCTCAACAAAACAAAAATCTGATGATGTGTCCGAAGAACCAGAACCTCCGCAAACGACATAGTGGTGATTCTTATACTCACAATTCTTGCATTGAAACTTGGATAGTTCCAATATAATTCAAGCATACGAAAACTTAGATGATGATATTGAACATATCAAAATGAAAATAACACTGGATAATTAGGTAAAGTATTGCCACCGATTGTTCAACTTGATCTTTACTCAGACCAAGAGTTCCACATTTAGAATGTACTACACCATTAGGTTTGGTCGGGTGGAACAACCTTCCACATTCACCTTAACACCTACAATAAGAATATGTGTCGATGCTTTTCCGGGACAACAAGATTAACAATTCTACTTGAAACGAAAAAATGCATATACTTCCAAAAAAATGAATACATACATAAGGGCCTTTCCCAATGAAACAGGAGAATCCCTTCAATCCATAGGAGCTAGCGTGCTCCTCAACATAAGACCACAATGTTTTGGCGATTTTCAGTCAGCGATCACTCTAGCTCCCCTCGATACAGAACGTCAATTGATAACAAGACCTGTGTTTACTGTTCATTCAATCCAAGCTGAATGAATGCTCATGCAATGCAATCTAGATGAGATACACAAACAGGCTACTCAAATAGATATACAAAATGGTAAATGGCAAGCTTGACTAGTGATGGCAACTTCGAATATGGAGGAAATATTACATATGAGCAAAATGCTCGATTTAGAATAAATGCCATCAATATTAACATTTTGTACAAAGGACAAAAAATGCATATGTTTCTTTCAACCAATATATGTATTTATATGTAGACTAGTTGTAAAACTCTCCAACAATTCTTAGATTAACCTAAGAACAAAATATATTACCCCACATAAAAAAAGCCCTAGATAGATGAGTAGACCTACCATATCAAGTTTCCTCCGCCATCATAAAATGCACAAACATAATCATAATGCACACACATGTCATTTTTGTCATACATATTAAAACAAGACAAACTGTGCTATCACAAGTGCGAAACAAAACTAAAACCTGAGCGTTGAACTATTATAAAAATGTACCTTAAAATTTCAAAAACAATGTACCTTGAAGAAAAGTTGATGTACCTGAAGTGCAAAAAAATATACCTTGAATCATATGGGTTTATATGTTGGTGTTTCTCCACTTAAACTACCAACATGAGATTAGCCCAATAATTGCAGCCATACATAGATGGTCATGGTCCACTTATGTTAGGTCCCAATCAGACTAAGGTCACATACTGTCTAGTTGAAACCAATCAAAGCATCATGTGCGTAGTCAAACACCTACACAATTGGTAAGACACCTGGGATGAATCCCATAATGTATTACATGGACCAATAGGTTCGTTTTTATAATAATTGGACCAAGGTTGCAGAACCATAATTATCTAGAGATCTTCGTAACATTAGCATGTACCCAATAAATTCATAATTCCATAATGTGAAAGAGCTATTTGCGAAAGGACATTTTTTTATACCACAAAACCCATCCTGGCTCTATAATCCTCGTCAAGATCTGCTTCGACGGTGCAATTACTCAATACATCCTTATGGCCTAGAACGAATTAATGAAACGACAAAAAAGAGTAAGATTGAAGTTTATGTGCGAAAATTATGGAAACAAAAAATGTATGTTTGGATTCATTTTACAGGAAAATAATAGGAAATCATAATAAATGATTCATGTTGTTTGGGACTTTCCTCTTAATTTCCACCATCCACTATATGATTTTCCTCTAAAAGAAACTGCATTCACCCATTTTTTATGATTATGTCCTTTACCGTATAAACTGAACAAAAAAAAGCAAAGTCATTTGCCTACATATAACCCCCATGTCCAATATGATAAGCACCAATGATATCTTAGCAATCATTTCATTCCCCTATATTTGGCTACCACTTCATCTTTTTCTCAACAAGCCAAGCGATGTATGGAGTAATGTTGGCAATCACCTCAGTTGGTTGACCAACAACTCATGATGTCAAGGATATGGGCAAGATGTCCCCTAGCCTCCAAACAAATAAGCTTGAGAAGTCCAAGAACATGGAAGGAAATTTGTGCAATGTTCATCTTTACTATCCTCAAATGAACGTTAGGTTAAGTAATACTTCCATATGTTCAAATGAGTGTTATAAGAAATGTTCTTTCCACATGTTATTTCTTGTAACACAACAATGGTACATTAGATTATAGGTATCCAAAAACTTGTATTTGTACGCTAATAAAATAAACAAATACACCGAACTCCATTACAAGTGGCTGAACATGAAATCTATAAAAACAACAACAACAACTTCGACGACTGTATGGGGCTACTTACGTACCAACAACGACCCACGCTTCTTTGATGGTTTGTTTAGGTTGTGTGTGCTCATATCTATGTGTTAAACTCCATTGCTATCTAGCCTAGCTTGTCGGTTGTTGGACGTTTTTGAACTTATGTGGGTTTATTCCCATATCGTGTGTTGGTTTGTAACAATACCTAATAGCTTTATCAATTTAAAGTTGGACATGTTAATATCTTTTAAAAAATGAAGCCTTTTGACTCAAGGAAGTTGGCGTAGGGTAGAGATGAAACCCAACAAGAAATTGTAGCAACAAATATTAAAAATAAATAAACAAAGTACATGAAAAGTAAATTAAGGTCTAACACATGGATTTTTGATTTCCATGGAGTCCTATCAAGTGCCAAATATGTAGGTACATTCTAATCCTTTGGGTCTCTTTAATTACACATCCTAGGATGCCAACTTTGGTCATCACTTGTTTCTTTTAGTATTTTAGTTACTCTTTAGAATCCCACAATTCACTCGTGCTCCAGTAGACCTATGTTGGCTATTCCCAAACACCCTTAGTTGGTGTTGGACAATTTTCTCTTCATTCGCTACCACCCCTAACCTATCATGTATTACCTCGTTCCTCATTTGGTCCTTTTTTTGTTTGGCTACGCATTCACCTTAGCATGCACATATCGGCGACACTCTTTGTTGGATGTGTTGTCTTTTATTGCGCTAACATTTTGCTCCATATAGCATAACATGTCTAATTACCTTTTAGATTTCGAGGGACCTTCTTGTCACAAAATATGTTAGATGCTTACCACCACTTCCACCATGCTTTGACTTTGTGGTTAACATCCTCGTCGATGCCACCATTGGTATTGCAACATTGATCCCAAGTATCTAAAGGTGTTCTCTTAGGCACTATTTGTTCTGCTAGACTAGCCTCTCCCTCATCTCCAACACTACTAAAGTCATGCTTCGTATACTCGGTCTTGGTTCTACCAAGTCTAAACTCCTAGAATTTAAAAATCGGTTTCCATAACTCTAGTTTCCTAGTGACCCCAACCCTACTTTCATAAACTAGCATCGCATCATCACCAAATATCATACACCAAGTAATAACTCCTTGCATATATTTTGTGACATTGTCCATCACTAAGGAAAAAATGTATGGGCTCAAGGGTAACCCTTGACGTAGTCATGTCCTGATTGGAAAACTACTCGACGAAATTACCTTTTATGGCAAGACCATGATGAATTATGTATAGACCTTGTATGGCAACAATTAAGTGGGCGCATGCTCACGCTATAATCTAATAAATTCACAATAATTATTGTGAAAGAGATATTTATGAAACCATATGCTTTTACCATAACACTATCCTCATGCTATAATTTATAATGGGAAAGAGCAACTTACAAGCCAATGTACGAAGCACCTTATTGCACCCCGCATTCTTTGGAAGTTCAAGTTCCCCCTCCGACCATGTCGCCTCTACATTGTGGCTCGCCTTTGTGACATTCGTTTTTGTCTCCATGGGATATACCGCTTGACAGAGGCGGCGAGTCGGGATGAGGAGGGAGGGAGATAAATCCATGATTGAGGGAAGGAAGGGAGGAGAGGAGGGGCGCACGAGGTACCGATAGATGATTGGGAGAGTGTACAAGGGATCTAATAGAGGTACCAATGAATAGAGAAAGGAGGAAGATCACGACAAGGAAGGGGATGGCGGAGGCAAGATGGGAATGAAGGGAGGGAGAGGAGGGGCGCACAAGGTACCGATAGAGGAAGGGAGAGAGGACGAGGGATTGAACAGATGTACCAACGAAGAGCGAAAGGTGGAAAATCACGGAAAGGGGGTGGCGGAGGCAAGATGGGATGGCAAGAAACAACACATAGACATCTAGAAGGGAAGGGAAAGGAACATGGTGAGAGAGTGAAACCCTAGGTTCGCTCCCATGGGTCAAATGGGCCGATTGGCTTGTTAGTTTCCCTACTCTTGTCATTATTTCATTTTTTCGTGCTTGCGTAATACCACCTTCACCTATCAAAAACATTGTTACCACCTCATTTTAGAAAGGGTTAACCGATTAATTAGGCAACTCAATTTACCACAACTCACGTTTCCTAGTGTCCCCAACCCTACGTTCATCTACTAGCACCGCATCATCACAAAGTGCATGATCCAAGTAACATCTCTTTGTATATCCTTTGCGACCTTCTCCATTTCTAAGGCAAAACTGAATGGGCTCAAGTCTGACCCTTGATGTAGTCAAGTCCTGATTGGAACACTATTGGAGAAAATTACTTTGTATGGCAAGACCATGAGGAAGTATGTATAGACCTTGTATGACAACTATTAAGTGGGTGCATGCTCATACTATAATCTAATAAATTCACAACCTTTGATGTTCAAGAAATATTTACGAAAGCATATGCTTACAAGCTAATGTCTGAAGCACTTTATTGCCGTGCTTACAAGCTAATGTCTGAAGCACTTTATTGCCGCCCACATTTTTTGGAAGTTTCAGAGTTCCCCCGTCCATTTCACCTATAATTGTGGCTCATCTTTGTGACATTTGTTGTTGTATCCATGGAAGATAGTTCTTGATAGAGGCGGAGAGTCGGGATAAGGAAGGAGGGGGAAATCTGAGATGGAGGGAAGGAAGCAAGGGAGAGGAGTGGCGTACGAGGTACCAACATAGAAAGGGGAGAAGGGACGAGGAAGCGAATATAGGTATCAACATAGAGAGTAAGGAGGAAGACCATGGCAAGGAAGAGGGTGGGACTGAGAAGAGGGGATGGCAAGAAACAACACAAAGACGGCTAGAAGGGAAGTGATAGGAACACGGCAAGAGTGGAACCCTAGGTTTGCTTCCATGGGCCAAATGGTCCAATTGGCTTGTTAGTTTCCTTGCTCTTTTCATTATTTTTTTTATACTTGCATAATTTTGCCTTTACTTCTCCAAAATGTTGTTACCACCTCATTTTTTAGAAAGAGTTACCCGGTTAATTACGGTAAAACCAGGTGAAAAGTTAAACAACAGGCTCATAAATCCAGCCTCGAGCACTATCGCTCTATCGAGCTAAGGAAAAAGATGACCAAAACCAAGCCCACACCTATCGTGCCCACCTGATGTTGGTCAAAACGTCATCTTCATCACCATCGTGCCAATGACCTGGCAACTCTAACTCAAATTTACCCTCCAAATCATCGAACCACACGGGGGAGATAGCAAGCCCAAGACCGAGCGGCATTAGAGCCATTGACCCCAAAGAGGACAAGAAAACTCCGATTTTGGCGAGAATCGAAGCTAACGAGCCATGCCGACAAGCTCACTCGTCTTCCATAAAATTTCTCAATGCCAGTCGTCGTAGCCACACAAAAAGCTCTAGCAAGAGTGAACACAAGGATGAGGCTCCAACTTCCATTGAAACCATCCAACGGTCTACCACCTTATCAAAGGCAAGAGGTTGTATGATGTTGCCTCATAGGAAGATATATGACGCGAAAGCATAGCCAATGCTATATCTAGGAAACAAGATCTGAGGTTTCTTTAGAGCCTCTAGAGGAGAGAGGGGTGCGACCCCGAGATGGCGCCTCCAAGGATCCGAATGGTGTTCGTGGACATATACATCATTGGTTCTGAGCAAAAACCCGAACTAAGCTTTTACTCAGACCAGGACCTCCTTCTGATCGAATCAGTCCTTCAACCACACCGGGGATGGGTCCTTCCTGACATCGTTAGATATCCTCCAAGGGCTAGCTGAGTCAGTGGATGCTTATGCCTCCCGGGTAATCGATGAAGCCAACTTGCCGGCATGTGGCTTCTATGGTCCAATCATACAACATCGGTTCATTTTAGGTTTGTGTAGCAACACAACTAAGTGCTTTACCATAAGGCGGAAACCCAAATTCGTTCAGGAGTTTTGTGCCGGCGTCGATGACTTCCTCAGCACCATCAGGAAAAATCATCAGCCGGGAAAACTTGGCAGGTGAGCATTGAAGAGCCTACTCAAGCGAACCAGAAGATGCAAGTTCGACTTCCTCAATCCACCACTCGTGGATGAGGACGATGAGGATAGGCACTCATATTTGGAGTGGTGGCCTAAGCAGGGTGACCAACCAGTCACTCGGGAGAGGGGCGAGTCAGCGCTGGACTACCCTCGCAAGCGCCGACGCTCGGAGGCTAGCAAAGAAAGGGCAGTCAGCCCTAATCCTTTGGAACATGCTAAACCCTGATGGCACGCATACAAGAGGGACGACCGCCAAACCAAGAACCAGGAGGAGGACAAGGGCGGAGCATCTTGTCTCCGCCAAGTCCCGCAACCATGATCCTCACGAAGTCAACAAGGAGGCCATCGTCGGCATGCTCTCCATCATTTGATGTGGAGCTGGAACCCGGGGTTCACTCCATCCAAGTGGGGATCCGAATCCCTCAAGCTTTTTTTTATGTAAGTGGGTTTCTTTTTGTAGCTGATCAGCCTCCATGAAACCAAACCATACCATCCCATAGCCTTGATGTATCAGGGAAACGGAGGTATCAACGAATAGACAATGAGAGGGATACGATGACAAGAAGGAGGACGACAATGGCGACAAGAAACACGGTGAATCCAAATAGGGGACAAAAGTAAGGGAAAAGGACATCCAAAAGAAAGAGAAAAAAGAAAACATTCAATTGGGAGGATCATTGGCTCCTCACCCACAAGAAAACTTGACCGATTGGCCAATTAGTTTCCTTCCACTTTTATCTTTTTCTTTTTCTTTCCTACTTCTATAATTGTGTATTCACTTGTCAAAAAAATTACCACCTCGCTATTTCCAACCCAAAGAGAGTTCCCATTGCATTAAAGAATCACCTAGTTAAATAGGGGAAAATGAGCAAAATCCCAAACAAATTGGCACAAAATTCAGACCCCAAAGAAGTGAGGCTGACTCATTTGGTTAGGAAAGTGGATATATAACCCAACCACCTAGGTTCAAGTATCTAGGAACGTAGATTTAAGTTCTTATTATTTAAAAAAATCACTGTAGGGGCTTCCCCTACCGCATTCCTTTCACACAAAAAATCTAGACCCCGTGATTGTCTATCTTTAAAGACAAGACAAGTCTCTAGGGATGTAAATTTAGGCTCTTATTATCTTTTAAAAAATCACTTTAGGGGCTTCCCCTACCATATTTATTTCACAAAAAATGAAGACCCCAAGATTTCCTATCTGTAAATACAAGACAACAAACATGACTCGAAACCAACATGCATTAACAAAGGCCTAAAAAAGTGTGTCTTTAGTTCAATAAAATGTGCAACTTACACTTTTATACCGATATGCACTTTTTTGGAAAAGTGTAAGTTGCAATTTTTTCACTAAATGAAGTTGCGCCTTTATGAGCCGAGTGATACTTAAGGAAATATCTCTTAAATTAGATATGAAGAAAATGTAAAAATATAAAAATTGAGCACATAAATTGGTAAACATTTTGTATGTACACTACACTAAACGAGTAAATGCATTAGGGGAATTTACCCAAAATGGCACATGCATGAAAATCTCTTCGGTTCCTAGGGAGCCAAAATGCTCCAAAAATATCACACCAAAATTTTAATGAAGGAGGGAGATGATAGTAATAAGAAATGTGATGATGGCATC
>NC_061510.1:100977437-100994688 GCF_022539505.1 Lolium rigidum | reverse complement strand
TCAAGCAGGACCACCATATATTCGGACACCTTGTACGAATCATGGGTGGATCGGCTCTTTGAGCCGATTCACAGGATAACCTCGAGAGCCGATCGAGGCTCGTATTTAACGTTTACGTGTATGCCATGCAGAAACTAAGCGAGGCATCATCCAACACCTTCCCGACCGGTATAGGTCAGGTGGCACGCCCTTACGATAGCATAGGACGTGTGACCAGGAGGCTTTGCGGGCCGTCGCTCTGAGGGACTGGGGCCAGCCGCAGCCCTAGTTGTTCCCGGCTCTACTGTGTTGCCAGTCACTGCCCGCCGGTGGGTTTCTGACGCCAACACAAATACAATGGCTCCAAAGAGGGGATGGAACAAGGATGAAAAGATTACTAAAATGGCGGAGAAAGGAAAACGTTGAAGGGCTCGCCCACTAGCCAAATGGGCATACTAGCTAGCTTCTTAGTTTCCGTCCTCATTTAACGTGTTCCTTTTTTCTTACTTGCATAATTGTACCTTCACCTATCAAAGAAGAAATGTGCACCTCATTTTTTTGCGAACCAAACATTGGTAGTTGGCACATTGCATTATAAGAAATCACCAAGTTAAGTAGGAAAATATGAGCAAAATCTCGAACAATGGGCACAAAATCGAACCTCAAGAAATATCTATTTATAAAAATAAGGCAACTAACATGAATCGAACCTAACATGCACCAACAAAGGCCTCATAAACTTGCATATTCATATCATTAAAATTGCAACTTTCACGTCTACCAAGATGCAATTATATGAAAATGTATAAGGTACATTTTTCAGCAAATGAAGTTGAAATTTTATGAATAGGCGGAGACCTAACAAAATCTCATGTTGATGAGACTTAGAAAAAAAATATTTAAAATTTAGTTAATATACCGAAAAAGCATTTGGTATGTACAATACACAAAACAAGTATATGCATAAGGGATTTTGGCAAAAAGGAGCATGCAAGTCTCTTCATTTCCAGGGATCCAAAATCCTCCTTAACATCAGATCATTTTTATCTTGTTTGTAGGGGCATCACCATCTCACCATCATAGCAATGGTCAGGATATGTTAAGATGCTTGTTTAGAGTTCAACAATGTAACATAAAAATTGCTCAAACTATGTCGTAATATATTTGTGATACAATATTTTACAGGTATAAAGAGTTGTAGTTTTGTGCTACATTGAATGAACGCAGATAGAAAAAAATCCATTTCAAGTTACCATTCATGAAATATACTTAGATTATCAATAATGGTAGCCACATAATGTTGGTGATGATTGTGCAACTACCCGACAAAATTACCCTGTATGGTAGGACCATGACAAAGAATGTAGAGAAAACCATGGCAAAAAAATTAGTTGGATGCATGATAATGCTATATATGATGAATACATAAATTTACAATGTGTAGTATGTTTTTATGAAAGAAAATGTTTTTACCACAAAACTAGCGTCGTGCTGTAGTCAATAGTGGGTAAGATCAATTTGCAAAACTAGATACTTTACCTTCAGGCCGGATGTTTTCCCAAACCATTGGGTTGTCTAGTCAATGTCAATTCCCAAGTAAATTTATCCCCCCCCCCCCCCACACGCACATTCTCTAGAAATTCGAGATCCTCATCCTTGACTGCCACAATTTGCTTCACCATTGTGGCGTTCGTTGCTGCCTTCATGGAAGATACCCTTCTAGAAAGGCGGAGGGACATGAGGAGTAGAGGGAGACACAAAAAAATAGGGAGGAAAGACAACGATGGATAGGAGGGTTACATAGAGGATCTGACAATGGGAGGGAGACGTGACAAAGGAGGGTGTGAAAGGAGGTGCCAGTGGGATACAATGAAGGAGGGAGATGACGACAATAAGGATGGTGATGATGGCTACAAAGAGGGGATGAATAAAGGAAAAAAGAGTTGACTAAAAGGGAGGAGAAAGGAAAATGGTGAATGACATTTACGGGAAAAATGGGCCATCTAGCCTCTTAGTTTCCTATTTTTCTTTTCCTATTTTCCCTAATTGCGTAATTGTGTCTTCAACTATTAAAAAAATTACCACCTCATTTTTTGCACAACAAGTGTAGGGAGATCCCACATTGCATCGAAATAAAGATCTGCATGGTTAAATAGGGAAAATGACCATAAACACAAACAACATGCTCATAAACTTGAACTTAAGCATAGTATGTCTATCCAGCTATGGGAACTAACATGACTGAAGCTAACATGTTGTATCGTGATAGAGATGTTCTTAAGTCTCAACCTATTAAGAAAAGGTAATTTCGGTTTAGTAAACTGCAACTAGCACTTTTCCACTGAGACGGACTTTTCTAGAAAGCCGCAAGTCAGTAAATAAAGTTTCAGTTTTCTAAATGAATTCAGACTTAAGAAATATTGATAGATGAGACTTAGAAAGCCCAAAATCCAATGAATTCCCTCATTGCATTATAAGAAAGAGTTGGTGGGTCAAATAGGGAAAACCAAGCTAGAGTAGTGTGCACAAAATCCAGACCCCAAGAATTGTTTGTCTATAAAGGTAAGGAAACAAACATGACTCAACCACCATACATCAACAGAAGCCGTAGAAAAGAGTAGATTTAGTTCCGTAAAACGTGCATCTTGCACGTTTTTTTTACCATGATGGACTTTTCTGGAAAAGTGTAAGTTGCACTTATGTGAATTGACTAAGACTTAAGAATGTATCAGTTAAATGTGACTTTGGAAAATATTTTCTTTTGACAATTGAGTACACTAAAGAAGTAGTTGCATAAGGGACTTTCCCATAAGAGTCAAAATCCTCGTCAAAATCACATTGAACTGTAATTGCAATTATTTTTATAGATTGGGAAAGATCACCTTTATAGCAAACGTGAAGATATATTAAGAGTCTTCTTTGGAGTTCATTAATGCAAGATAAAAGAATGCTCAAGATATATCGTACTATATTGGGGATACATTAGTTTATAGGTATGTTGTAGTTTTAGCTACATAGAATGAACAAAGATAGCAAAATCGTGTTGGGGCTAATTTGGACAAATACTCAACATAATTACCTTGTATGAAAGGACCATGACGAATAGTGTAGAGACCTTGGATCGCAATAATTTAATTGGGTGCATGTTCAAACTATAGTCTAATAAATAAAAAATCTACAATATGTAATAGGTTATTTTTTTAAAGGATATGTAATAGGTTATTACAAAAGGATATGTTTTTAACACAAAACTATCATCATGCTATAATCTATAATGGGAAAGAGCTACTGACGAACCTAGATGTTTTGCCTTCAGCTGTAGTTTCCTAAGCATTGGGTTGTCAACGCCTAGCTAGTGGCAATGTCTTAAGCATGTTATTTTTTCCCGGGCGTTACTGTTGCCATCTTCCTTGGATTTTTTTAGCACATCATTGTTGTCATTGTTCTTGGAAGTTTTAGATCCCCTCTTAGCCCGATGCCTCTAAATTTTAGTTCACCATTGTGACATTCCTTGCTTCCCCTTGGGTGATACCATTTTAAAAAGGCGAAGCTACATGGGGAGGTGAGGGGAGAGAGAACAAAAGAGGGAGGAAAGACATGGCGGGAGAGAAATCACGCGGAGGATGTAACAAAGGGAGTGGCATAGGACAATGGGATGAATGGAGGTACCAACAGAGGTTAGGAGGGAGATGACAACAAGAAGGAAGGTGATGATAGTAGCGTGAAATAAGAATGCTCCAAAGAGAGGATGGATGAAGGACATAGAGATGATTAAGAGGGAGGATAATGGAAAACAATCAATGGGGAGGATCCCTAGCGTCCTCACTCGTGGCCCAAATGGGATGACTAGCATATTAATTCACTTCTTCTTTTTTATCTTTCCCTTTATTCCTTCTGCACAACTATGTCTTTACTTGTCGAAAAAAGTTTTACCACATCATTTTTTCCAACAAAGCACAAGGAGTTCATGTATTTCATTTTAAGAAATATTCGCTAAATGAAACAGGAAAACCAACAAAAAAACTCGAACAACGGGCTCAGAAACAAGGTCTTGAACTTATATTAGCTATCAAGCCAACGAAACTAACATGACTTAAACCCAACAGACACCAACAGTGGACGCACCGTGACATAGATTTTCTTAAGTCTAACTCAATTCAGAATATTAGAACTTTATTTTCAGTTGAACTGCAACTCTCACCTTTCCACCAAGATGTACTTGTCTAAAAGAGTGCAAGTCACTAAAATGAATTTGTACTTTTCTAAATTAACTGATACTTGAGGACATAGTGCTAGAGTTATACTTAGAAAAAACAAAAAATGGTAACAATTTAGTACATATATTGGATTTTTTTTAGAATGTGCCCTACATAAAACGAGAGTATGCATAAGGGACTACCCAAAAATGGACATGAAAACATCAACATTCCCAGGCCAACACCAAAATGTTTCTGCGATTATTTTCCATGATCACGTGACCTCACCTACAAGAGAGCCTCGGGTATATTGATTAAGAGTATTGATATGCAATGCAATAATGTTCAAGCTATACATATGTATCAAAGTAGTTGTAGTTTACCAAACATAGAACACACAAAGATAGAATAAAAATCCATTTCAAGTGAAAAAAACTTGAATTATATGCATAGATTATCAATCGGGGAGCAACATACTTTTGAGGCTAATTAAACAACTACTCGTCAAATTATATTGTATGGAACGGCCATGACATAATTTATGGACCTTGTATGACAAAAGTTAAGTTAGGCGTTTGTCCATGCTATAATGTAGTAAATACATAATCTATAATGTAAAATAGGTACTTACCGACGAAGATGTATATATCAAAGACTATCCTCAAACTATGATCTATAATGGGAGAGTAGATAGTGTACCTTCTACTATTGTTTCCAGAGCATTGGCTTAAAGAATGTTATTATCTGCATCAATTCTCCGCTGCCTTCTTAGCTGTTGGGATGTCAATTAGTTTGATGAGTGGGCTGCTATTCAGAACTTATTTCAATCAGGAAGACTAATTAACAAGGAACATCATACTATCATAATTACTCTAATTCGCAAGACAGAGACTGCTGATAGGATTATAACATTTAGACCCTTTTTTGGTAGAGGTTGTCCACATATAACTAATACTTGTAAAAAATTGAGGAGTTAAATACATACAAATAATCATGAACCAAATGAGCTTACCCCCCCCCCCCACCACCACCACCACAACCCCTCTTCTATAGAGGCCGGGCCAATCTAGCTGGCCGGAGATGGACTAGGAGAGGCACTGGAATAGATAGGATATGTAGTACTAGCTGTATGAGCTATTCTTGTGCCACAGTTTGATGATATGGCGGGATTTTTGCACTGGATCTCCATGGCTAGATCAAATGCTTGCTGGTGGCAGTTCGTCTCATCGCGGTGCTCCTTTGGCTAGAGCCGACATCGTCGATCTTTACCAGCTGCTCCATAAATAAGATATTGGGTCCCCATGAACTTCGACTCCTAAAATTGCTTGTGTCTTCTTCTCTGGACAGCCGTGGAGGGGAGGGGAGAAGAAGATGTTGAATCGTGTTGGGAGTTCAAACTTCACGATGATGGGAATAATCTAATGCGACTATGAGTTGATCCATGGTGATCCATTGTAGGCCGCTTAGTGGGCATCTTCACACGCCATTGGGGTGTCTATGCAACCTCCAACATCGGAGGCCCTTATTTGATGGTGTTGCAACGGTGCTTGTAATGGCTCAGGGTAATAACCCTATTTGATTTGTTTGTTATTTTCTTTTATGCATCATCATGACATCATGCATATTTTTGAACCGTAAATTATTTTATTAATTTTTTTGTTACCAAAAGTATTCTCTCCTTTTCATCCCAAAAATTAAATCCATATTTTTTCTAGTGTTTTTCTGGTATCCAAACTATTTTAAAATTGTTTAAACCAAACAAGAAAATAAAAATAGGAAACAATTTCAAAAAAAGGGGGAAGCCAGCCCAACCGGCCAGGCCAGGCAACGGCCAAGTAGGCGGCCCAGCAAGGCCCATCCGGCCCGGCCGGAAGAAAGCCCTAGGGTTTCCACCAACCTTGCCTGGCCATTTTCTTCCCACCCCCAGCCGCCCGACTCTTTTCACTTCGCCCCCTGATGACCCACAAGTATAGGGGGTTTTAGTATAGCAGATGAATAAAGTACAAGTAAGTAAAGTGCGAGAGAAATAATTGCAGCGAGTGACCCAATCCTTTTTAGCACAAAGGACAAGCCGGTTTGTTTACTTATAATGACCAAACGTTCTTGAGGACACACGGGAATTTAGTCTAGTGCTTTCGCTTCATATAGCTAATTAGTCTTCATTGTTTTGATAAGTGTTGTGTGGGTGAACCTATGCTAATGCACCGCCCTTCCTAGGACTAATACATACTTGTGATTATACCCCTTGCAAGCATCCGCAACTACAAGAAAGTAATTAAGATAAATCTAACCACAGCCTTAAACTCGAGATCCCGCTAGCCCTCCCGCATCGATATACTAACGGGGGTTTAGGTTTCGTCACTCCGGCAACCCCGCAATTAGCAACCGAATACAAGATGCATTCCCCTAGGCCCATAAATGGTGAAGTATCATGTAGTCGACGTTCACATGACACCACTAGAAGAATAACACCACAACTTAAATATCATAACATTGAATACTAACCAACATAATTCACTACTAACATTTAGACTTCACCCATGTCCTCAAGAACTAAACGAACTACTCACGAGACATCATATGGAACATGATCAGAGGTGATATGATGATGAATAACAATCTGAACATAAACCTTGGTTCAATAGTTTCACTCAATAGCATCAATAACAAGTAGAAATCAACACCGGGAGAGTTTCCCCTATCAAACAATCAAGATCAAACCCTAATTGCTACAGCGGTGACGAGGTGCAGCGGTGGAGATGGCGGTGATGATGATGGAGACGATGGTGATGATGATGGAGATGATGTCCAGCTCGATGACGGTGACGATGGCGTCGATTTCCCCCTCCGGGAGGGAATTTCCCCGGCGGATTTCAGCCTGCCGGAGAGCTCTTTTCTCTCTGGTGTTCTCCGCCCCGCAGAGGCGGTTGTGACTCTTCGCGACTATCCTTTGGTGCTTAGGTTTTCGGGACGAAGATGTACGCGAAGGAGAGGAGGCCAGAGGGGGCTGTGGGCCCCCTCCTCACAAGGTGGCGCGGCCAGGCCTTGGCCCGCGCCGGCCTATGAGGTGGGCCCACGGCGGCCCTCCTCGGCTCCCCCTTCTGGGTCCCTTCGTCTTCTGGAAAAATAGGATTTTTCATATAATTTCCGTCAATTGTCGATCTTCCGAAATATTGCATTCTGACGGCGCTTTTTCCAGCAGAATCCTGACTCCGGTGCGCGATCCTCCAATAATCATGAAACATGCAAAATAGATGAAATAACATAAGTATCATCCCTAAATATGAAATATATCAATGAATAATAGCAAATTATGATATGAAATAGTGATGCAAAATGGACGTATCAACTCCCCCCAAGCTTAGACTTCGCTTGTCCCCAAGCGAAACTGAACTCGGTAAACAAGACCACATGTTTATGGAGTGAAGAGTCGATAAATAAAATACGGACAAGAAGCATCATATTAACTCACACAAGACATTCTAGTAGACAACTTCCTCATATAATTCAACTTGAAACAAGTAGAAGGAAATCACAAATAAAGGTGCATAAGAAATCATAATTGGTGATGGCAAACTTCGTTCTTGGTCAGAGAACAGTTAACAGATTATACTTATCTATTGAGCAGCGCTCTCATATTAAAGCTTATAATAAACTTGCATACTCAATCATAGTAATCTCCTCATAATCATTGATAACTTTCAAAGCTATATTCATTCAGATAAAACTTGTACTAAACAAGGAAGAGTAAAAGGCATGATGAAATAGATCACAATATAAATGGTTTGATCACAACAACAAAAAATGCTTGCTTGAGATGGAGGGAAATAGGTTTACTGACTCAACATAAAGTAAAAGACAGGCCCTTCGTAGAGGGAAGCAAGGATTAAATCATGTGCTAGAGCTTTTTAAGTTTTGAAATCATATAGAGAGCATAAAAGTAAAGTTTTGAGAGGTGTTTGTTGTTGTCAACGAATGGTAGTGGGTACTCTAACCCCCTTGCCAAACAGACCTCCAAAGAGCGGCTCCCATGAAGGACGTTATCTCTACCAGACAAGGTAGATCATCCCTCTTCTCTTTTGTTTACACATGTACTTTAGTTTATTTAAGGATGACACTCCCCCAACCTTTGCTTACACAAGCCATGGCTAACCGAATTCTCGGGTGCCTTCCAACAATCTCATACCATGGAGGAGTTTCTATTGCAAAATTAAGTTGCTTACTGATGAATCAGGGCAAAACATGTGAAGAGAATTATTAATGAAAGTTGATTAATTGGGGTTGGGAACCCCGTTGCCAGCTCTTTTTGCAAAATTATAGGATAAGTGGATGAAGCCACTAGTCCATTAGTGGAAGCTGCCTAACAAGACTGAAAGATAAAACACCACATACTTCCTCATGAGCTATAAAACATTGACACAAATAAGAAGTAATAGCTTTTGAATTATTTAAAGGTAGCACATGAAGTATTTACTTGGAATGGCAGGGAAATACCACATAGTAGGTAGTTATGGTGGACACTGATGGCATAGGTTTGGTTTAAGGGTTTGGATGCACGAGAAGTATTCCCTCTCGGTACAGGTCTTTGGCTAGCAAGGTTAATTAGCAAGCATAAGAGTTGAGGGAAACAAACAAATATACATGTGATAGAAACAATCATGCATCTTCCTTGTAAGCACAAACAGTTTTAACTTCAGAATACTAAGCTAGGAACTAACAAGAAAGATAATAACATATCTACATGCATTTCCTCTTCTCTACTTAAAACTCAAAGTGTTGTTGCTATTGACCAATGCTAAGTTTGCCAAAACCAAATAGATTTACTCAATGCTCCCAAAGTGATACCAATACTAACAACAAGATCAATCATATAATAGAGATTGCAAACTAAAATAAGATGTGCAATATGTAAATGATAAGACTTCTCATTAATATTCCATAACGATAACTCACACCAAGGGATACATAGATAACCACTAAAAGAGAGATACTTCCATACCGCAACACATCTTATATGATAACTTCCCTACTCATGATATGACACTACTTGATAGTAAAAAGGTAAAAGATAGTGATGATGTGATACCGCGGCACTCCCCCAAGCTTGGAACAAACCAAGGGGATGCCAATACCGATGATGAATCACTCTTCCGACGGTGGTGATGATGAATTCCTGATAAGCTTCTCAACAAGCTCCTTTAGCTCATCAATCTTGTACGTGAGGTTGCGAATCATCTCCGAGTTATGCTCGACGCGGTTAAGAAGTATGTCCGACGGCGAGTCCCAACTCTTAGAGTTGTTTCCCCACTCTTCAGCTTCAGGCTTCGTCCTTCCTGCAGTGTTAGAAAGATCTATGTCCCAGTTGCTGGGCAATACTGCCTTGGGCACCCTTTAAGTTTGACTATTATGAATTAGAATGTGGAAGGGGTTGTAGGTGCCTGGAGGAGATGTCCTTGGAGCTAGGTAGTGACGTGGAACTCTTCCTCCGGTGCTATCCGTGCGCTTTTCTTGGCGTTGAACGGATTTGACACCACTCCGATGCTTGCGACGGTGGCACGCGGGTGTACTCGCGGAACTTCCTCAACTTCCTCTTCATCCTCCTTGACTTCTTCTTTCAACTCGGGATCTTGAATATCTTCCTTCGAAGGCTCCTTGTCCTTGTTATTAGAGACCATGGTGCTTCTAGATCAAAGACAGATCCTGGCAGAAACAGCTCGAAACAAAACACGACGAGAAAACGATATACGGACCTCCAGGGGTCCGGGGGATTATATAGCAAAAATTTTCGCGACAGAAGGAAAGTACCAGGTCGAACCAGAGTCGGAGAGGGGCAACGAGGGGCCCTCCTCACAGGGCGGCGCGGCCAGGCTGGGGCCCGCGCCGGCCTGTGGAGGCACGCCCTCGTGCGTCTCCTCCACTCCGTATCGATCTCGTAATTTTTCATATTTTCCAAAAGTTGCAAAAACATTGTTCGGAAAGTTAAACGCGGACTTTTTCTTACCAGAACTGTTACTTATTCAAAGTCGAACTCGCAGGATCGTCAACTTGGCCTTTGATGAAGGCTTCCGGAGTTACCACTTGAATAACATCAACATCTTTATTATAAGAATCACCCGAGATATAATGCTTGAGTCTTTGTCCATTCACCACTTGTGTGGCATTACCTTGCAGAGAGCTAATTTTAATTGCTCCTGATCGATACACCTCATCAATGACATATGGTCCTTCCCATTTTGAGAGTAATTTCCCTGCAAAAAATCCGAGACGAGACCGATACAATAGGACTTTATCTCCAACATTAAATTCTCTTTTGATAATTCTTCTATCATGCCATTTCTTAACTTTCTCTTTAAAGAGTTTAGCATTTTCATATGCTTCACTTCTCCATTCATCTAGAGAACTCAATTGTAGCAATCTTTTCTTACCGGCAAGTTTAGGATCTTTATTTAGTTCTCTTACAGCCCAATAAGCTTTGTGCTCTAGTTCTAAAGGTAAATGGCAAGCTTTCCCATAAACCATTTTATACGGTGACATACCCATGGGATTTTTATATAAGCAGTTCTATAAGCCCATAGTGCTTCTTTCAATTTAATAGCCCAGTTCTTTCTAGATTTATTAACAGTCTTTTGCAAGATAGATTTAATCTCTCTATTTGATAATTCTACTTGCCCACTAGTTTGAGGATGATAAGCGGAAGCAATTCTATGATTAATACCATATTTAGCAAGAGTTTTTCTAAAACCACCATGAATAAAATGAGAACCTCCATCAGTCATAATATATCTAGGAACTCCAAATCTAGGGAAAATAATATCTAAAAGCATTCTTAAAGAGGTCTCACCATCAGCACTTTTTGTAGGTATGGCTTCCACCCATTTAGTAACATAATCAACAGCGACAAGTATATGAGTGTTACCTTCGAAGAAGGGAAAGGACCCATGAAGTCAAATCCCCAACAATCGAATGGTTCAATAACAAGAGTATAATTCATAGGCATTTCATTGCGTCCGGAGATATTACCAACCCTTTGACATTCATCACAAGATAAAATAAACTTCCTTGCATCTTTGAAGAGAGTTGGCCAATAAAAACCTGATTGTAGAACCTTTTGCGCGGTCCTATCTCCGGCGTGATGTCCTCCATAAACACTACCATGACATTTACTCAATATCTCCTGTTGTTCATATTCGGGAACACATCTTCGCAGAATACCATCCACTCCTTCTTTATATAAGTGTGGGTCATCCCAAAAATAATGCCTCAAGTCATAAAAGAATTTCCTCCTTTGCTAGCTGAAAAGGTTGGAGGCAAGTACTTGGAAACAATAAAGTTAGCATAATCAGCGTACCAAGGACTATCTCGCGAGCTCACCTTTATTACAGCCAATTGTTCATTTGGAAAATTATCATTAACAGGAACAGGACCATAAGCAATATTTTCCAATCTAGACAAATTATCAGCAACAGGATTATCGGCACCTTTCCTATCTATAATATGTAAATCAAATTCTTGCAAAAGAAGTACCCATCTAATAAGCCTTGGCTTAGCATCTTTATTTGTCATAAGGTATCTAATTGCAGCATGATCAGTATGAATTGTATCTTTTGAATCAACAATATAGGATCTAAACTTGTCACAAGCAAAGACTACAGCTAATAATTCTTTTTCAGTTGTAGCATAATTTCTTTGAGCAGCTGATACGTCTCCGACGTATCGATAATTTCTTATGTTCCATGCCACATTATTGATGATATCTACATGTTTTATACACATTATATGTCGTATTTATGCATTTTCCGGCACTAACCTATTAACGAGATGCCGAAGAGCCGATTCGTTGTTTTCTGCTCGTTTTTGGTTTCGAAATCCTAGTAAAGAAATATTCTCGGAATTGGACGAAATCAACGCCCAGGGGCATATTTTTCCACGAAGCTTCCAGAAGTCCGAAGGAGAGACGAAGTGGGGCCACGAGGCGGCCACACACTAAGGCGGCGCAGCCTGGGCCTGGGCCGCGCCGGCCTGTCGTGTGGGCCCCTCGTGATGCCCCTTTACCTGCCCTTCCGCCTACAAATAGCCTTCGTCGCGAAACCCCCAGTACCGAGAGCCACGATACGGAAAACCTTACTGAGACGCCGCCGCTGCCAATCCCATCTCGGGGGATTCTGGAGATCGCCTCCGGCACCCTGCCGGAGAGGGGATTCATCTCCCGGAGGACTCTTCACCGCCATGGTCGCCTCCGGAGTGATGAGTGAGTAGTTCACCCCTGGACTATGGGTCCATAGCAGTAGCTATGGTTGTCTTCTCTTCATGTGCTTCATCGTCGGATCTTGTGAGCTGCCTAACATGATCAAGATCATCTATCTGTAATTCTATATGTTGTGTTTGTCGGGATCCGATGGATAGAGAATACTATGTTATGTTGATTATCAATCTATTACCTATGTGTTGTTTATGATCTTGCATGCTCTCCGTTATTAGTAGAGGCTCGGCCAAGTTTTTGCTCTTAACTCCAAGAGGGAGTATTTATGCTCGATAGTGGGTTCATGTCTCCGTGAATCTGGGGAGTGACAGAAACCTCTAAGGTTATGGATGTACTTGTTGCCACTAGGGATAAAACATTGATGCTATGTCCGAGGATGTAGTTATTGATTACATTACGCACCATACTTAATGCAATTGTCTCGTTGTTTTGCAACTTAATACTGGAAGGGGTTCGGATGATAACCTCGAAGGTGGACTTTTTAGGCATAGATGCATGCCTGGATAGCGGTCTATGTACTTTGTCGTAATGCCCAATTAAATCTCACAATATTCATCATGTCATGTATGTGCATTGTTATGCCCTCTCTATTTGTCAATTGCCCGACTGTAATTTGTTCACCCAACATGCTATTTATCTTATGGGAGAGACACCTCTAGTGAACTGTGGACCCCGGTCCATTCTTAACATCTGAAATACAATCTACTGCAATACTTGTTCTTTACTGTTCTTTGCAAACAATCATCATCCACACTATACATCTAATCCTTTGTTACAGCAAGCCGGTGAGATTGACAACCTCATTGTTTCGTTGGGGCAAAGTACTTTGGTTGTGTTGTGCAGGTTCCACGTTGGCGCCGGAATCCCTGGTGTTGCGCCGCACTACATCCCGCCGCCATCAACCTTCAACGTGCTTTTTGGCTCCTCCTGGTTCGATAAACCTTGGTTTCTTTCTGAGGGAAAACTTGCCGCTGTACGCATGACACCTTCCTCTTGGGGTTCCCAACGGACGCGTGCTGTACGCGTATCAAGCATATTTTCTGGGCGCCGTTGTCGGGGAGATCAAGACACGCTCGCAAGGGGAGTCTCCACAATCCAATCTCTTTACTTTGTTTTTGTCTTGCTTTATTTTATTTACTACTTTGTTTGCTGCACTTATATCAAAACACACAAAAATTAGTTGCTAGCTTTAGTTTATTTACTGTCTTGCACTCTATATCAAAAACACAAAAAATTAGTTACTTGCATTTTACTTTTGTTACCATGTCTAGTTCTGCACTTGTTACTTCTTCACCTGAGGAATTAGTCTTCACTTTTAAACAAGGGGATGAGGAGAGTTTTAAAGATGCTTGGTCCAGAATTTTTACTTCTTATCGTAAACTGAACCTCAAATGACTCTAAGCTTGCTCCTTAGTAATTTTTATTTTGGTCTTATGATTCGCTATAGATATGCCTTGGATGCTATAGTGGGAGGAGATTTCCTTCATTGCAATGGGGATCAAGTTTTTAATGCCATAAAGAAGTTGGTTGCATCACATGATTCAGCTAATAACTTTGATTCAGCCCTTATTAGCATTTATAATAGATTAAACACTCTTGAGACAAGTGCATCTTGCTTGAATGAAAATTATAGATATGTTCGTAACCGTCTTGATCAAGTTTTAGTGAACTCTGAACCTTCATTATGGGATCCTACTATTAAAATTGTTATCGGTGACCAAACTCTTCATGCTAATTGTGACGTTATGACTGAATTTTGCCTAATGCCTGAGTATTCATAAAACTTTGAAACTTTGGGGATTCGTTGAAGGGGGAGAAGGAATAACTCTTATTGATAACTCTGTTATAATTCCTAAAGGAATAGCTGCGGGTGTGCATACAACCATTCTTGGGAGAACAATATCCATTGATTATCTTGTTATTGAATGTGCAGGAACAGGTCAAATCACACTCGGAAGATCCCCGCTCGAAACTATTGGGAGCAGTCATAGATATGGGAGAAGGCACCCTAAAATTCACCTCTACACCCGGGGGTAGACATATATTCCCTAAACCAAAGAGTAAGAAAAAGAACAAGAAAGGTAAGGGTAAAGCCCAAGGTAATGCCGATGCTTCATCTCTTGATAACACTTGATACACACTTTCTGCGCCTAGCTGAAAGGCGTTAAAGAAAAGCGCTTATGGGAGACAACCCATGTTTTTACTACAATATTTTTGTTTTATATTTGAGTCTTGGAAATTGTTTACTACTGTAGCAACCTCTCCTTATCTTTGTTTTGTGCTTTGTTGTGCCAAGTAAAGTCTTTGATAGTAAGGTTCATACTAGATTTGGATTACTGCGCAGAAACAGATTTCTTTGCTGTCACGAATTTCGACCTGCCCCTTCGTAGGTAGCTCAGAAAATTATGCCAATTTACGTGCGTGATCCTCAGATATGTACGCAACTTTCATTAAATTTGGGCATTTTCATTTGAGCAAGTCTGGTGCCTCGATAAAATCCATCTTTACGGACTGTTCTGTTTTGACAGATTCTGCCTTTTATTTCGCATTGCCTCTTTTGCTATGTTGGATGAATTTCTTTGATCCATTAATGTCCAGTAGCTTTATGCAATGTCCAGAAGTGTTAAGAATGATTGTTTCACCTCTGAACATGTTAATTTTTATTGTACACTAACCCTCTAATGAGTTGTTTCGAGTTTGGTGTGGAGGAAGTTTTCAAGGATCAAGAGAGGAGAATGATGCAATATGATCAAGGAGAGTGAAAGCTCTAAGCTTGGGGATGCCCGGTGGTTCACCCCTGCATATTTTAAGAATACTCAAGCGTCTAAGCTTGGGGATGCCCGAGGCATCCCCTTCTTCATCGACAACATTATCGAGTTCCTCCCCCGAAACTATATTTTTATTCCATCACATCTTATGTGCTTTGCTTGGAGCGTCGGTTTGTTTTTGTTTTTGTTTTTGTTTTGTTTGAATAAAATGGATCCTAGCATTCATTGTGTGGGAGAGAGACACGCTCCGCCGTTGCATATGGACAAATATGTCCTTAGGCTTTACTCATAGTATTCATGGCGAAGGTTGAATCTTCTTCGTTAAATTGTTATATGGTTGGAATCGGGAAATGCTACATGTAGTAATTCTAAAATGTCTTGAATAACTTGATACTTGGCAATTGTTGTGCTCATGTTTAAGCTCTTGCATCATATACTTTGCACCCATTAATGAAGAAACACCTAGAGCTTGCTAAGTTTGGTTTGCATATTTGGTCTCTCTAAAGTCTAGATAATTTCTAGTATTGAGTTTTGAACAACAAGGAAGACGGTGTAGAGTCTTATAATGTTTACAATATGTCTTTTATGTGAGTTTTTCTGCACCGGTTCATCCTTGTGTTTGTTTCAAATAAACCTTGCTAGCCTAAACCTTGTATCGAGAGGGAATACTTCTCATGCATCCAAAATCCTTGAGCCAACCACTATGCCATTTGTGTCCACCATACCTACCTACTACATGGTATTTCTCCGCCATTCCAAAGTAAATTGCTTGAGTGCTACCTTTAAAATTTCCATTCTTCACCTTTGCAATATATAGCTCATGGGACAAATAGCTTAAAAACTATTGTGGTATTGAATATGTACTTATGCACTTTATCTCTTATTAAGTTGCTTGTTGTGCGATAACCATGTTCCTGGGGACGCCATCAACTACTCTTTGTTGAATATCATGTGAGTTGCTATGCATGTCCGTCTTGTCTGAAGTAAGGGAGATCTACCACTTTAATGGTTAGAGCATGCATATTGTTAGAGAAGAACATTGGGCCGCTAACTAAAGCCATGAATCATGGTGGAAGTTTCAGTTTTGGACATATATCCTCAATCTCATATGAGAACACTAATTGTTGCTACATGCTTATGCATTAAAGAGGAGTCCATTATCTGTTGTCCATGTTGTCCCGGTATGGATGTCTAAGTTGAGAATAATCAAAAGCGAGAAATCCAAAATGCAAGCTTTCTCCTTAGACCTTTGTACGAGGCGGCATGGAGGTACCCCTTTGTGACACTTGGTTAAAACATGTGTATTGCGATGATCCCGGTAGTCCAAGCTAATTAGGACAAGGTGCGGGCACTATTAGTATACTATGCATGAGGCTTGCAACTTGTAAGATATAATTTACATGATACATATGCTTTATTACTACCGTTGACAAAATTGTTTCTTGTTTTCAAAATAAAAGCTCTAGCACAAATATAGCAATCGATGCTTTCCTCTGCGAAGGACCATTCTTTTACTTTTATGTTGAGTCAGTTCACCTATTTCTCTCCACCTCAAGAAGCAAACACTTGTGTGAACTGTGCATTGATTCCTACATACTTGCATATTGCACTTGTTATATTACTCTATGTTGACAATTATCCATGAGATATACATGTTATAAGTTCAAAGCAACCGCTGAAACTTAATCTTCCTTTGTGTTGCTTCAATACCTTACTTTGATTTATTGCTTTATGAGTTAACTCTTATGCAAGACTTATTGATGCTTGTCTTGAAGTGCTATTCATGAAAAGTCTTTGCTTTATGATTCAGTTGTTTACTCATGTCATTACCATTGTTTTGAACGCTGCATTCATTACATATGTTTACAATAGTATGATCAAGGTTATGATGGCATGTCACTCCAGAAATTATCTTTGTTATCGTTTACTCGCTCGGGACGAGCAGAACTAAGCTTGGGGATGCTGATACGTCTCCGACGTATCGATAATTTCTTATGTTCCATGCCACATTATTGATGATATCTACATGTTTTATGCACATTATATGT
>NC_061510.1:100933913-100977337 GCF_022539505.1 Lolium rigidum | reverse complement strand
ATTTGTTCATTTTAATATACATATTGTGGGGCTATAAGCCCTACAGTCATTTTCTAACTGGTCCAGATTTATGACAGTTGTTCGGGATTTCGCTCGTCTTTCCCTGTTTAACTGGGCGATTATTTCTTATAATGCAACCAGGAACTCTCTGTGTTTGGTCGGGGAAAATGAGGTGGCAATTTTTTTGACAAGTGAATACACATATGGAAGTAGGTAAAAAATGAAAAGAAAAAAGTGGAAGGAAACTAACATGCCAATGGGTCAATTTGTCTTGTGGGTGAGGAGCCTAGTGATCCTGCCCATTGAATGTTTTCTGTTATGCTTTCTTTTAGCCGTTCTTTTGTCCTTCTTCCCGTCCCCTCTTTGGAGTTGTCATCCTCTTCCTTCTTTTCATACTCTCCTTCTCATTGTCTATTCATTCATATGTACGTTCATGCCTCCTCACCATGCCCCTTTACCCATGTCGACGATATCTTCCGTGGAGACAGCAACAAATTTCACAAAGATGAGCCAAAATGTAGAGCCATTGGTCAAGGAGGGGATCAAGAACTTCCAATAGATAGAGGGTGTGGGAAATAACGTGCTTCATACACTACTATAGAAAAGGTTAACCGTGATAGACCTATTTTTGTTACTCGTGGCGCACCATGCGCTACTGGTAAGCGAAATCGGTGCGCCACGGGTATATTTATGAAGTTTTGATTTTTTGCGTTTTTTTCCGATTTTTTGCTCTTTTTTGAATTATTATTTTTTGCTATTTTTTTGCTCGTTGTTTTTTGCTCCATGGTGGCTTCTCCGCGTCGTGGACTTCCCTGTCGACAGGGATGCGGTCGTGCACGTGTGAAGGCAGATGTGGAGCTCAAGGTCACTGGGTAGGGCGCGTTGAGGCGGAGGTCGAGGTCGCCGGAGCAGGGCGCATGGAGGCGGAAGTCGCCGGGACAGGATGCATGGAAGCGGTGGGAGGAGGAGCCCTAGGACGTCATGTAGGAGAGGAGGAGCCCTAGGCCAGCGAGGAAGGGACCCGCTGCGCCACCGCACATGAGAGTAGGATGAGGCTGAGGTGGAAACCTAGACCAGCGGCCAAGGGAGGCGGCCAAGGCAGGCAAGCGTTCATCGTGCGGGAGAGGAGAGGATGATGTCTCGGGTGAGAGAGAGAGATGGAGGGAGGAAGAAGATAGCTCAGGTGGGAAGGATAAGGGATGAGTGGATAAGGATATGTGGATGGGGATATGGTGGAGATAGCTTGGGTAAGTGGCCGGGGTAAAGTTACCGGTGGCGCACCACTATTATCGGTGAGCCACATGTTATTTTTAAATTTTTGAGCGAAATAAAAAAATGTCCGAAAACTTTATTTATTTTTATTTTGAGGGTTGTATAAAATGGTAAACGGCATCACGCGGTTGGATTCGGAAATAATTTTTTTTCTAGATACTTTTCATATAAAAAACTTTTTCATCCAAGGTGGTATGTAAAATCTGGAGTCATTTTACTGAAACATGTCGCCATTTTGCAAAATATATCAAAATTCATGTTTGATATTTTACTTCACAACTAGATGAAGTGCATAACTACATATCAAAGAATTTTAAAATTTGAAGTTTTTATCATTTTCTTTTACTTTTTAAAACTGAAAAGGCGATCCATAGGTGGGGAGGGAACCAACCCGTGGGTAACTTACCCATGGCCCACCAGCACCCCATGCACCATGGGTATGGTGACCCTAAATTTTGAATTTTTATTAACCCGTGTCGCACCACAATATAGTGCGCCACAATATGCAATATACCCATGTCGCACTATATTGGGGTGCGCCATGGGTAAGTTTGGTCACCCCTGCCAACCCGGCCGAAGGATAGGCGTGGCACGCCGCATGCGCTACGGGTATTTACACATGTGTGACACACTGTTTTTTTTTTTTTAGTGTGCCACGGGTATATATCCGTGGGGCTCCACTATTCTAGTAGTAGGCCACAGATGACCAAATTACATATAGCTCTTTTTCTAGTAGTAATACATTCGCATTGGTTAGACAGTTCTAACCCAGTGTTGTAAAAATCATGGCTGAAGGTAAACCATCTACTTTCGCAAATATTACTCATTATAGATTATCATGAGGATAATTTTAATAAACAAATCTCCTTTAGTAAAAATCTATTTAAAACTACATATTAAGAATTTATTAGATTATGGCATGAGCATTTACATACCCAACTTATACACGAGCCATCCAGGTTCAGTGAGGTCGTGTGGATGTATGGGAAGCAATGGATCATGCATTATATTGTATGAGTACAACCCGTACCATGAATCCACGGTGTCGATTATCTCGACCTTGGCCTGCTAAAATTTGAAAGACCTTCACTGCATATTAGTGAATTTAAAATTTTTAACTTATGAGTGCAAAATATAATTTTAGGGTGGCAGGTGTAGTTTCAGATGTACATTGTTTTTGGAAATAAAATGAATGATATGCGTACAGTTGTAAGTGGATGTAGGGAGTACGTGTATTGGAGAAGGTAAGTGGTTGAGATTTCGAAAAGTGCGATTTTTAAAATAATACAAATTATTTTATAATTTGTGGAAGTGTTAGGTGAATTTAAATTATTTCAAAAATGTGACTTGGTCGGTGACCTGGCCGCCGATCGGCCTCCTGGCTGCCGATTGCACCGTGGGCCGGTCAGTTCTGCGGCGGCATGTCAAGAGGCAGCGTGATCGGCCAGCTGCATGCCGATCAGTCGGCGACAGGCCGAGCAGCGGCCTTATCGGCGATGATTTACATGATCACTACACGATGATCCTAATGTTGTAGGGGTTTAGGGTTCCCGCCGTTCTCTCCCGCTTCCCATCCAAAAAAAATCCCGCCACCGCTCTCCCGCCATATTTGCCCGCCAAGTCTCCCACCACCGCTCTCCCGCCATATTTTCCCGCCACGTTCTCGGATTTTTCCCTATAAAAGCAGCCATCGAGACTCTTCGATGCACAAGTGCTTCTACCTATCCTTTAGCCATCATGAGTGTGTCGTGCTCTGACCAGGATATTAGGTCGACGAAGGCAAAGGATTTAAGTTTGCCTCCGAGTGTGACAGCGGAGCGGTGTTGGTGCGACCACCTTGTGGAGGTTAAGCAGGTGAAGAATTTCTCTGATTGGTTCGGCATGCAAATTTTCATGTGTGCGAACCACCCCGAAGTTCATCTTCGTCATCCACGAGGCCACCGGTATGTTTTAACAAAAAAAAAATTTAGCCATATTTGTATGTCTTTATTTTTCTGGTTTAATGTTATTGTTTGTGTTGCAATCTCCCCCACCCCTGTGCAAGTGGTTTCACTGGATAGACACGAAGGAGCCGGATTGGACACGCCGTGAGGTGGAGAAAAAACACCAGCGTGTATGAGCAAGGTTCTTTGAGGATAAGCGTTGGGAAAAGGCTGTTTCTAATGATAAAGGTGAGATTGACAGATACAAAAACTAAGGGCGGAGCAAGCTCAAAATTGTGAGGTGAATCAGAAGGGGATGGATGACGAGGTTGCACGTAGATATGCGGAGGAAGAGGTGCGCATGGAGGCCCGTAAAGCGGAAAGGAGGAGATTAAGAGAAAGGGTTGCTGAGGCGCAGAAAACAAAAGAACGCGACGACAAAACCGGATAATGGCCACGCTGGACACAGCCCAAGTAGAGTGATGTGTCGTAGTAGCTTTGTATCTTAATTGCAGTTATAGTTTGTCGTTGTATCTTAAATTTTGTTGTAATCATTAGCCATATTTTAATTTCATTTATGTTGTATCTTAATTTCGTGAGATGTCTTAATAAAGTAATGTTGATTTCCCGCACAAAGTTCCCTCCTAATTTTTCCCGCCTTATTTTCCCCCGCTAGGATTTCCTGCTAAGATTTCATGCTTTTTCTCTTCCATGCGTGCTATGAAACCTCTCCCCCATCGTTCATTTGTTCAAGGCAAGAGTAGTCGCTCCAAGATGCCTCCTCCTGGCGATCGTAGTTTTGAGTCGTATATTGATCGTCCTCTTCTTTCCTCTGCTTGTTAAGTTATGAGTGCTAACAAGATAGGCAATGTCCAAGGTCTTGTCACGAATGTGACGCTCCTCGTGGAGGTAGGTAGGCTTTTTTCTAGCCACACAGGTATGCCTGGTCGAATTCCGATTGTAGCACCCTACCTTTTAATAAAGATAAGATACCTGTGTATAGTGCTATTCCCGGGATCACTGATAGCACACACATTACAAAATATAGTAATCATTGCAATAGTATCAAATTACTACATCATTGATCCAGGGGTAAAGTAAAACCTTACAAATTGCATAGTCGCATGGACTAGCTCAGAATAAACACAGCGGAAAGTAAATCAGCAATGAACCTTCATCATCTTCATGTGCCACAGGCAGTCATGTTGGAATGTAGACTCGAGATCCTACCACGTACTTCTCCTCAGAAAATCCTGCACGTTTGAATATGCAGCCCCACGAATGGAGGTCAGTACAATGATGTACTGGCAAATGACACTTATATGGTGGCTGTTTTGGGCATGACTATCTACATGATATTTGGCAAGTGGAGTTTAGGCAAATTTGCATAAAGCCAATTTTATCCTACATTTTATTTAAAACAAAAAAATTTAAAATATTTGAATGACATTATGAAATCACACCATGGATAAATCCTCCATGGGTTTTAGAATAATCGCATGGTTACATCTCCCATGAGTTTTTCAAGGTTGATCAAATTTTAAATACATTCAGAAAACAATGATGAGATTCTTCCGTACATTCCTTGCCTAGAAGCTCAAATTGTCCATAACTGGGGACACGGCTAAAATCTTAGGTTTAACTCTCGATAGGTTGTGCACTTTCACCTTACGACCCACCCTTCCCAAGAGAAGAATGAGACAAGATCTTTCAGAAGAAGGTTTCAACCATACTAGCTAGACCTGTTCCCGTTTGGCTGCAGCCACATCATCATGTCTAGCAAACAAGTTGGACCTCACAACTTACTTAATCCCGGCAGAGCCCATAATACCATAAGGCTGCACTGGAAGCTATCTAAACATGGACGACATAATAATCTCTTTAATCTCGAGTGGCCAACCACAAGTGCACTCTCGAGCGATGACAACCACAAAGTGGCCCCGAGTAGCCACTCAACCAACGCGTACCCTCGGGCGACGACAACCACAATATGGCCCCGAGTAGCCACGTACCCTCGGGCGACGACAACCACGAGTGGCCCTGAGTAGCCACGTACCCTCAGGCGACGACAACCACACCGTGGCCCTGAGTAGCCGCCCACCAAGCAATTACCAATCCACCCAGGTGTTTCATTTAAGGTTGTTAATTTAGTTCCCAACACTCACAATCCAGAATGATCAAACAGCAGTGGCATTTTGTTATTGCTAGGCAACTAAGAATGCTAGCAAGGGTTCATGGTGGCTACACACTACTGGGATTGATAGCATAGCATAATTTTCGAAAACAAATTCCTACCATGCATACTAGTTTGAAAAACACTAATGCATATATAAGATAGGTAGGATTTGAATGTCACTTGCCTTTTGGTAGTCGAAGCGCGTTCACTTCTCTTAATCAAAATACGTGCCTCTCCGTACAACTATAACATAGAATATAGCACAATATAAACACACCATTCAACAACAATAAAATCAAACCAAGCAAACAACAAGTAGTTATTCATTGTGTTTTAGAAATTGGATAAAGAAGATATGGCACGAGGTATGGCTTGCAAGATATGAGTTGGAGATATTGAACGGATGGGTCAAATACCTGGAAAGAACATGATTATCTAAGTTAAGTACTTAGAAGAAAATGATTGATAAGGACCTATGGACAAATGTTGTTTGATACTCAAGAATGGGAAAATTGGAATGATCCATGTGATAAATCACATGAGTCTCAAAATGGCGCAACTCAAAATATCGCTTAGTAAAGTGTGACAACACTTACTAAGATAATATGAGTTACACATAGGCTTGGATATAAACTAATGATATATGAAATTACTCAAATTACTCATTTGTAAGTTGAATAGTTTTAAATTAGTTAAAGAAGTGAATGAAAAACAATTTGGATAGACACGATATTGATTCAAGATAGAGTGTCTAGTGGTATTGGTGTGTTATCTGATAAGTGCAATAATAATAAAGTTTCCTGGATATTTAATTTGGTTTAGAAAACATTACTGAGTATCTACTTAACATATACAACCTTATTAATTACCTACCGCAAGCATTAAGTGTAGTAAAAATTTAAACTTGACTTCACTGGATAGGTTACAGTAACACAAGATTAGACCAATTGGAATTATTCAAAAATAATTTATAAAAATTGAATTATCGTCAAATTACTGATTTGTATAGATTTTACTAAAGCAAGTTTGTGCACGTGTCAAAGTTGTACAACTCCTATACCAAATTGAAGTATATGATCTGAGGATTCCAGAAAGTACAAATTTGTTAAATTTGGACCAGTAGATTATTTGATATAATTTTTATAGTGAAAAGGATTAATTAAATCATTTGAACTATGATTCGAAAACTAATACATAACATATACAGTATTCTTGCATATTTGGATTCTACATGTTATAATCTTTCCAACGATATAAAGTTTGTAAATTTTGGACCTCTGGATGATTTTATAATGAATTTCTAAGTTGGACACATAATCTGATATTTAAAATTTATATTTAAAATAAGTTTGACCAAGTTTGACTGAGACGCTGACCGTACTGTATAGTTGACTGCTGACTGTACAGTTGACTGCTGACTGTACTGCTGACCGCTGACCGTGCTGACTGCAGTTTGACTTTGACTAGACTGAGTTGACTATGCTGATGTCATGAGGATGTCATAAAGTTGACAGAAAAATTTGCTCAGATGAAAAAACTTTCTACATCAAAGTTGTATAGAATTAATAGATCTATCTAACGCATAAATTAATTTTCACAACGGATTAATGTGTTTGACAAGATCTGGGTTTTACCTTATAAGATCTGAATCTTGCAACACGATTTTCTCCTTGCTCGGTGAACGAAACAAGGTGAAACTTGCGGCAATTGAAATATCTTGACGAGAGGAACAACTTCCGTGTTGAGGTCATGACGATTCGAGATCGTTTTGAAACTCGATTTGGCTCCGGTTGACTCGAAATAGATCTGTAGATGAGCGATAAATCGGTACGTCAAATCGAAAAACTTTCAACATGAAAGTTGTAGAGGATGGTCAGATCTACATACTCACCAAAGGAATTTGGATTTCGTGGAACGAGCACGAACTAATTGAAGATTCCCTTTGTCAGGTCCGACAACTTGCGATGCGAAATTATCCGTGTATGGTGGATGAAAAGAGATGATATTGGTCGGGATTGAAAGATCTCGACGAGATCTACAACTTTCGTGTAGAGCCCGAGGTGATTCGAGGTAGTTTTGGTGGTTAAATCAACGAGTTAAGATTTCTTTGATGTAGGATTTCGAGAAGAGGAAAGGGAAAACGAAACTGCGGTCTGGTGGAGAGTTTATATAGACCATTGGTCGGTGGAAAAGGTGGGTCTCGAAGTTAGAAACGCGTAGAAACAAACGGATCTGAAATCGGAGTTGTATAGATAGAGATATTAGAGTTTAAGTGAAGGTAAGTTTTACATATTAGGGGATCAGATCGATCAATCTGATCGATGGTGGCTGGGGGTCGGTCCGGCTGGGCCTGGCTGGCCGGTCGGCCGGGTGGCCGGCCCGTTTTGTTTTTTTTCTTTTTCTTTTTCTTTTCTCTATTACTTGTTTCTTTTAAAAAATGAGTTTCGTAATTCCGATTTGAGTGAAACGAAATTCTACGAGTTTGTAAAATTATATTTCTCAGTATAGGATAATAAAAGAATTTAAATTTTATAAAATTTTATTTTATATCATTTTATTACTACTATGCCATTATGCCTATATGTGAATAGTTTTAACATACACATACCAAACATGTTTATAAAAAATTTGTAAAAGTAAAAATAGTGTTTTAGGACAACAAGGAACCTGTTTAAAATCTATTTGTGAAAAATAAAATAATAATTATTTGCACTTGGCCTAAATGGCAACTTTGGCAATATTTTGCAAATAGAGTTTTCTAACGTTTTGTTTTCTCAAATAAGAATGCATTAAGGATTTTGAAAACCTTGAAACAAAGATATATTTGATTTTGAATACTTTGAAACCAAAGTTTTTTTGAAAACACTATTTTGAAATTAATTAGTAAATAACTTTAAAAAGTTTTTATTCTTTGTGAATTTTCAATCAAGTTCAATCAATCAAGCATTAAATTAAATTTTATTTTACATTTCGAAATTTAGAAAATTCCGGGATGTGACACCGATGGAAATACGAGAAAAGCTTCTTAGGTTGCAAGCTAGGCTTCACAAGCAGAAACCCAAGAATGAGAAGGAAAGATAATTCCTTGCAAGGTATCCTATGTATTGGGCTTCGTCGAGCGAGGACGATGAAGAAGTCTTCACGCCGAGGATCCTGGCCAAGAGCTATGCATTTTTCAAGGCGAAGAGCATTGCATCCGCTAGCGTTTACTCTGACGACGATTTTATGCCACCGAGCAAGAAGGGAAAGTTTGCTTCATCGTTTAAGGGCAAGAAGAAGGGCGTGTAATGTTCGTATCATTCATTATATGTTGTATCTTAACCATTCTTAGTGATGTTGTATCTTCATTTCAGTTGTATCTTAATTTCAGCTGTATCTTAATTGTTGTAGTTAATTTAGGAATTAAACATAATGCAAAATTAAGATACGTCGGATACATAGGTCATACATAGATAAATGTTTGATACATAGGTTGCAAGCAAGGAATATGTAGATACATAGATAAATGTGTGATACATAGGTGATACAGATGTCATACATCAGCCGCGTGCGGGTGGTGTAGGACGCAGTGCCATTTGTACCTCTTGGGGGGCCTGATGTGGCGAGCAGGGATCCAGGATCAAGACTCGGAGTTCTCTCTTCAAAATCGTAGATTTTTGTTGTCTCTGTGGTCATTGGCTCTAGTACCGCTGCGGTCTTGGGCTTGTTGTCGCCATTGCATGGTTCGATGCTTTGGAGGCTAAAGGTGAGTCGGAGCCAGGTCGTTGGCGCGATGGTGATGAATATGATGGTTTAGCCGACGTCGTGCGATCTCGGTAGGTACGCGTTTGGTTCGGGTCGCCTTTGCTGCCTTAGCTCGATAGAGCAAAAGTTCTTGAGGCCCGATTTTTGAGACCGTTGTTCAGCTTTCCGCCTTGTTTTGCCTAATTAATTGGCTAAATCTTTCTAAAAATGACAATCGTTGACGTTTAGAGGCCGCCCTTCATGATTTTTCTGGCCCGAGCAGCCCAAAACGCGATCTGTGACGCGAAAACGCAATACCGTCACAAAAAATGACATTCGCTGACGGATTTCTCGAACATCAGCCTTGTTCCGTCATTGATACTCCAAGTTCTTGTAGTGTAACAATATTTTTGACAGGTGAAGGCGGAATTACGCAAGTATGAAAAAAGGAATGAACCAAGGCATAGCCCGGTGGCAGTGAGTTGATGATAGCTCTCAGCCTGCCCGAGTTCGAGTCTCCGCACTCGCATTATCGGTGTTGTGCACACAATTACCTCTATCAATAACACATCGTTGTTGGGTTTCTTCCCCAGTACGGCTAATCGAAAAAGGAAATACTGAAAAGAGTAAAGACACTAACAAGCCAATCGGCTCATTTGGCCCATGGCAGCGAACCTAGGGTTCCAATCATACGCCATGTTCCTTTCCCTTCCCTTCTAGTTGTGTATGTGTTGTTTCTTGCCGCCGCCATCCCCTTCCTTACCGTGATCTTCCTCCTTTCTCTCTTCGTTGGTACCTCTATTCAAACCCTCGTACTCTCTCCCCTTCGTCTGCGGTACCTCATGTGCCCCTCCTCTCCCTCCCTTCCCATCTTGTGGCCGCCATCCCCTTCCTTGTCGTGGTATTCCTCCTTTCTCTCTTCATTGGTATCTCTATTCGAGCCCACGTCCTCTCTCTCTTCATCTTCGGTACCTCGTGCGCCCCTCCTCTCGCTCCCTTCCTCCCCTCTATATTTGATTCCTCTCCCTCCCTCCTCGTCCTGACTCGCCGCCTCTGTCAAGGGATATCTCCCATGGAGGTAAAAATGAATGTCACAAAGGCGAGCCCCAATGTAGAGGCAACAAGGTCAGAGGCGGATCTGGAACTTCCAAAGAATGTGAGGGTCAATAAGGTGGTTCGAACATTGGTTTGTAAGTAGCTCTTTCCTATTATAAATTATAGCGCGAGGATAGTGTTGCGGTAAAAGCATATGCTTTCATAAATAACTCTTTCACATTAATTATTATGAATTTATTAGATTATAGCGTGAGCATGCGTCCACTTAATTATTTCCATACAAGGTCTATACATACTTTGTCATGGTCTTGCCATACAAGGTAATTTTGTTGAGTAGTTTTCCAATCAGGACATGACTACATCAAGGGCATGCCTTGAGCCCACACATTTTTGCCTTAGTGATGGACAAGGTCACAAAGGATATAGAAGGAGATACTTGTTGTTGTCACGTTTGGTCACTTGTAGTTGAGTTTGGTGTATTTGTTCATTCTATGTAGCTTACAACTACAGTTTTTCTGATGCCTATATAAACTAATGTACCATTGTTGTATTATAATAAATAACATATCGAAAGAACATTTCTTATAACATTCATTTGAACATATGGAAGTATTACTTAACCCAACGTTCATTTGAGGATTGTAAAAATGAACATGGTACGAATTTTCTTCCATGTTCTTAGACTTCTCAAGCTTATTTTTTGGAGGCAAGGGGACATCTTGCCGATATCCTTACCATCGTAAGTTTTTGGTAAAACAACTGGGAAATTGCCAACATTACTCCGACCATCGCCCGGCTTGTTGAGAAAAAAGGTAAAGTAGTAGCCAAAAAGAGGGGGAAGGAAGTGATCGCCAATATATCTTTCATTAGTGCCTATCTTATTGGAAATGGGGGTTATATGTAGGAAAATGACTTTGCTTTGTTTTTCTGAGTTGATATGTAAGGATCTAATCATAAAAAACAGGTGAATGCAGTTTCTTTAAGAGAAAAAGAGATAGTGGATGGTGGAAATTAAGTGGAAAGTCCCAACAGTGAATTCTTTATTATGTTTTCCTATTTCATGTACCATGAACTCAAGCGTACATTCTTTTGTTTTCCCACCGTTTGCACATAAACTCCAATCTTACTCTTGTCTTTTTATCGCTTTGTTCCAAACAGGCCCTAAGGATGTATTGAGTAATATCACCGTCGAAGCAACCCTTGAGGAGGATTATAGAGTGAGGATGGGTTTTGTGGTAAAAACATGTCCTTTTGCAAATAGCTCTTTCACATTGTGGAATTATGAATTTATTGGGTACATGCTAATGTACGATCTCTAGATAATTATGGTTCTTCCACCTAGGTCCAATACTTATGAAAATGAACCTTTTGGTCCATGTAATACACTACAGGAGTCATCCCAGGTCTCTGAACTATCATACTGGTGTTTGACTACACACATGCTGCTTTAACTAGTGTCAACTAGACAGTTTGTGACCCCAGTCCGATTGACACCTAACATAAGTGGACCATGATCATCTATGTATGTATGCAATTATTGGGATAGTCTCACGTTTGGTAGTTTAAGTGGAGCAACATCAACATATAAACCACGCCTCTGATATAAACCCATATGATTCGAGGTACTTTTTTTGCACTTAAGGTACATCAACTTTTCTTCAAGGTACATGTAATAGTTCATCGCTCAGGTTTTAATTTTGTTTCTCACTTGTGACATCACAATTCATCTTGTTTCAATATGTATGACAAAAATGGTATGCTTGTGCATTTTGTGATGATGTTGGCTCCTTGATATGGTAGGTCTACTCATTTTTCTAGGATGCGGGGTAATATTTTTGTTCTTAGGTTAATCTAGGAATTGTTGGAGAGTTTTACCACTAGTCTACATAAAAGTACATAGATTGCTTGAAACATATGTATTTTTTTGTCTTCTTTGTACAAAAATTTAATGTTGAATTCATTTATTCTAAATCGAGCATTTTGCTCATATGTAATATTTCCTCCATATTCAAAGTTGCCATCATTGTTCAAGCTTCCCATTTAGCATTATGTATATCTATTTGATCGAGTAACCTAATTGTGTAGCTCATCTAGCTTGCATTGCATAAGCGTTCATTCATCTTGCATTGCATGAACACTAAAAAAACTGCTAAATGCCCTATTCCATATGATAGACTGTCTATCTTTTCCCTAAAAAGCGTATATTTTTTATGTACCGTCTATATTTTCCCTGAAAAAGCGTATATATTTTTTATCTATAAGCAAATAAAGCATACTTCTTTTGCGGTCAAGAATTCTTCTACCTTGGTGGGTAGCGGAGAATCAAATCAATATCGGAGTATTGCTCTAGCTGCTGCTGAATTAACCTGGATTCAATCATTACTCTTGTTATCAATTGAAGTTCTGTATCGAGGGGAGCTGGTGTGATCCCTGACTGAAAATTGCCAAAACATTGCGGTCTTATGTTGAGGACCATGCCGGCTCCTCTGGATTGAAGGGATTTTCCTGTTCCATTTTTTTAGAAAGGCCCTTATGTATGTATACTTTTTTTCGGAAGTATATGCACTATACTTCGTTTCTAGTATAATTGTTAATCTTGCTGACCCAGAAAAGCATCAATACATATTCTTATTGTAGGTGTGAAGGTGAATGTGGAAGGTTGTTCCACCCAGCCAAACCTGATGGTGCGCATTCTAAATGTGAAACTCTTGGTCTGAGTAAAGAACAAGTTGAAACATCCGCGGTAATACATTACCTAATTATTCAGTGTTATTCTCGTTTTGATATGTTCAGTATCACCATCTAACTTTTCGTACGCTTAATTATGTTGGAACTATCCAAGTTTCTGTGCAAGAATTGTGAGTATAAGAAGCACCAATGCTTCGTTTGCGGAGGTTTGGGTTCATCCGACACATCATCAGATTTTAAATGTGTTGAGGTATGTAAACTTGTATTTTTAATTTCATAGGATACATCATCTTCTAGTTTGTGATGAATCTTTTACTCATTTCTGAATTTCCTTCTTTAGTTGAGATGATGAGAAAAGACCGACAACATTGTTTAAATATAAATTATTAGGACAGTGTAGTCATAGGAAGCAAGGGCGTAAATTATCAGGTCAGTATAGTCACATGTATAGTCATAGAGGCTTCAAAATATTCGAAAACTTGTGGCTATGCAATTTGCCCATCAAGATAAACCAGATTCATTTAGTTGTGCCTCTCCTTGTTTTACATATTTCTGCCAGGTCTTTCAATGCAATAAGAAGGGTTGTAAGCGCTTTTACCACCCCGAATGTATGGAAGGGGACTACAATAAAAGACCTGAAGACTTTGAATGCGCTCTGCATGAATGTTGGTCATGCAGGAACGAGGGAAGGGAAGTAGCAGGGAAACAAGCAACACCAGATCGAGTGTAATGAAAGAAGAATACAAAGAAGAGGTAGAAAAGCGAGGAAAATGCATTTGGTACAATGCAGGCGCTGTTCCAAAGCATACCACCGGAAGTGCTTGCCAAGGTGCGGTTTACGTGCTGGATACCTCATGGTGTTACTGACCACTTCCTTGTATTGCCTTTTGTTGACACATTGTGCTTGCGTTGTAGTGGTATTGCCTCCAGGAAATGGACGACGACTGGTGGCCGGATGTTGTTGTACTGCAAGTAAGCTTTTGCCCTTCCGCCACTTCGTGATCATATAGTTCTTTTATGTTCCCCGTATCTTTCATTTCCAGCATTTGTGGTAACTGCTGAAATCTTTGCAGGGACCATAAGATGGTAAAAGGTCTCAGAAGCGCAACGAGGGGCCATCTTAAATTCCGTAAAACCGAAGTCGAAGACGGAACATCTAATAAACCAAGTGTTCCAGAAGGACATGTTGACCATAGGAGCAAGGGAGGTGATCCTGTTCCGGAGAACAGAGACAAAACACCAGAAACTCGCAAGGGCAACCCAGCACCCGAACAAGCTGAAACAGCTCAGAACCCAACTGGTTCTGTTCCTATGGAGTAGTCCTTCGCACCCAGCTCCTGGTCTGCAGGCCAGCAGCGAGGCACCTGAGGTTTTCCTTGATTGGCCGTCCAACAGCTTGGATAAAGGAAGCTTGCCTTTGGGTTTATTGCTGTTAAGCTTCATGCACTAGCCACTTGAACCAAAAGTCCGAACTGATGGAAAGGGCTAGGCAATCTACTTGTACACTTCATAACACCCCCACTCGCGTGTGACGGGAGAAGAGAAAGTCAACACGTGAAAGAAGAAGAGCACACCGAAACAGCGGTGGCTAAAGAGGGGGGCAACAACAATTTTTAGGCTTAATTGCGAAAACCATGTAAGAGGGGGCAACAGCAATTTTTAGGCTTAATTGCGAAAACCATGTGAAAGCTAGGATTTGAACTCGAGACCTGGGGCTCTGATACCATGTTAAGCTTCATGCACTAGCCACTTGAACCAAAAGTCCGAACTGATGGAAAGGACTAGGCAATCTACTTGTACACTTTACAATAATTGCAAACTTCAAAAAGAACGAAAACTCCAGTGTTACGCCTATGATAGATAACACTATCTGCGCTCCGTTGAACCTATATATTCTGATAATTGCTTAGTTTGAGACAGGTGCTGCATCATGTGCTGATGCAGTGGTGAGTGGTTGTCCGCTGAACTTGAAACTGTTTGGGTATTGTGAGACTGGGACTTGTTATATTTCCAGAATTTGAATCAATAATCAAGTATCATGAACCGCCGTTAAGATGACGCAGATCTTTCCTGAGTTGAATCATGATAACTGGTTGGTACTTGTGATAGCTTCCCGCTGGTTGCCCCTGCGATGATGGATGCAGCTCACACACAGGTACACGCACTTCTGCCAGCGCACCTGAGGGCGACACTGCCGGGGCTGCATTGTTTACAGTTGAGGGAGGCAGTTCTATAGTTTTCTGTTCGTCTATTGCTTTGCTGAATCTGTCGTGACTGTGATATCCTGCGGAAAAGGTCACTGAGTGGACTCCATCCATCGCAACCTGGCAAGTCCAGTAACTGAAAGCTTACCTCAGGACGCATTTGGATGGAGTCATGGAGATGGCGCCATGACGATCTCAAATATTTTACGGACGAGATGAGATAAGATGACGGGACAAGCCTTGACCCCGCGCCTACACCGACGCGACAGCGACCGAGGAAGGGATTTGCTGGCACAATCTGTCGAGTCGAGGTGTCATCAGCAGAATGGCCGGCGGCAACTGCAGCAGAGATGTTGTAGATGACGGCACCACCAAGTCCTCCGCCACTTTCGGTTCATTCGCCCCTACGCTCCGCGTCGCGTCGCTCTCGACGCGCACCACGTAGTCGGCCAATCCCAATGCCAATGGCGTGGGCGCAACGCGCGGCCTGACGCTCCTCCCAGTCAGAGTCAATCCAGTCACACGTCCATCGCCACGCTTTCTTTCTTTTCGCTCTGGAAATCGAGACACACGCCCGGTTCTCTGTAATACTAGTTCCGAGTTCTCTTCGCATCTGCCCGTTGGTTCGGCGCCGTCGCCGGCCGGCCGCCGCGCGGCAGTTTTGACCTCCCCGCCTCGCCTTTATCCCGCTCCGCCTCGGTTGCGGTCGCCAGCGAGTTACCGCCCGCGCGACAACGGCGACCCTCCACCCTCCTCCTCCCGCACTAACCCCAACGCGGAGAGGCGAGGGGCTGCTGCTGGGGCTGTCCTCCTCAAAAAGGGGAAGGGCTGCGGCTCGTCGATGTACAGGCCGCCGGGGCGGCGGCCTGCCCGCCTTGCAGGTGTGCGCGGCTGCGCGCGAGGCCGCGCCGTCGCGACGTGTGCCGGCGCACATCGTGCTCCACCTCGAACCACAAGTCCCAGTTGGGACTTGCGTCGCCGTACGCGGGGTCCTCCTGGAGGCCCGCCGGCAGCTGCGCGCGGCGCCTCCGGATCTCTGATACGTCTCCAACGTATCTATAATTTCTGATGTTCCATGCTAGTTTTATGTCAATACCTACATGTTTTGTTCACACTTTATATCATTTTGATACATTTTCCGGAACTAACCTATTAACGAGATGCCGAAGTGCCAGCTCTCGTTTTCTCGCTGTTTTTGGTTCCAGAAATCCTACAAAGGAAATATTCTCGGAATTGGACGAAATCAACGCCCACGATCTTATATTTCACCGAAGCTTCCAGAGAGTCAGAGAGGGACCAGAGGGGAGCCCTGGGGGCCCCACCCCACATGGCGGCGCGGCCAAGGGGGGCGCCCCCTATGGTGTGGCTCCACCAGGACTCCCCCGAAGCTGCCCTTCTGCCTATATAAAGCCTCCGTCGTGAAAACCCTACACCAAGAAGCCACGATACGAGAAAAGTTCCAGAGCCGCCGTCATCGCGAAGCCAAGATTCGGGGGACAGAAGTCTCTGTTCCGGCACGCCGCCGGGACGGGGAATTGCCCCCGGAAGGCATCTCCATCGACACCACCGCCATCTTCATCGCTGCTGCTGCTTCCCATGATGAGGAGGGAGTAGTTCTCTCCCGAGGCTGAGGGCTCTACCGTAGCTATGTGGTTCATCTCTCTCTTTGTGATCTAGTTGAATATCATCTATGTGCTACTCTAGTGATGTTATTAAAGTACTCTATTCCTCCTCCATGATGTAATGTTGACAGTGTGTGCATCATGTAGTACTTGGCGTAGGTTATGATTGTAATCTCTTGTAGATTATGGAGTTAACTATTACTGTGATAGTATTGATGCGATCTATTCCCTCTTTCATAGCTATTGTTGACAGTGTGTATGCTATGTTAGTACTCGGTCTATATTGCAATGGTCTATTATGCACTCTAGAGGTTACTTAAATATGAACTCCGAATGTTGTGGAGCTTGTTTACTCCGGCTTGAGGGAGCTCTTGTAGCCCTACACAATGAATGGTGTTTGTTATCCAACAAGAGAGTGTAGAGTAGTTTCAGTTATGTGATCAATGTTGAGAGTGTCCACTAGTGGAAGTAGGATCCCTAGGCCTTATTTCCGAACATCGAATCTCCGTTTACTTACTGTTCTGCTGCATGTTTACTTGCTGCCATATTTATTTCAGATTGTTATTACCGCTCATATACATCAATATCACTTGCATTTTACTATCTCTTCGCCGAACTAGTGCACCTATACATCCGACAAGTGTATTAGGTGTGTTGGGGACACAAGAGACTTCTTGTATCGTAATTGCGGGGTTGCTTGAGAGGGATATCTTTGACCTCTACCTCCCTGAGTTCGATAAACCTTGGGTGATTCACTTAAGGGAAACTTGCTGCTGTTCTACAAACCTCTGCTCTTGGAGGCCCAACACTGTCTACAGGAATAGAAGCGTGCGTAGACATCAATCTCCGCGACGCGGGCGCGGCCTGACGCCGGGATGGGCGGCACCGGAACCCGATCTGGGCTCAGGTGCCAGCCGTGGGGGAGGTGCACGTCCCCCCACGGCATTGGGACGCCCGCGTCCCAGAACATCTACGCCACCGCTACGGTGATGTAGATCCGGTCGCATCTGGGCGTCGCCGGCGGCCCCATGGCGAACGTCGGCGGCGCGACTGGCCGGCTGCTGCCGGCCTCGTGGTCGTTGGCGGACGGCGCGAACTCACGCTTCGGGGCCATGGCGGCGCGGAAGCTTCGAGCTCGCGCGTGCAGCCGGAGTGGATAGTGGGGACTGGATAGGGACAGTCCCCTCCCCGACCCACATTTAATAGGACTGGGGCACCGACATGTGGGCCAGCCAGGCGGACCAGGCGGACACGCGAGGACGCCGCGTGCCATCCGCGACCACGCAAACCCGGCCCAGATTTGGGCCGGGTTTGCGTCATTCCGGACGCCGCGGCCATCCGCTTTTGCGGTGCGTCCCCGCGTTGGGCGCATTTTTGTCCGGCTCGACCCATCCGAACGCGCGGGCACGGGATAGGTCACCCCGTTGGTGTCGTCGTGGTGAACGAGCAGATGCCATAGGATGGCTTAAGTTGGGGCCGAATGGACGTATGAGGATTCGGGGGAGGGTTTGTGATCAGGTGTGATGAACTTCCGGATGGTTTCCTCAAGAACTTGGCCAGTGGCCGCAGGTTGAAGAAGAAAGACACAAGGAAGAACTCGCTCTAGATCATCATGTTCATTGATTTCCACATGGTTACAGGTTTCTCAGTACAAGCTATTCTGTGGTCTCGCGCCTGTAGGAGGCAGTACCCCCTCTCCTTATATAGGGGAGAGGGTGGCTTACACTGGAAGGAACCCTAATGGCATCTTTGACTAGACAAACTACTTTATAAAGCTACTTTAATCATAGATGACACCGGAGTCCTCTTTAATCATGGGTGCCGACGTCCTCCTAGCTTCTTTGACCGTCATCCTTCTCTTTATCGTCGGCCCTTGGTCTAAAGTTACTTTGCTTTGCTCATCTTTGTCTTCTAGCACCGGAGAGAATCTTTGACCCAGTCCCGCCGACAGCTCTCCTTTCCGTATCTTCTTTACCGGGTTCCGGCATACCCCTTGGGGATACCGGCCTAGCTTGCTTTCCCAAATTCCTACCAGGCTTCCGGCAAGAACATTAAACCGGTATCTCGATGGCTCAAACCATCCGGTTTGGCATGCCTTTGGCATACCGGGGGTCATCCCCCCAACAGTTGGAGATGTCCTAAGCTTTCAGTTACTGAAGAATAAAGATGCCAGGTTGCTATGGATGGAGTCCACTCAGTGGCCTTTTCCGAAGGATATCACAGTCACGACATATTCAGCAAAGCAATAGACAAACAGAAAACTATAGAGCTGCTTCAACTGTAAACAATGCAGCCGCGGCAGGCGATTTTTTTTTTAAATAATACGAATTAATTATTTAATTCCAAATCTATCACGCGTTTTCAAATATTTACAAAAGTGTGACCTGGTCGGACTACCGCAGGCCGATCGGACAGCAGTGGGCCAATCGGACGGTAGCAGGCTGATTGCAGGTGGACGCTGTACCCGCCCAGCCGACAGCACCCTGTCGGCCCGCTGCAGGCCGATCGGACGGCAGCATCCAAAGCTGTGCATGGCCGGACACGCGCGGGCATAGACCCTTTCCTTTCGACGCGCGGCGCAGTCCCACGCTCGCTGCCTTTCCACGCGCTGCCGCAGAGACACGGGCCGGCCTCCTTTTCTCTCTTCTTCCTCATCTCTTCTTCCCTTCTCTCTTCCCTGCACGCAAGAACAGCTCGAAACTTCACCATTTTTCGCAGATCCCTAGTGATTTAGCCATAAAACTTCACCATTTTGCTGCTATTAGTTGAGGGAAGCCCGATCTACAGATGGGTTAGGTTTTGGAGAAGATTGGTGGTGCTATTTAGCAGCAATGGTGATGAAGTGGTGGAGGTTGGTGGTGGTGTTAGGGGCTGAGCTGTCGCTGGTTCGTGCCGTGTGCCGAGCCAGCTGTGTGCCGCTCGTGCTAGTTGGAGAGGCTGCTCACGCTACAAGGGTAAACCCTAATCTTTGCATAGTAGTGTTAACTCGTGTAGGTTAATGTGGGGTGCTGTTGGTGTTAGTGTATTTATGTGTCGTGTAGTAGTTACGTTTGTTGACGCGGATGGAATTTTTTTTAGGTGAGCAAAGATGACAGATGTAGTGAAGATAGTATTTTACTATGATTTGGGTAGTGTCCGATCAAATGAGATGGGAGTTGATCTGAGTGAGTTCAAGTATGTAGAGATGACCTCATCCCGCCGACTGATCCAGCTGAGGCGCCACCAGCGTCTATGCACGATATGTACCGGACTCAGTCCACAGCCGGTAGTCGACAACATGCGGTACGTACAACTTTCTATTCCACCATCATACTTGTCGTTTTACAGGACGAAGTCGCTCGGTACACACGTCAAGTGTCCAGTGCGCCTCTTCTGCAGCGTGACCAATATGTGTCCTGGTTGGGGCGACTCGAGGACAAGCTACGGGGGATCTACTCGGCTATCACGTGCAGCCGTAGTTCCGACGTTGTTCAGCGCCACCTCCTTCCACCGCGACCCTCCACACAGCAGCAGTGAGTGCCACATCTCACACCGACCGCGACACCTCGTACCACCGCCTCCCGGGCCGGCAGAGGTTCGTCGTGGCAGCGAAGCACACTCCTTCCGTCGACGACTTTCGGCACCGAGCAAGACGGATCACGGCCTCGTCTCACGCCGATGGCGACACCCGCACCACCACCTCCCCGATCGTGCAGGAGGTTCGTCGTGGCAGCATCATCACACTCCTTCCTTCGACGACTTGCGCACTATCGCCAGCAAGATGCTTTCGACCGCTGGCAGCAAGCAGCAGGCCCCTTTCATGGGAGGAGCAGGATACACACAGTGGTATGTACTATTCTATATATTGTGTTTCATATAGACTATACTCCACTTAGTTTGACATCACTTATGTTTCGTGGCACAGATACACGCAGCGACACCGCGTCCAATCCTTCATGGGGAGCTAGTGATCAGGATCCCGAGCACATGGAGTATTACAACGACGCAGCCAGAACTATGCCTGTATGCGTACTCCTCCACCAGAGCCCACACAGGAGACACAGTACGACCCTGAGTCCGGGTCCTGGATCCCTGCTCGCATAACCAGGGCCCAGACAGGTTCGGTTGGACACCCCATGCTACGCCGCCCCCACGAAACCCCAGACGCCGTCCATAGTCTCAGACATTTATGTATCTATGTACCAGACATTTATGTATGCATCACCTATGTATCAGACTTTATGTATGAACTATGTATCAGTATGTTGTAGCGTTTAAAAATGGCGCCATAAGTGCCTTCAGCTATACCCTGCTAACCCTAAGCGTCATGCAAACGAAGCAAAATACATCCATGCAAATAATCGGGTATTAGTAGGCCAGTTGGTTTGTAGCAGGCCAATTGGTCTCTAGCTGTCCAGTTGGTCAGCTATCGACCAAACCCAGTCGGTTTGCTGCTGTCCGATCGGCCTGCTGCAGGCCGACCGAGTCACACTATTTGAATCTTTTGAAAACGCGTCCCAGAATTAAATAATTAATTCGTATTATTTAAATAAAAAATCGCGCCCTGGCAGAGTGTCGCCCTCGTACTGCGCTGGCAGAAATGGGGACATACATACCTGTGAGCTGCATCCATCAACACAGGGGCAACCAGAGGGAAACCATTACAAGTACCAACCAGTTATCATGCTTCAACTCAGGAAAGATCCGCGTCATCTTAACATCGGTTCATGATACTTGATTATTGATGTGAAATTCTGAAAATATAACAAGTACCAATCTCACAATACCCAAACAGTTTCAAGTTCAGCGGACACCCACTCACCGCTGCATCAGCACATGATGCATCATCTGTCTCAAACTAAGTAATTATTAAAAAAAACTATAGGTTCAACAGAATGCAGGTAGTGTTATCTGTCATAGGCGGAACACTGAAGTTTTCATTTTCTTTGGGGTTTGCGATAAACCTAAGACAAGCTTCCTTTCTCCAAGATGTTGGATGGCCGATCAAGGAAACCTCAGGTGCCTCGCTGCGGGCCTGCAAACCAGGACCTGGGTGCCAAGGACTACTCCATAGGAACATAACCAGTTGGGGTCTGAGGTGTTTCAGCTTGTTCAGGTGCTGGGTTGCCCTTGTGAGTTTCTGGTGTTTTGTCTCTGTTCTCCGAAACAGGATCGCTTCCCTTGCTCCTATCATCAACACGTCCTTCTGGAACACTTTGTTTCTTAGATGTTCCCTCTTCGACTTCGGTTTTAGGGAATTTAAGATGGCCCCTCGTTGCACTTCTGAGACCTTTCACCATCTTATGATCCCTGCAACGATATCAGCAGTTACCACAAATGCTGGAAATGAAAGATACGGGGAACATAAAAGAACTATATGATCACGAAGTGGGCGAAAGGCAAAAGCTTACTTGCAGTAGAACAACATCCGGCCACCAGTCGTCGTCCATTTCCTGGAGGCAATACCACTACAACGCAAGCACAACGTGTCAACGCAAGCCAATACTATAAGGAAGTGGTCAGTAACACAATGCGGTATCCAGCACGTAAACCGCACCTTGGCAAGCACTTCCGGTGGTATGCTTTGGAACAGCGCCTGCATTGTACCAAATTCATTTTCCTCGCTTTTCTACCTCTTCTTTGTGTTCTTCTTTCATTACACTCTGGTGTTGCTTGTTTCCCTGCTACTTCCCTTCCCTCGTTCTTGCATGACCAACATTCATGCAGAGGGCATTCAAAGTCTTCAGGTCTTTTATTGTAGTCCCCTTCCATACATTCAGGGTGGTAAAAGCGCTTACAACCCTTCTTATTGCATTGAAACACCTGGCAGAAATATGTAAAACAAGGAGAGGCACAACTAAATGAATCTGGTTTATCTTTGATGAGCAAATTGCATAGCCAAAAGTTTTGGAATACTTTGGAGCCTCTATGACTATACATATGACTATACTGTCCTGATAATTTACGCCCTTGCTTCCTATGACTACACTGTCCTGATAATTTATATTTAAACAATGTTGCTGGTCTATTCTCATCATCTCAATTAAAGAAGGAAATTCAGAAATGAGTAAAATATTCATCATAAACTAGAAGATGATGTATCCTATGAAATTAAAAATACAAGTTTACATACCTCAACAAATTTAAAATCTGATGATGTGTCGGATGAACCCAAACCTCCGCAAACGACGCATTGGTGCTTCTTATACTCACAATTCTTGCACAGAAACTTGGATAGTTCCAACATAATTAAGTGTACGAAAAGTTAGATGGTGGTACTGAACATATCAAAAAGAGAATAACACTGAATAGGTAGGTAATGTATTACCACGGATGTTTCAACTTGTTCTTTACTCAGACCAAGAGTTTCACATTTAGAATGCACACCATCAGGTTTGGCTGGGTGAAACAACCTTCCACATTCACCTTCACACCTACAATAAGAATATGTGTTGTTGCTTTTCCAGGTCAGCAAGATTAAGAATTATACTAGAAACGAAGTATAGTGCATATACTCCCAAAAAAAGTATACATACATAAGGGCCTTTCTCAAAAAATGGAACAGGAAAATCCCTTCAATCCAGAGGAGCTGGCATGGTCCTCAACATAAGACTGCAATGTTTTGGCAATTTTCAGTCAGGGATCACGCCAGCTCCCCTTGATACAGAACTTCAATTGATAACAAGAGCAGATTGTAGGAGGGGAAGACGAAGTACAGCCTAGTTCAGAGAGTAATGATTCAATCCAGGTTGATTCAGCAGCAGCTAGAGAAATACTCCGATATTGACTTGATTCTCCGCTACCCACCAAGGTAGAAGACTGCTTGATCCGCAAAAGAAGTATGCTTTATTTGCTTATAGATAAAAAAAATACGCTTTTTCAGGGAAAAGATAGACAGTCTATCATATGGAATAGGGCATTCAACAATTTTTTTTAGTGTTCATGCAATGCAAGATGAACAAACGCTTATGCAATGCAAGCTAGATGAGTTATGCAATCAGGTTACTCAAATAGATATACAGAATGTTAAATAGCAAGCTTGAGCAGTGATGGCAACTTTGAATATGGAGGAAATATTACATATGAGCAAAATGCTCGATTTAGAATAAATGCATTCAACATTAACTTTTTGTACAAAAAAGACAAAAAAAATACATATGTTTCAACCAATATGTGTAATTATATGTAGACTAGTGGTAAAACTCTCCAACAATTCCCAGATTAACCTAAGAACAAAATATATTACCCCGCATAAAAAAATCCTAGACAAATGAGTAGTAGACCTACCATATCAAGGAGCCACCATCATCACAAAATGCACAAACATAATCATCCTGCACAAGCATGCCATTTTTGTCAGACATATTGAAACAAGATGGACTGTGGTGTCACAAGTGAGAAACAAAACTCAAACCTAAGCGTTGAACTTTTACAAAAATATACCTTGACGAAAAGTTGATGTACCTTAAGTGCAAAAAAAAAGTACCTCGAATCATATGGGTTTATATATCAGAGGCGTGGTTTATATGTTGATGTTTCTCCACTTAAATTACCAAACACGAGACTATCCCAATAATTGCAGACATACATAGATGATCATGGTCCACTTATGTTAGGTGTCAATCGGACTGGGGTCACAAACTGTCTAGTTGACACCAGTCGAAGCAGCATGTGTGTAGTCAAACAGTATGATAGTTCAGAGACCTGGGATGACTCCCGTAATGTATTACATGGACCAAAAGGTTCATGTTCATAAATATTGGACCTAGGTGGAAGAACCATAATTATCTAGAGATCATAACATTAGCATGTACCCAATAAATTCATAATTCCACAATGTGAAAGAGCTATTTGCAAAAGGACATGTTTTTACCACAAAACCCATCCTCACTCTATAATCCTCCTCAAGGGCTGCTTCGACAGTGAAATTACGCAATACATCCTTAGGGCCTGTTTGGAACAAAGCGATAAAAAGACAAGAGTAAGATTGGAGTTTATGTGCAAACAGTAGGAAAACAAAAAAATGTACGTTTGAATTCATGGTACAGGAAATAGGAAAACACAATAAAGGATTCACTGTTAGGACTTTCCACTTAATTTCCACCATCCACTATCTGTTTTCTCTCAAAGAAACCGCATTCACCCGTTTTTTTAATGAATAGATCCTTTACTGTATCAACTCAGCAAAACAAAGCAAAGTCATTTGCCTACATATAACTCTCATCTCCAATAAGATAGGCACCAATGAATGGGATCTTGGCGATCATTTCCTCCCCCCTCGTTTTGGCTACTACTTTACCTTTTTTCTCAACAAGCCAGGCAATGGTCAGAGTAATGTTGGCAATTGCAATAGTTGTTTGACCAACAACTCACGATGGCAAGGATATTGGCAAGATGTCCCCGGGCATCCAAAAAAATAAGCTTGAGAAGTCCAAGAACATGGAAGAAAATTAGTGCAATGTTCATTTTTACTATCCTAAAATGAACGTTGGGTTAAGTAATACTTCCATATGTTCAAATGAATGTTATAATAAATGTTCTTTCGATATGTTATTTCTTACTTCATCCATTCCTTAATATAAGCTTTATAGTTTTTGGCACGGAAATTAAAGAGCGCACATTGAGAAAAAATTGCATTAGTCTTCGGCGATATTACCACTGAACAATTGACGTGAGAAAATAGAGGAATTTGCATAAGATAAGAAAACATAAACTAATCTCTTAAAATAATTATCGAGACAAGTGGTGCAACACAATACACCTTATATTCTGGATTTTTTCTCAAAAAACTATATGACTTATATCTAGGAACGGAGGAAGTACAATACAACAATGGTACATTAATTTATATAGGCATCGGAAAAGTTGTAGTTGTAAGCTACATAGAATGAACAAATAACAACGACGACCCATGCTTCTTTGACAGTTTGTTTGGTTGGTGTGTGTGCTTATATCTATGTGTCCAACTCAATTGCTATCTGGCTTAGCTTGTCAGCTGTTGACCGTTTGTGAACTTATGTGGGTTTGTTCCCATATCGTGTGTTGGTTTATAACAATACAAGGGCTTTATTAATTTAAAGTTGGGCATGTTAATATCGTTTACAAAATGAAGATTTTTTATCTCAAGCAAGTTGGGGTAGACTAGAGATGAAACCCAAAAAGAAATTGTAGCAACCAAAGATTAAAAATAAATAAATAAAGTACCTGAAAAGTAAATTAAGGTCCATCACATGGATTGTTGATTTTCATGTAGTCCTATCAAGTGCGAGACTATAGGTACATTCTAATCCTTTGGTTCTCTTTTATTCCAAATCCTCCCGTGTCAACTTTGGTCGTCGCTTGTTCCTCTTAATATTTTTGTTACTCTTTAGAATCCCACAGTTCATTGGTGCGGTTGGCTGTGCCCAAACAACCTTAGTCGATGTTGGACAAGTTTCTCTTCCGTCGTTGTCACCCCTACCCTGTCATGTATTATCTTGGTTCTTTCTTGTTTGTCCACACATTCATCTTAGCATGCACATATCTCCGACACTCTTTGTTGGATGTGTTGTCTTTTATTGGCCAAAATTATGCTCCATATAGCATCGCATGTCTAGTTACCTTTTAGATTTTGAGGGACCTTCTTGCCACAAAGGAGGTTAGATGCTTGCCACCACTTCCATCCTTCTTTGACTTTGTGGCTAACATCCTCGTCGATACCAACATGGTCTGAAACATTGATTCCAAGTATCGAAAGGTGTTCTCTTAGGACATATTTGTCCTTCTAGACTATCCTCTCCCTCCTCATCCCCAACACTACTAAAGTCGCACTTCATATACCCGATCTTGGTTCTACTAAGTTTAAACCCCTAGATTTTAAAAATATGTTTCCTAGTGACCCCAACCCTACTTTCATCTACTAGCACGTCAACATCACCAAAGAGAATACACCAACTAATATCTCCTTCTATATCCTTTGTGACCTTGTCAATCATTAAGGCAAAAATGTATGGGCTCAAGGCTGAAAAATTACTCAACAAAATTACCTTGTATGGCAAGACGTGACAAAGTATGTATAGACCTTGAATGGAAACAATTAAGTGGGTGCATGCTCACGCTATAAACTATTAAATTCATAATAATTAATATGAAAGAGTTATTTACGAAACCATATGCTTTTACCACAACACTATCCTCAAGCTATAATTCATAATGGGAAAGAGCTACTTACAAACCAATGTCTGGACCACCTTATTGCCAACTGCATTCTTTGGAAGTTCCAAATCCCCCTCTGACCGTGTTGCCTCTACATTGTGGCTCGCCTTTGCGACATTCATTTCTGCCTCCATGGGAGATATCGCTTGACAAAGGCGGCAAGTCAGGATGAGGAGGGAGGGAGAGAAAGCAGAGATGGAGGGGAGGAAGGGAGGGAGAGGAGGGGCGCACGAGGTACCGAGAGATAAAAGGGAGAGAGGACGAGGGCTCAAATCGAGGTACCAATGAAGAGAGAAAGGAGGAATATCACGGCAAGGAAGGGGATCGCGGTGGCATGATTGGAAGGGAGGGAGAGGAGGGGCACACGAGAGGAAGGGGGAGGAAGGGGAGAGAGGACAAGGGCGAGGGATCGAATAGAGGAAGAGAGAAAGGAGGAAGATCACGGCAAGGAAGGGGATGGCGGCGGCAAGAAAGAACACAGACAACTAGAAGGGAAGGGAAAGGAATATGGTGAAGGAATGGAACCCTAGGTTCGCTCCCATGGGCCAAATGGGCCGATTGGCTTGTTAGTTCCCTTACTCTTTTCACAACTTCCTTTTTTTCATAGTTGCGTAATTTCGCCTTCACCTGTCAAAAATATTGTTACCACCTCATTTTTAGAAAGATTTACCCGATTAATTAGGAAAAACAAGGCGAAAAGCTGAACAACAGGTTCAGAAGTCGGGCCTCAAGAACTTATGCTCTATCGAGCTAAAGCAGCAAAGGCGACCCAAACCAAACATGCACCTATCGAGACCGCATGATGTCGACCAAACCATAATCTTCATCACCATGGCGCCAACAACCCGACTCCGAATCACCTTTAGCCTCCAAAGCATCGAACCACGCAATGGCGACAACAAGCCCAAGACCACAGCGGTACCAAAGCCAATGACCGCAAAGACAACTAGAAAACTCCGATTTTGGCGAGAATCGAAGCTTGTGAGCCATGCCGACAAGCTTACTCGTCTCTCGTAACAAAATGCTCAATGCCTGCAACGTCCATTGAAACCATCCGCCAGTCCACCAACTAAGTCGGCAAGCATCCAACTGTCTACCACCTTATCACAGGCAAGAGGCTCTACAATGTTGCCTCAGAGGAAGATATATGATGCCAAAGCATAGCCAATGCTTGATCTGGGAGGGAATATATGAGGTTTCTTTCCAGCCTCTAGAGGAGAGAGGGGTGCATCCCCATAATGGCGCGTCCAAGGATGTGGGTGGTGTTCGTGGACATAGACATAGCCAGTTCCGGGCAAAAACATGAACTAAGCATTTACTCAGACCAAGATGGCATGCTAAGGGTAATTGTGATCATTTGCAGTCCACTAGTACATGGCGTCATGAGGGCCTTTCGACTCGAACCAGGCCCTCATGATGCCATACTTCAGCGACTGACAATATCTGGTTGACTTTCATCGACCCATATCCCACTCACTTTAATCCAAATAAGTTGATTCTTTTTGCAAAATTCAAGTTTTGAAAAAAGTTTATCAAGTGGTGTATAATTCTTAATGTTTGGAAAAGGCAAAAATGGACATTATTACTGTTGTATGAATGGATAAACTCTATCAGGAGGCCATACTTAGCCTTGCATAGCGATCAGCAAGGTCCAAGCCTCAAGACAGGGTCAACAAGTCAAAGATGAATGCCCAGAGGAAAGAAGTCCAAAAGGATGGAAGGACAGGTGCGCTGTCCACCATGGACCATGCACTACCTCCTCATCGCTAGTTCACCATGGACTAGTGGACTGGAAATGATCACAACTACCCTCCCACATGAGAGATCGATGGGAGGGTAGCCTTGGTCATTTGCTGATGAGTACATCCCTACCAAACCACTACCTCCGTCATTACAAGATGAAGACAATGCTGTTGTGAAGCTCAAGTCCAATCAAGTCAGGATTGGACCCATCACAAGGGCTCGTGCGAAGCTACTTAAGGAGAAGGTGAATTCACTCCTAAATGGTACTTTGATCGATGAGAACTTTATACTGCCTAAGTCCTTTTACTTATGTATGATCAGGTACGAAGATGGAGCAAGCATCGCACGAGGAGAAGAGGAGGAGCTGGACATGAAGCTGGACATGAAGATATCCCATGGACGCGCGAGGGAGGAGAGGGAGGCATGCGCGAAGGAGGGAAAAGAAGTCCAGGCTGGTGCCCCGCCCGGCCGAACTGGCCCCTACGCCGGATGAGCCCAGCGCCGGCCGGGTCCTGCACCGGTGCCAACCGGGAACAGTCCAGGAACCCTAGTGACCCCGTACGGTTCCAGCCCGATCCCTGGCCCGGTCCAAACTGGCTCGTCCGGCTCCTGGCCCGGTCGACCAGCCCCCAGGCTGGCCGTGTCCGAGTCAGTCTCGACCAGATCCCGATCTGGGTCGGTTATTATTGTTGTTTTTTTGAATTCTGGGCGTCCTGAACCCTTATATAAGTGCCCAGGACGCCCCCATAATAGTTTTAGACCACGTTTAAGATAAACCCTAGTTCATAGTTGATTGCTTGGAAACTCTCTCGAATCTATACACCAATTCGCATCGATCTGGTGTTTTGCTACTGAAAGTTTGTGTGATATGTTGTTCCATTGGGAATTAGACGGTTGCAATTTACCGCTTCGTGGTCGGCGGCTATGTGTGCAAGTGCGTGGAGTTGCGAATATCTTGCAGAGTTGAGAGATGTTGCATTGGTGACAAGAATCAATCGAGAGACTTCGCCGGCGTCATATAAGTTATCTCCACCTCCTCATCGTGTTATCTCCGCTGTGTTCATCGTGTGTTCTTCCCCCGAAGAGACTAGTTTTACCACTCGACAGGCTGCTCATTAGGGTTTTGGTGCTTTGCAATATCCGTTGGCCGTGTTACAAAGGAGTAGAGTCATAAAATCAAAAAAAAATTAAAAAGAAACAGAAAGAGATATCTTGTGCTGCGTGTGAAAAATCAAAAGTGAAAAAGAAATAAAAAGTGAAAGTGATAGTAAGATCAAGTGAAGGCCTAGTTTAGTTTTCTGCAACTGTAGTTGAGATATCTTATGCCTGTTTCGTTGAGCTTTGCTAGCTCTCGAGTGCATTGCAACCTTTTCATCCATATAGTTGCATTGTCACATTTATCGCCTTGTGTGAGTATCATTGGTTGTTCTACGGTCAGCGCTAGAGCTTGTTATTGGTGCAAATAGGTTGCCCACCTACAGCCCCACATATATCCTACTTTCTCGTGTGATTGTTCTTATACCCTTGATATTCGCTTCGCTACATCCGTGCACTAGTTTGTCAATCCAAGTTGGTAAGCAATACTAATTCACTTTGGAGCGTTAAGATTTACCTTTCTTATCAGTTTTGAGTGAGTTGTGAGAGTACCACCAAAGATATTTGTTTTAGTGCACTGACCTACTAACCATGTCTTCTAGTGATGCTAAAATTGTTGACCAGAAAAAGAAGAATGGAGCTGATATTGTTTCTTGGAGGGAGTATGAAGCTCTTTGCAATGAGATGCGACGTGAATTCCGCGAACAGGGCGAAGGACTTAATGATGACGCTCAGAAGGTCACCAAGAAGATTGACACTACTAATGAGACCGTCAATACAATTCAAGAACAGATGAGGACAGTAATCATGGTAACATGGATGACAAAACCGCTGTTGATGAGCGTGATATGGGTCGTGGTGTTGGACATGGTGCCCGTGGTCGTGGTTTTGCCGCTATTGGAGCCCGTCGTGTTCCTCCACAACCACAAGACGATGGTTTGGGTAAGCCAAAATTCTCAATCCCCAAATTTGAAGGAGGTCCTGATGTTGAAGAATACCTCACATGGGAGCTAAAAATTGAGAAGTTGTGGCGCCTACATGACTATACTGAAGACATGAAGGTCAAGCTTGCTTCCTCAGAATTTGATGGCTATGCATTACGTTGGTGGGATGGAGTTACACGTGCTCGTCAAGAAGATGGAGAATTCCCTGTTATTATATGGCACCAGATGAAGGCAATCATGCAAGCTTGTTTTGTTCCCACTAATTATTTGCGGTCTATATATGATAAGTTGACCCTCTTGAGACAAGGTACTTTGGCGGTTGATGCTTATTTCATGGAGATGGAGATGCTCATGCATCGTGTGGCTGTGTTCGTGAATCACTTGAGATGACAATGCATCGTTTTCTACATGGTTTGAAGTATAATATCAAATGCATTGTTCGTCGTCACCGTTACACTACTATGAATGAGCTGCTACACCATTCAAGAGAAGCTGAATCACAATTGGCTGAAGAGCGCAGATGAAGGGACGTGCTACTGGTGTTGGGCTTTACACACCTAGGGCGCCATCCTCGCGCCCCGCAACGTTTCCTACTTCATCTAGCAAGCCGGTCTCCAATGTGTCCAACACAAAGAAGACCGAACCTGCTGCAAGTGGAAGTGTGAAAGAACATCTCTCGGTTTATGTTTTGAATGTTTGATGTCAATATATGTGATACTCTAATGTTTGATGAGATGGTGCAGATAATATATATGTATGTATATGTGGTTGTTTTAGTGTGGAAAAACAAGACAAAAGGAAGCAGGAAAATATTCACCAGGCCGGATTTTCCGGGCCGGATATTTGCAAAATATCCGGCCCCTGAAATTTGGCTAAGGACTTTCGACGATGTCGCGCAGTAACCTTCTGGACAGGGGCCAGACTTTTGCCCAGAATTTCCCAGAGGCCGGATTTTCCGGGGCGGGGGGGGCGTATTATCTGGCCCTCACTTACACCAGATTATCCGGCCCTAGAATTCCCCCAACGGCTGGATTTTGGAAGGGGGTATAATACCCCCTTCTTCCTCCTCCCCAAGCTGCTCATTTCATTGCCAAGTTCATCACCATTAGAGCCACCTCAAGAAACACAAGAATCACAAGATCTCCTCCTCCACCCAACCAAAGCTCTTGATCTTTGGATATTCGAAGGAGAAGACCCCGATCTACATCTTCACCGAAGCGATTTGCTTTTCCCCCTCATATGCTTGAGGGCCCCTTTGCTAGTGTTCCTCTTTTGAGAAACCCTAGTTGTTTGTAGTTGATATTGTTCTTGTTGTTGTTGTCACAGATTTGGGAGCCTCCAATATGGCTGTGGATGTGTGCCCCAAGAACCTTGTAAAGGCCCGGTTTCTGCCTCGAGGAAATCCCTTAGTGGAAGTGGGCTAGGCCTTCATGGCGGTGCTCACAGGAGACCTGAGTGAAGCCTTCGTGGCGTTGGTCTGGCTTTCGTAGCGACCACACTCCTCCGAACTTAGACGTACCTTCTTGCAAAGGAAGGGAACTACGGGAATCAACTCCGTGTCTCCGCGTGCTCCACTCTAGGTTACCTCTATCCTATTATCTCCCTATATATTGCGTAGCTATATCTTGCTTAGTAGTTGGCCTTGTCATATAGGTAAATTCACATAGTTGCATATCTAGAGAATTTACCTTTGTGTCAAGCCTAAATTGAAAAAGAACTAAAAATTGGTTAGCACCTAGTCACCCCCTCTCTAGGTGCGGCATACGATCCTTTCAATTGGTATCAGAGCCTCGGCTCTTATTTCGGGCTTAACCGCCTAAGAGTATGCCGAAAAATGAGGGTACGGAAGGGGCTGCGAAGCCGGTCTCCATGGAAGATCTCAAGTCGATGGAAACATCTTTGAGGTCCGCCATGGAAGCTCAAATGGAAAGCATGATGAAAATGATTTCCGACCGTTTGCCTCCAGCTCCCTCCGTCATCCCCGTCATAGAGGAAAGGGACAAGAGTGCATTAGAAAAGGGAGATGCTTTGGTCTCACCCTCCTCTAGCCCACTCTTGGATGATGATAATTTAGACAAGAATAAAGCCCCCAATGCTTATCCTAGAGCATCTAGTGCGGATGTGAGCTATAATAATGTGGCCCCACCTTTCCGCTCACCCGACATCCCGGTTCCCCATCCTCATATAAACACTAGGGGTGATGCACCCAAATTTAATGATAAAGATTTTAGTACATGGCAATTTGAGTTTCGCTCTTATGTGTGCAGTGCCTCCAATGAACTTTGGAGAATCATCTTGGAAGGTTACAAGGCTTACAACCCCGAAAGGTTGACTAGAAGAGAAGAGGTTGATAACCAACTCAACTCGATTGCCTTGCACATGATTCAAACTAGTGTGGGGACAAAAGACTTGGCCCTTGTTCAGAGTTTCACAACCGCCAAGGAAGCATGGGAGGGTTTGGCCATAAGCTTCATGGGAAGTGAAAGCATGAAGAGGAACAAGTATAGTGCTCTTCGGAATCAAGCGGAAGGATTCATGAGGTTGCCGGATGAAGATCATCAAGTGATGTATAGAAGGCTCATCTCCGTTGCTGATGCATTTCGGAATGTGGGTGCCCAACATATATATTGATGATTTGTGGATTAAGGACAAGTACATCGATTGCATGATGCCTTTTGAACCTGTTGATGTCAAGAGTCTCCTTGGAAGAGAAATCTACCCCTCTCTAACCTCTCAACAAGTTGTGCACGAGTTGCAAGCTCTCAAGGTGGTCGAACAAAACTCCCATGATTCTCGCAATCGTGCCATTGGAATGTCTAGAGGTACAAACCTTGCCTTGACGGTCAATACCGTGGAAGAGTTGAACACTCAAGAATGATATAGGGCATCTTGGAGTATGTCCTATCCGAATGATGTGGAATACCACTACAATGACCACATGGCATTCCATGAAAAAACCTTTTGGGTGGATCCATCCAAGGCCAAGGAAGACAACATCAAGAGAAACAACTCAAGTGGGTTCAAGAGTTTGGGCCCAAAAACAAGATCGTGCTACAATTGTGGTGACAAGAACCATTTCATCGCCCAATGCCCCTATGAGCATAGGGAAACTCGCGGTGGAAGGCTCATTCCCAAGGACAAGAGCAAAGATTCAAAGGCTCCCAACAAGAAATTCTACAATAATAGTAAGAAGGACAAGAGGCATTCAAGGATTGTGCTAATGACTAAGGAAGAGTATTCTTCCGATGAAGTTGAGAGTGGTAGTGATGAAGAAGAAATCTCAAAGGAAGTGGCCGCCATTGCCACCACCAATATTCCCTCTTCATCTCTCTTTGAATCCCCCAATGAGAACCCTCACATCAAGAATGCACATTGCTTCATGGCAAGGTCCTCCTTGGACACATCTACTGTGTTATCAACTCAATAAGAATATACCTTCGGAGATGATGATGTTGATGATGAAGAAGATGAAACTTCAAATGGATTGGTTGCTCTTGCTTCCCTCTCCACCAACTCTTCATCACCAATTGAATTCCCCAATGAAGACATTCACATGGAGGAAGAAAGTTGCCTCATGGCTAAATCTTCCGAGGTATCATCCCCTAACCCCTCTATGCCTAACATATCAAATGATCTAGGGATTGATCATGCTAGCTTAAAAGTGAAACAAGAAATGCTTGATTTTGATGAGTTCATTCTTAACTTGAAAGGTGACACTAAAAAGCATGTTTCAAATCTCATGGTTCGACTAGCACAACTAGATGATACCCTTGATAAAAAATGTCAAATAGAGAGAGAGGACTCTCTTGAAATACACGCTCTTAAAAATGCCCTTGAGGAAGGACAAGAAACTATAGCTTCTCTTGAAGAGAGGCTAGAAATTCTTGAAGAGCCTCAAGATGAAATTAATAAGCTTACTAAAGATAGAGATCTTGCTAGGGCTAAGGTAAAAGTGCTTAAAAAGGAAAAATCCAAATTTGGTGTTGATCATGAGAAACTTGTGAAGGATCTAAATGAACTAGACAAAGCTAACAAAGCTTTGAAGAGTGAATACTCTCTCCTCTCCAAGTATAATGAGCAACTTCAAATTAGGCTTGCTTCATATGATGTGCCTAGCTCCTCTACCTCTTCTTGTGATCATGCAAACCTTGTTGAGGAAAATGCTAGGTTGAAGGATGAACTTGCTAAGGCCTCCTCTCCCCAAAGTAAGTTGTCTTTGGATGATCTCTTGAGTAAGCAAAGATCAAACAATGGTAAGGGGGGCATTGGTTTTAATGCCAATGCAAAGAAGGCAAACAAGAAGAAGGCCAAGCCCGCACAAGAAAAGAAGAAAGCTATCACTAATGGTGAAGCCCCTAAGGCCAAAACCATTAATGATGATGATGATGCGGGAATGGCTAACCCTCACTATGTTTTATTTAAAGATTATTATGGTGATGTCTATGCAAAATATGTTGGCCCATATGATCGTTATGTTGCTTGGTCTATTTGGGTCCCAAAGACCCTTGTTGCTAACAAAAGAGGACCCATTGAAAAACGGGTACCTAAATCCAAGAATTGATCTCATGTAGGACTATGCCGCCGGAGGGTCAAAATGGGTGCTTGATAGTGGATGCACAAGTCATATGACCAGCGTAAAGAATCTCGTCAAGGAGTTGAGGCCCAACATAAATAATATCACCGTCTCCTTTGGCGATAATTCTACATCCGAGGTATTGGGTTTTGGCAAGGTTGTGGTTGCACACAACATTACTATTCTGGATGTCATGCTTGTCAAAACCCTTGGTTACAATTTATTATCCGTTTCCGCCCTTGGCAAGATGGGTTTCACCGTCTTTATTGATAATGATATTGTGGTCCTCTTGTGGAGCAAGACTCTAAAAGTCGCTTTCGTTGGGTATCGCGAACACAACTTGTATGTGGTGGACTTCTCGGGGGCCACCACCTCAAGTGCGATGTGCCTATTCGGAAAGGCGGATGTGGGTTGGTTGTGGCATCGCCGCTTGGCCCATGTAAACATGAGAACTTTGCAAAGTCTTCACAAGGGGAACCATATTGTGGGACTAATGGAAAATGTTTCTTTTGCCAAAGATCATGTTTGTAGGGCTTGTGTTGAAGGCAAAATGCATGATTCTCCGCACCCAAGCAAGACTATCATCTCATCCAATAGGATCTTGGAGCTCCTTCATGTGGATCTCTTTGGTCCTACCACTCATGCAAGTCATGGTGCGAAGAAATATTGCTTGGTGATTGTTGATGACTATTCAAGATACACTTGGGTCTACTTTCTCAAGAAGAAAGATGAGACTCAACAAATCTTCATTGACTTTGCTACCGAGGTGCAACGTCAACACAACCTCCTTATAATGGCAATAAGAAGTGACAACGGCTCCGAGTTCAAGAACTACACACTCAATTATTTTCTTAGTGATGAGGGGATAGGACATCAATATTCCGCTGCATACACGCCTCAACAAAATGGTGTTGCGCAGAGGAAGAACCAGACTCTTATGGATATGGCAAGATCTATGATCGCGGAATACAAATCCCGCTATAACTTTTGGGCCGAAGCCATTTCCACCGCTTGCCACTCTTCTAACTGGCTCTATCTCCGTAAGGGCTTGAACAAGGCTCCATATGAAATACTCACCGGCAACAAGCCTAATATCTCATACTTCAAGGTGTTCGGGTGCAAGTGCTTCTATAAAATCAAAGGAGTTCGTTTATCTAAATTTGCTCCTAAAGCTTTGGAGGGTATATTTGTTGGTTACGATGTCGAATCTCACACTTATAGAGTCTTTGATATATCTTCCAAGATTATCATCGAATCTTGTAGTGTGAAGTTCGAGGAAAATGATGGCTCCCAAGTGGGGCAAGTTGATGTTTGTGCAGGTGATGAAATACCTCAAGATGCCATAGTAAGAATGGGTGTGGGATTTTTCCGCCCCATTGAGGGACACGGTGTGGCGTCTCGGGAAGGACTATGCTCTACCACGGTGGAGCCCTCATCTTCTCAACATCAACAAACTCCTTCTCTTGAAGCTAATGATGCACCAACCCAAGAACAAGAAGAAAACCCTCCCTCTCATGTACAAGATCAAGGACAAGATCAATCAAGGATTCATGATGGCTCCGATGAGTATCCATTCGATATTTGCTCTTCACCGAATAATGTCCAAGATCAAGCACATGAGGTTGAGCATTCTCAAGAAATTGAGGAAGCTCGAATTGAAGGTCAAGACGGGGACCCAAATGATCAAGTTGATCAAGTGATACCTCCAAGGCCAAGAAGAACCAAGGAGGAAATCGAGGCCCGTCGTCTAAATATCATTGATTCAAGGAGTATAGCTTGACCATCTTGCAAACACACCTTATTCTCAAAACTTTATTTGGTTTAGATGTGGGCATGAAAATAAGGGGAGTGCGGTTTAAACTATTGAGCTATCCCCCCCCCCCCATAATGCCAATAGTAAGAAATCATTCTCTTTATATCATACATATTGATATGTGAGCTTCAATGACGAGTATTGGTTTTGGGCCCAAGATATATCTTCGCGGTGCCAAACCATAACACTCCTACATGGTGGCCTAGGCCACCACACTCTTCTTTGTGAAGAATTGGGGTTATTTGGATCTTAACTGGATTTTATTTGACATCTACTTGTTCTTATGGGAAATTACTCTAGTTTGGCCTTTATGTGCTCTTATCTTGCAAACTTGAGTGATCATGTACCATTAACAGTTCAAACTTCTAAACCAAAGCCTACACTCATCTATAAGCCATTTCCATCTTGCTACTATGTCATGTTTTGGTAAAAACTTGGAGTTTGAGTGGTTTCGGTCGGATGATCTCGGTTGTCTCATCTTATTGATCAATTTGCATCTTATATGTGACGTGATATCTTATTGCATCACATATGGGTATAGGCAAATAACCAACAAAAGATAGGCATGATTTCCGGTGTTCTGGAATTTTCCAGAAAATCGGATAATCCGGCCCCTGGACACCCCGAAAAATCCGGCCCGGCCGGATTATCCGCCCTAACTTAGGGCCGGAATATCCGGCCTAGGCAGGGTGCGAGGAATTTGAGGAGAGGCCGCGGGGGTGAACGGTTTCACAACCAGTCCCCACGCGCCTCTCTCTCTCCCCCCAAACTCGCCGGAGCTTCTCCTCCTCGCCGCAGCCGCCCCGTCCACCCCTTCTCGGAGTTCTTGGGTGGATCGGGTGCTCCTCCCTCCTAGCTTTCATCCCCTCCAAGCGGCTCCTCCAATGGAAGAGGGTATGGCTCACAATCCCTAACCCTAGGTGTTGTGATTTATATGTGCTATTTTCTTGATGGGGATGTTGTCTAGTTGTTCCAAATCATGTGTAGTGTACTTCATTTGCATGGTATGAGGCCGATCTGGTACTAGACATGGATTTGCTCAAGTTTTCTGCAGATTCGCAGGCCCGGATTATCCGGCCGCCTCGCTGGCCGGATTATCCGGCCTGGCCGGATTATCCGCCCCACCAGGGACCCCAGATTATCCGGCCTGGGAAGTGTTTTGCTGCTGCTGTTTCTTTTGATCTACCTTGTTTAAACCATTATTGACTACTAGTATGCATATAAAGTATACTACTGTATCAATACATAACTTATGAGCATTCTTTTCTCTATGCTATCCATCTTTGTCTATCACAGTTAGTGGTACTCGGAGGCGCTCTCGGACTCAAAGGTCGAGTGATGAGTTTGCACAGAACGCTCCTAGGAAGTCCGCCACTCTGAGGCGGAAAGGCAAGGAAACAAGGGAGAAATACAAGACTATGGATATTATCTCATATGCTGCTATCAGACAGAAGAACTGGTATGATGATGTTGAGAGGGAAATTGATATTGAGGATCAGCGCTTCTGGTGCATGGAGCAGAGTTACATTTTCAAGGACATCTATGAACCTATGAAGAAGGTGAGACCTATGCAAGCCATTGATGTGGAACTTCTCTCTCAGAATGATCATTTTGAGGATATTATTTGGGTTACCGGAAGGATGGGGTTGCAGAAGCTTATGAAGGTCCAGTGCGACTACAGTCCTGATTTAATCAAGCAATTCTATGCTACTTGTAATATCCCAGTATCTGGGGTTACAAAAAGAGAGGAAACAGATGTGTGCATTGCATTCATGCATAGAAAATCTGGGGAATTTTCACGCTTTAAAGTAAAACAGTCACACTAACTGAAGTTTCACTTGACCTTGGTGGAATTGAAGTAGCTCATCAAGTCAAGCGCTATAAACCTCAATGTGACTTTTGTTAAAACCTTGTTTTGGGTAGATATGATTTGATCTAACAGGGTTAGATCAAATGGAACTAAAACCAACACAATAACATACTAATCAAGGATCAATTGCTTGATCTTATAAAAGATCATAATATGGTAATCCTTGCCATAACATATTAACATCTATTCAATTGGAAAATCAAGTAACAGTAAAATGGAGAAACTATTCTTGACTTATCTTTTCCATGTCTAAAACTAATATATGTTCCTACCATGAACCTCATGGTATCCATTCCACTTCATTCTTGGAAACATGACAAGGAGATCAACTCTAGAAATATATATTCTTCTATATTCCAAATTATTATACATCAAACCTAAAGTGGTGAGAGTTCTATATTATTTATTAGAGAAGCAATGACAAACCTTGAGGCAAACCTTGGATATATATATCCATATGATCACAACATCATCTTTAAGAAGAACCCTAGGGTTTGCCTAGAGAGAGAAACCAGTTATGTTAAACATAAATATTGATGATCACATCATTCTCTATGGAGCCTAACCTTAGGTTAGTATTAAAGTCCTTCCCAAATGAGAGAGACCATTCATACCAATCCTAGCTTTACCTAATTAAGAATAAAAGACAACCTTTGAACTAAAGCTTTAGGATATAATCCATCTCACCTTGGAGTGGTGAGATGATCTAGGATCAAATGGAATAATAATACCATATACATGAATTGATAAAGTAAGAAAGAGGCTAATCCAACTAAGCTAGACAAGTGGATTCCTAGCCTAGATACCTAAGGAGATATTAGGAGTACACTGTGAACTCTAGAATAAACTATTCATATATGAGAGAGCTCAAGCTATGGTGTTACACTCAAGTTAGTTGAGGCAACACTGGAATTTGAGGGAGAGAACTATCCATATAACCAGATGATTAAACCATCATTCCTTGAGAAGAACTCTAAGTGAATATCTCAGGCATTCTCCTGGGATATAAACTATTGAGGCAACCATAGTAGTCCCATCCAAGAAAGTAAAATAGAAGTACTATACCTAGTTGATCAAGACAATACTTGATCTTAGAAGTGAGAAACCTAGTTCATGAGAGATGCCTTAGGAAGCCAAACCTTGATCATTATAAATTGAGTAATGATCATAAAACTTAGAACTTGAGGTAGATGATATTAAGAACAAAGTTGATAATGTCTAATCCATGACCTTAGAGGGTTAAGCAGATATAAACTAGCACATAAAGTCATAGGGGAACTACTAGCAACCCTAAACCATTTCCAATATGTTAATTAGAGAAACAACTGAATAGTAATAACCCTTTGTCTAGTACAGCCAATATCAATCTAAATGATCTTGGATTGAATCATCCTATGAGTGGTGAGGAAGAGCAACCCTAACCAAAGTAATATGGTGTTAAATCACATATAGAACCTATACCTATATTCCGAACTAACTTCTGAATTACTTGATAATCACAAGTAAAACCCTAAACTACATCTCAACCTTAGTTTGTGCATCACTTGGGTGATCACAAATTAAAACCTAGGCCATATTTGAGATTCAAACCATGTGCCATTAGGTAAATATTAACCATTCTTAGTGATGTTGTATCTTCATTTCAGTTGTATCTTAATTTCAGTTGTATCTTAATTGTTGTAGTTAATTTAGGAATTAAACATAATTAAAATTTAAGATACGTCGGATACATAGGTCATACATAGATAAATGTTTGATACATAGGTTGCAAGCAAGGAATATGTAGATACATAGATAAATTGTGATACATAGGTGATACAGATGTCATACATCAGCCACGACATATGGGCTTTCATGCGGGTGGTGTAGGACGCAGTGTCCATCCGTACCTCTTGGGGGGCCTGATGTGGCGAGCAGGGATCCAGGATCCACACTCGGAGTTCTCTCTCCAAAATCGGAGTATTTTTGTTGTCTCTGTGGTCATTGGCTCTCGTACCGCTGCGGTCTTGGGGTTGTTGTTGCCATTGCATGGTTCGATGCTTTGGAGGCTAAATGTGAGTCGGAGTCAGGTCGTTCGCGCGATGGTGATGAATATGATGGTTTGGCCGACGTCATGCGGTCTCGGTAGGTGCTGTTGGCGTGGTAGTTGACACACGTCTGTTGGAAACCCCAAGAGGAAGGTGTGATGCGTACAGCAGCGAGTTTTCCCTCAGTATGAAACCAAGGTTATCGAACCAGTAGGAGTCAAGGAACACGTGAAGGTTTTTGGTGACGGAGTGTAGTGCGGCGCAACACCGGGGATTCCGGCGCCAACGTGGAACCTCGCACAACACAATCACAATACTTTGCACCAACTTAACAGGTGAGGTTGTCAATCTCATCGGCTTGTCGTAAACAAAGGATTAAATGTATGGTGTGGAAAATGATGTTTGTTTGCGAAGAACGATAAAGAACGAGTTTGCGGTAGATTGTATTTCGGATGTAAAAGAATGGACCGGGGTCCACGAGTTCACTAGTGGTGTCTCTCCAGATAAGAAATAGCATGTTGGGTGAACAAATTACAGTTGGGCAATTGACAAATAGACAGGGCATAACAATGCACATACATATCACGATGACTACTATGAGATTTAATCAGGGCATTACGACAAAGTACATAGACCGCTATCCAGCATGCATCTATGCCTAAAAGTCCACCTTCAGTTTATCATCCGAACCCCTTCCAGTATTAAGTTGCAAACAACGAGACAATTGCATTAAGTATGGTGTGTAATGTAATCAACACAAATATCCTTAGACAAAGCATTGATGTTTTATCCCTTGTGGCAACAACACATCCACAACCTTAGAACTTTCATCACATCGTCCCTGATTCAATGGAGGCATGAACCCACTATCGAGCATAAATACTCCCTCTTGGAGTTACAAGTATCAACTTGGCCAGAGCCTCTACTAGCAACGGAGAGCATGCAAGAACATAAACAACATATATATGATAGATTGATAATCAACTTGACATAGTATTCCATATTCATCGGATCCCAACAAACACAACATGTAGCATTACAAATAGACGATCTTGATCATGATAGGCAGCTCACAAGATCTAACATGATAGCACAATGAGGAGAAGACAACCATCTAGCTACTGCTATGGACCCATAGTCCGAGGGGTGAACTACTCACACATCAATCCGGAGGCGATCATGGTGATGAAGAGTCCTCCGGGAGATGATTCCCCTCTCCAGTAGGGTGCCAGAGGCGATCTCCTGAATCCCCCGAGATGGGATTGGCGGCGGCGGCGTCTCTGGAAGGTTTTCCGTATCGTGGCTCTCGGTACAGGGGTTTTCGCGACGAAATCTATAAGTAGGCGGAAGGGCAGAGTTGGAGGTGGCGCAGGGGCCCCACACCATAGGCCGGCGCGGGGCCCATGCTGGCCGCGCCGCCCTATGGGTACGGGCCCTCGTGGCCCCACTTCGTATCCTTTCGGTCTTCTGGAAGCTTCGTGAAAAAATAAGACCCTGGGCGTTGATTTCGTCCAATTCCGAGAATATTTCCTTTGTAGGATTTCTGAAACCAAAAACGAGCGAGAAAACAGAATCGGCTCTTCGGCATCTCATCAATAAGTTAGTGCCGGAAAATGCATAATAATGACATAAAGTGTGTATAAAACATGTGAGTATCATCATAAAAGTAGCATGGAACATAAGAAATTATAGATACGTTTGAGACGTATCAAGCATCCCCAAGCTTAGTTCCTACTCGCCCTCGAGTAGGTAAACGATAACACGGATAATTTCGAAGTGACATGCTATCATAATCTTGATCAATACTATTGTAAAGCATATGAGATGAATGCGAGTGATTCGAAGCAATGGTAAAGACAATGAATAAACAAGCTGAATCATATAGCAAAGACTTTTCATGAATAGTACTTTCAAGACAAGCATCAATAAGACTTGCATAAGAGTTAACTCATAAAGCAATAAATTCTTAGTAGAGAGTTTTGAAGCAACACAAAGGAAGATATAAGTTTCAGCGGTTGCTTTCAACTTCAACATGTTTATCTCATGGATAATAATGCGTGCAGTCGACACGTCCGTTGGGAACCCCAAGAGGAAGGTGTGATGCGTACAGTAGCAAGTTTTCCCTCAGAAAGAAACCAAGGTTTATCGAACCAGTAGGAGCCAGGAAGCACATTGAAGGTTGATGGTGGCGGAGTGTAGTGCGGCGCAACACCAGGGATTCCAGCGCCAACGTGGAACCTGCACAACACAATCACAGAACTTTGCCCCAACGTAACAGTGAGGTTGTAAATCTCACCGGCTTGCTGTAAACAAAGGATTAAACGTATTGTGTGGAAGATGGTGATTGTTTGCGAAGAACAGTAAAGAACAATTGCAGTAGATTGTATTTCAGATGTAAAGAATAGGACCGGGGTCCACAGTTCACTAGTGGTGTCTCTCCCATAAGATAGCAGATGTTGGGTGAACAAATTACGGTTGGGCAATTGACAAATAAAGAAGGCATAACAATGCACATACATATAT